>NW_024468520.1:36270-401529 GCF_001632365.1 Laetiporus sulphureus 93-53 | reverse complement strand
TACTATGCTAGTGCTGGTACTATGCTAGTGCTAAGATGTAGAGATCAATACTATGCTAGTACTAAGGCTTCAAGAGATAGTACTAACATTTGAACCTAAGTATTAACCTTTATATTCCAATGTTAGCTTAGTGTAGAATGATAATGATGTGACATGGTCACAGTATGTGCATTATCTTTAATGACAAAAGAATGAAAAAAGATTTTGAAACTTTTTATCATAACTTTGTCTAAAAAATTGTCAAATGATGGAAACAATGATTGCTAATATGTCATCCAAACTTTTTCCAATCTTTTCATCATCTTTAACAAGAAAAGATGTTAAAAGTATTTTGAATCCTTTTAACACAAATTGACAGTAAAAATGCTAAAAAGATTTGAACTTTTTCTTCAATACCTTTATCATCTTTCACCTCAAATTATTGATTGTTTCACCCAGTGAAGGAAAGAGAAAGGCAGCATGCAAATGAAGTCACTTTTCTCGAAGCACAAATCAGGGCACTCAGGTGGGAGATCAGAGTTCTGGGTAGAGATACCATGAACACCATATCCCACTAGAAGGATAAAGCCAGAAGACACCATTCCAAGGTTAGGCAAATGGACATCGGTTTCTGAACTAAAGAAAAAAGATATCGGCATAAAAAAATTGAACAGACACCACCATGTCATCAATTGCGGATAAAATCAAAAATCATTGGAAGTTTCGAGGCATGCACTTACTCCATATTGACTACATCCCAGCAACAAACTGAAGCTGACAGATCCACAGATGAAACATTTGTTACGATACCAAATGAGAAAGAACTGGTTGTATAAGTGCTAAACAGAGAATCACATATGTAATTCTAGTCACACAATGGACAGTATGGGTAGTAGTGTGACTGCCCACAATATTTGTACTTATATTAAGGCACATAAGTCATCTTCAATTGAATTCGGAGCACAACCATCAATGAAAACCTTGAATGTACTTGATTTCCTCGATAGATAAAATGAAAGGTAAGTAGAACGAACTGCTCGAACTGAAAATCCACAACATCTGATCAAGATTTCAGTTGAGCATGACATATGTACAGACCAATGAATATAGCTGATGTGGCTTGTATAGCATGGAATAGGTGGAACTGCCTCATTTTCACTCATCACCTTCAGTCACAAGGTCGCTGCCGGCGACAGCCGGCGCTTCTCGAGTATGTAAGACAGGCACAGATGTGAGTGGTTCACAACCCCCAGGTACTTCTGCGGATGAGCTCATGGAGTGCCAGTGCCTTCTCTCTTGTAGTGCTATCGGTAATGAAGGAGGAATTCAAGCATGGACGATCAGCAAGTCTTGAGGATGCGAATGTGAGCATGTCTAGGCATCCAGGTGAGCAACTGCTCGGACATACAGGAGAGGACTCGCATACCTTTTACGGAGCATCTTGAGGCATGGTAATGGTATCTTTCAGCTATCACGCTTTCCGCAAAGGCTGCGATGCGAGACCTTCTCTGCATATTCAAGGACGGCGCACCACTGCCTACTCCAGAGGAAGCCATTCTGACCTTGTTACTCACCGTGTCTACAGTGTCAAGAGGGGGGGGGCTTGGCCCAAGAGCTTAAGGAGCATAGCGCTAGAGAACGAATCTCTCACTGACGATGATAGAAAGGATGAACGCTATCGAAAGTCGAGATGCCATGCCATCTGATCGCGTCTAACGCCGCATGCGACAACAACGGTCAGTGGGGTTTGAGTGGAATAGCGACTTCGGCCCACGCCTCAAGCTCAAGCTTAGCATCAAGGTTCAAGCTTCAAGGTCCAGCGCCGCTCAGCGCTCACGTCCGTTTACTAGTTTTATGCACGAAGTACACCATACGTTGTCTTTGGTCAATACGTACTTGCCATCTGCTGTTGGATCACTACTTAGTACGACATCTTGTTTGCACGTGAAACACTTACATCCCGTACAGAATCTCCTGAGCTGTCACATAGCTCTAAGGTTTGACGAGGAGAGTGTCTTTGACGAAGAGCACGGACGCACAGGCGCTGCCTGACGCATTGTTGATGACCAGATTGACATTCTACGTGTACCCTTTCTCGCACTATTGATCAGCGGCGGTAATGCGACGTCGATTGTCTCCCAAATGCCTGGGACACCTGACCATGCCATGTCAACGTAGCGCCAAACGGTCCTCAAGGAAGCCTTGGGGATCAACACGCGTCGCAGTAGAGTGTGAAGCAGTGCACGAATGTCTGAAGACTCCGGATGAGAGCCGGTTTCAGGGAGGGCGACAAGCACGGACCAAGATGCAGAGCCACCATCGGGTCTCCCAAGCGAAGGACACTGAAACGGAATCCGAGGATCAACACACCGAGCCAATCTTGCTCGAGGGCTTCGCAGGCTTCTAGCGGATGCGGGGCCCCACAGAACGTATTGAGTCATTGACGTACCCCGCATGAAGAGGACAATCACAGCCGGTGAGTTAGCACGTCACACCGTGAGGCGCTTGATGGAAGCGAGCGTGTCGTCGACGGGTGGCGCCTTCAGGTATCGTCATGGGACCGCTATTAGACGATCAGTCGCTTTGACGGGTAGGTATGCAGGGTGTCCCTACGTGTCGATGCCTGAAAGAACAACGTATGAGCGTCCGAGGATTATGCCTCGAGGGAAGTGAGCTTTGAAGACTGAACGAGGGCCTGCAAACCCGTTCCGAACGGGAGGGGTCCTCCGCGAGGGGCCGCGTGAAAAACTTGAAGTTGAGTCGCGTAAGATGCGCAAAGATGGCTCAACAAGATCCACTGACCGGCATTGCGACTTGCAGTTCACACCTCCGGCTGGTGCACATGGCGCTCCGAGCAGAGCACGATTCGGATCAGCCGCAATACACGTAATAAGGAACCTGGGGTCAGAGCAAAACGGGCATGCGTGGGGGCACTGTCATAAATACAGCACTGCTTCCCAGGAGGTTGCACGGTCGGCGCTATCGCCCACGGCCGTCGGAATCACGGACTCCTCAGTGTTTGGTCGCCGCAGACGGTTGCTAAGGAGGTGCAAGGAGCAAACGTGGTGCATGGCACGAAAGGATGGAGGAAGATGCGCGTGCTGGCCAACTGACGGCGATGCTGCAGCTGCAAAAGTCGCAGCTCGAGGCGACGGACCCGAGCGATGATATGGCGCACAAATTCTAGGCCCGCTGCCACTGAGTTTGAAAACCCTGGCGTCGTTGCGTGCAACCGTATATATAAATGACGTGGGATTTAATCGCCGACAGTTGCACAGGCCTGGGCCCGTCCCACCGAGTCCCGTCAGACTTAATTCGCAGCATTTCCGTGGCCTTTTCTCCTTCGCCAAACGTCCCGTCTCTCCTTCCGTTTCATTCTCCTTTCCCCTCCTCGCATGGTGGCGATTCCTCCTTCGTCGCCGGAGCAGGACCCGTCTGCGCAAAATACCCCATCACTCGCGGACCTTAGTCGAAATGCTTCCGTCATATCGTCCTCGTCCAGCTCCAGTTCTACTTCGGACTTGACTGTGCAGACTCCTCGTCACCGTCCGCGTCCTCTCCGTAACTTCTCATCACCGGGTAACGCTGCGCGCTCAAGGAGCCCACAGTCACCCACTACCCCGCGTGGATCGAGACCGCCAGCATACCTTGCGCGAGAGCTAGGTCTTGCGGAGGCAGAAGGCGACCTAAGACCGCCATCCCGCCCTCACTCTACGTCGCGCAGCAGCTCTGCCAGTGGGCGCGCCAGCGCATGTGCGGATGACTTCTGGTTTCTCGAGCTGCTTGGAGAGGGTTCATATTCCGAAGTGAGTTGTTCACGTCCTATCCTGCGGATGCCTTCATGTCGTATCTCATGTAGGTCGTGCACGTCAGGCACAAAGCGACCGGGGAAGAATTTGCCATCAAGATTATCAATAAGAACCATCTCAAGAAGTACTCAAAGGTGCAGACAGCCATGGCGGAGAAGAACGCGCTGGTAAAGCTTGGTGCTGTTCACCCGGGGATTGTGCGGCTGCACTCTGCATTTCAGGATCAAACAGATCTATGTCAGTCCTCTGTCCAAATTTGACTTCTCAAAGTGTCCTGAAATTCACTCGACGCAGACTTCGTCCTGGATCTGGCCCCTAATGGGGAACTCCAGTCGCGAATATCCAATCTGGGCTCGCTCTCTACCGAGTGCACACGCGTTTATGCCGCACAACTAGTCGATGCGCTAGGGTACATGCACTCGCAAGGCGTGATCCATCGGTAAGCTGATTTTCTATCGTGCCTGTTGTTATGCTGAAGGTATCCCGTTGCCGTACAGTGACCTCAAGCCCGAGAACCTGCTATTGGATGACGCCTTCCGGATCAAGATCACAGACTTTGGAACGGGGAAAGTTCTGGGCTCGGGAGGTCGGTCCCTCTCTGCCGACACGTGCCAATTTGATACGGTGTGTCTGATTGGCTTCCAGGCGAACGCGCGAAGACATTTGTGGGCACGGCACAATATATATCGCCGGAGTTACTCGAAGACGGCGAGACGAGCGAAAGGTGTGTTGATTATCGGTGTCGATATCACATCCGATGGCTTATCTTTATGTCACAGCTCCGATTTCTGGGCCTTGGGCTGCATCGTCTATCAAATGATTACAGGACGATTTGCGTTCCAGGGCCTGTCGGAATATCTGACTTTCCAGAAAATCAAGCAGCTCGACTATTCTTTTCCCGAGGGCTTTGATGAACAGGCGAAGGACCTGGTCCAGAGGTTGCTTGTGTGTCCTCCCGAACGCCAGTGCATCGGTTGCAATTGCTAATGAACCCTCGGTGGTTGTAGGTGCGGGATCCCGCGAAGCGATTGGGTGCAGGTCCTCTTGGGAGTGAGTATGACATGCAGGCGCTCCGTTCACATCCCTTCTTCGCTTCGATCAATTGGGGCACTCTGTGGACGGACCCAGTACCACCTCTAGAGCCTGGGCTCTTCAAGAAGCAGCCGAAAGCATACTCTAATGGCTCAAGTATGGACTGCGGCACGGCCTGGGACAGCTTGGTTGGCAATCAAGACGGAACCATAGATGAGGGAATTCCATGGGCAACTGATGAGGAGACCTCCTTCTTATTTGGTTCTGGAGCGAGGTTCACGAATGGCAATGTCTATTCAGAGGAGGAGGGACCGATGGGCGAGCAGCGTCCGTACGCGTTCCCACCCAACCTTGATCACAACAATGGGGATGCGGACGATACCCCAAAGTTCATGACGCGTGTCGACAAGTCTGACACTTCGACGGTCCGCTTCACAGGCATGCCTTCGGCAAGGACTGCCGTCTCTGATGATGACGAGTTGCCGACTGGCGGCCATCCTATCCTCGATGTCCCGGGCGTCCCGTCGGTCGTGAAGGCGCACCCTATTGATGTGCCTGCGTCCAAGGAGGCAGTCGTGGACTCGTGCTCTACAGGCTCTGCAACCAGCTCCTCAGATGGAAGTGCAGTCGAAAAGCTTGGGGCAGCGATGGAGACAAGCGGGATCGATCGGGGACGGAGTCGCGACCAAACGCCCTTGGTGGGCAACGGTATGCTTGCGGATTCAGACTTGTGAGTAAATAAAGTGGAGGTTGAGTTTGCTGGTGGACGGGATGTCTGACAATTTTCGCAGGACCTCACTGTTGTTACCCAATGAAACTATCCTGTTCAACTCGAGTGTGGAAGAGACCGGGCCGAAGCGACGGGCTAGCCGACTGTTTGCGATGGCCGTTACGCCGAGGAAGATCAAGTCTCGGGAACTGGTGTTGACGAATCATCGGCTGCTTTGCCTCAAACACAAGCCAGGGCGCGCTTATAAGATCAGGACTGAGCTACATATGCGACCATTGGAGAAGGAGACGGAGAAAGACGGCCGTCAGAAATTAAGCAGTGTAGAACCTAAGGGCGACCGGGAGTTTGTTGTAGTGACGGTAAGCGTTGACGCCAGTCACTCATAGATCTGCCAGAGCTTATGATGGTCGTTATTAGGCCGCCAAATCGCATACGTTTCGTGTTGCAAGCTCCTCAATGGCGACTCTGTGGATACGCAAGATACGGGAAGCTTTAATCATGCACGCAGGTACCGCGCCTGCACCTGCGCCATCTCCTACTTCTGCGTCTGCGCGAACGAAATACGCACGCGGCGCTTCTACCTCTCGTATACGGACATGACGTTTTTTTTTCGAAAGATAATAATTGGTGGTTTATCTGATATCTATTGGAATCGGGACGTTGCTATTGTCGGACACGGCGTACAACATTGTACTCTCATAGTGTTATCATTACTTGCAACCATGTATTCGTAGCATTCGCACATACGATTGTCGTTGTTTTGCCCACACCCCTGATTGTCCTGCATGGTTATCCAAAACCCGGAATAATACAGAGTATATACGGTAGATACTTTTGAGCGTTAGATACCATCCACATGGCACTGTGTGCTGAAGCTTAGCCAGGAGGGAGGAGGCTGGCGTCCACGCCGGCACCGTCTTCAGCTTCATCGCTGCTCTCAGGTGCTCTGGCAATGGGTGTACGCGGCATTACCATAAGACCTGTCCATTCAAGTCAGTAAGCCCGGACGGCGGACATCATCGTTAGACTCACCAGTCCGAGCAGCCTCCAGGATACCAAATGGCTTGAGCAGCGCCAAGAACGCCTCCACGCGGCTCGTCTTGCCGCACATCTCCACGATCACGCTGTTCTCGCTCACGTCCACGATGCGCCCTCCAAACTGCGAAGATAGCACAGACACGGCGTTCAGGTTGTCGCTGCGTAGGTGCAGCGCCTGCGTTGGCGTGAGCGGCGGGGGGACCTGCGCCTCTTGTTCTGGGCGCGCGCCGCGCTCAAAGTTTTGCACGAGCGTCATCTCTCGCTCTAGCTTTTCGGCGTTGTGCTCGGCAGATAGGGCGAGCGAGGACGAGATGCTTCTTCGGGGCTCGTGAGTGGGCCCGCCTTGCAGCTGCTCCTCCACGTATTCGGGACCGAGGATGGAGACTTTGACAAGGAGGAGCTCGCGTTCGATGCAGTGTGTATCCGTGTAGTCAAGCACGGCCCACACGGGAACCTGTGCATGGAACGGTGAGTGGGAGACAATTGGAGACAATAGACTAGTTTCGCACCAAGTCTTCTAGTTGCCTGCGTGCCTGTTCAATGACACCGTCCTGGCCGCGGAGGACGATGCACATCCGACTCAGGTCCCGAATCTCAGTCCGACACACAACTAAGGAGTCGATGTTGAATCCACGGCCTGCCAGAATACCCGACACGCGAGATAACACTCCCGGCTCGTTCTGAACAAGGCAGTTCAGTACATGCCTAGCTCGGAATATCAGTGTCCTGGGCAAAGGGAGCCGCGAGCACGTCGGACGTACTTCTTGAATGGCTGCAAGCTCGGCGGCGGCGTGTTGTAGAGGATATTCGTGACAGCCTCCTCCGCTGTCCTCGGACGTAAGTCCATGGCCGGGAGGGGTGGCGGACGGTGCTGCAAGGTCGTTCGCCGCTTGTAGTCCAACGCAGAGGTGGAATCATCAATGGGAGGTGGTGGCTTCGGCGCAGGTTCGTCGGCTGAGCGTCTGCACATTGATGAGGAGAAGCACCGCGGCTTGAGCATCCGCCTTGCTGCAAAGCCCCTGCGGGCTGCAGTAGGGATCATGATGGGATGGAGGGAAGCAGGAGGGAGAGCCGTTCGCGCCTTCCGATTTCCCTGTACGATCGAGTCAAGTTCAGTGACTCACGTGAGCTGCGACTCTCGGCTTTCGCCGAGCCAAGTCTAACTGGTCTTACTTTGGGCCATAGTTCTGCAATTGAGGCTAGCTTGAAGCTTGAAGCTTTGAAGCTTTGAAGTTTGAGGCTTGCAGAGGGAGGGTGGACTACACATGATTTGTATATATTTATGTACCTTTTAACCGGGATTTATGATAGAAATGCCACAGCGTGCGAGCAGAGCATCGTGGCACCGAAGCTACCATTTATGGTAGACTTATTACTCGATTTGGCAGTCCAGAGTGCCACTCCAATTTGAGCCTTGCGCACATTCTCTAGTTTGCTCATTTACACTTCACCAATATTGATGTTTCGATTTTACATTGCGAGATATTACTGAATTAAAACTTCCGCGTTTGAGTCCAGCAAACTCCGCGTGGATGTGACACATCGGTCTGCCTCTTGCCCCGAACCTCCGTCCCCCTTTTGAAGAATTTCTGTTGATGTTTCATTACTAAGACGGACATCACAATATGTTACTTTTGAAGATTCTAGAGTAGCACGCCTTACGGCATCAAACCGCTCGACCCCGATATTTTGGTCGGGGTGTTTGCTCGAGTTTTCAACGACGTATTCAGTGACGAGGCCGCTATACGCAAGAACTTGAAGATTTCTCTCTCCGTGTTCGCGTCTCCGACGAACCAGCGCTTGGACAGTGGTCTTCGTCGTTAATGACCTGGTTGCTTGTTTTGAATTTTGTCAATTGCCAAACCCGTCAGCTGCACGACGACGAAGTGGCTTGAAGAAGTTACTCATCTGAACGACGTCAATGCGAGGTAGCAGATGAGGAACGTGAGGGATCGCGATCCAGCCTGAGAGACCGTCAGCCACAGCCGGCGTGCATGTCCCTTATGCGACGGTCATCACGTCGGAAGTCTAAGCTGTATCGCGCAGCTAGTTGCGTGCATTTGCTTATAACATGGAGCGCACAGATTATGGAATCCGTCGAGCCAATCGCTTTAGAGAGTGATTTCTGGCATCGACAAGTACCCTGACCTCCTCAAGGCTCATTGGCAGTTCGTGTCGAATCCCGCTAGTCCAGTTGTTGCAAGTTGCTGTGGCACTAACGCCTTCACGGCCCTCAACTTGACGAGTCGAATGCAACAATGAGGCCGTCGGGCCCGTATGGTGAAGGAGGTGCTCCTCATAGGCTCATCCTACTCTCCTGTGGCGCCACTGGCGCGAAATCACCCGTGGGCCTCTGCCCCTGAGTCTACAACGGACATATGATGCTATCTTATAAGGTGGTAGGGCCGGCGCCGGCAGCGCCCGCTACGACGAGCGCAGTTATTTAGCCAGTGCGGGCGCTTAACAGGAAGGAACGATTTCGGAAGCGCGGTGAGTTCGCTCGCAGGTGAAGTGGTGGTGGAAAACGAGTAGTATTACACGAGGAGAAGGAGATAATTAGAAGGAGCGATTACAAAGAACAGTAATGTAAGGCGAGAGGAGCATGCAGATTAGAAAGAACAGGAACATATAGATTACGAGAAGAGGAATTAAACGGTTAGGGTGAGTATATACGTTAGAGAGAAAAGAAACGAAGATGAACAGTAACGGTACACATAGATAGAAAATGGGAAAGGCAAGGAGCATTATAGCGGAGTGAGCGCGTTCAGTCGGTCGTATCCATGCGGTGGTAGCGTGCACGCTTGGAAGGAGTGGCGTTGAAATTATTGAACGCATATGCACGAGCGTTCCCGAGAAGCATCGACAAGGATAGATGCTGGAATCCCAGCATAGGATCCGTGCACAGCGATTCGCGACATGAGTGAACAGAGATGAGCACACGAAAAATACGGTAGGAGCCAAGGAGGTGTGTGCCGCCGATCGCTAATTTTCGCAGAGAGCCTTGTGAGCTTCAAATCGACAAGACCCACTACTGTCGTAGCGGGAATTCTTGCCTTGTTCGACGTTTCGCAATTGACACCCAGGAAGGTTCGACCACAATCGCACCGTTCCGTTGCCATGCTGGCAAGCCGCGCCTGCCGATTCCCTCAAACAGTGTGCATTCCGAGTCGTGCTAGACATCTTTGGCGATTCGCATATCAGCTAAACTTCCATCCCGGTATACGTCTTCGTAGCCTCCGTCACCTCCATCTCACACCCTCGTCGCGCCCTGACACCGAGACACTATTCACTAGCTCGTCGAATCGTTGGCTCTGCAACGACGAGCTGCGTATCTACCAGTCCTTTCATTGATATACGCCACCCCTCCTCATATCCTCGTGTCCTCGCAGAACACAAAGTCCGATCTGCTCCGTTCAACCCCGACGCTCTTGAACATGTGGCGTGCAACAGTGTGGATGCTCAGCACTGTACATCATGGGTGAAAATAGGAGAAGGTGTGCCGCCTCACTGGCTGGTCTATGGCATGTCGCTTAGTTTGTCTTCAGGGTCTTTCAACAGAATCTTCTTGCTCCGTTTCGACAATGGAGCGGAGGTAGTCGCCCGTATTCCTTTGCCGCTCATAGGCAACGTTGAGCGAACGATAGCCAGCGAGGCTGCCACCATGTGCTACGTTCGCGAGAGGTGGATTAACAATCGCTCTCGCAATGTGCCCCTTCCTCCTAAGGTTCTTGCGTGGAAGGCGTCATACAACAATCCCGCACAGACGCCGTACATCATTCTGGAGTACGCACCAGGCATTCCGTTATATCCTCGGTGGCCTGCAATCCAGGGCGAGACCGCTGGTGCAGCCTTGCAGAGCATCGCTGAGCTAGAATGGGCGTTGCTTCGCCAGAATTTCTCTCACAATGGGTCTCTGTACTTTGCAGAAGACGCGCCGGACGGCGACGAGCGCAGCCGTCCTCTGTATACAGATGATGACTGTTATCCTGCCGAGCTGAATCGGGAACTGGCCGCCAAATATCGGATTGGGCCGACTGCAAATCGTGAATGGTGGCGTGCAGGCTATGGCAATGTGGATGCTGACCGCGGACCGTGTACGTTCTCTGGCTCTACCAACAGTGCAGTTGTTCTGATATGATCGTACAGGGCCGGATATGCAAAGTATGATCAAGAGTGCTGCGGAGCTCCAACTGCGTGCAATGGACACCGTCGTCGATTTCTCGTCCCCGCTTGTCAAGCCGAACCCCAGCGACATCCCTTTGCTGCGCTGTCTGCTGAACACCTGCATTCGCATCGCTCCCTTCATCATTCCCTCCGACCCCGCCATGACGGCCCCAGTGCTCAATCACCCGGACCTCTCACTCAATAACCTTATCGTCCCGCCCGAGGGCCTAGCCTATGTTCACCATGTGATTGACTGGCAGGGGGCGACTATCTCCCTTTCTGCATGCAATGTGGTGTCCCCACAGCAGTGGCGTACACAGAGGGAGTGGTCCCGATACCGGTAGACGGCTCGATGCCACCATGGCCCGACAATTTCGACGCAATGTCGCCGGAGAAACAAGAATATATCCGCATACAACATCGCTACGCGTGTCGGCACAGGTTGTACATGCAGATCGTTCCCTCGTGGGACCCTCTGCGGGCCAATGTGTGGGCCCTCCCTCATTGCACAGCACTGGAATTCTTGGTGCCGTTCATCACGCGCTGCGTCGCCGATGGCCCATTGGATCTTCGCGGTCTCCTGGTCAGTCTGCAGGAGAGATGGAGCAGCATCGTAGACAGCCCCTGTCCAATCGACTTCACCGCAAAGGAGATCACGGCGCACTGTGAGGAAACTGAAGCTCAGGCGGAGTACGAGCGCAATGTGAACAGACTGCATGACGTAATTGGGTGCCTGAACGACGGATCCGTCAGGCCCGAGCAGTTGGAGAGTGCGAAGGAGAAGATGGAGCTCTGTCGACGAGAGTGGGACGAAACTGCTATGAAGGGTCCTTTCCCTTTTTACGAGGGCGCACACTCTTACTATCTCGTCTGATAGTACCATGCTTTCTAGGCCAATACCACGCGCTATCACTTTTGCAATTCATGCTAGGTCCGGCATTGTACGGCAATACTGAGCGCGCTTACTCGGCACCTAATGCGCACGAACACGGTCATGCACGCCGCCGAGCCTCAACCTGCTCACGCGGCTGTCGACAAAACGATCCCGTCGTCCACTCCGAGTCGTACGACCCGCGTCCCCTCGAAGACGTGACGAACACGCCGTCGCGTCAACGTTACTTTACATTCCGATGCTCGATGGACTTGGCATTGCCTCCTCCGTCTTTTAGGACTTAGCGTCGCACACCTGCGCCGCAACTCCCTCATCTTAAATTCAGTGTAAACTATTCTTATGCTATGTACATAGGTTGCTCTTCATTCTCTTACACTACTACAACCCATAATATACTCCTTCCCGCTGGGCGTGAGCCGGTTGACCTTTTGAGCAGCATACAGGAGTCTGGCATGCCCTGAGTCCCCTGACGCGCGTACTAGGAGCCCATCGTCAAACGCGCCCTCGTGACACTAGAGACACCTCACACCAGGCGTGACCGCGTCCACAGTTGTATGCTGTCGTTGCACTGGATCCAGGGTAAGTACCTGGAAGAAACTGAGTCCACGTTCGCACATCAAACTTACTACTTTCTTTGCTGCTCTCTTCAGGAATTCTGCCAACACTAAACGCAGTGTTTGTGTCGTACGCGCACTGGGTATACGGACGTGTCACTATCCTCAAACCTGCTGCGTGCATTACTCTTGTGCGTACTCTTGCTTGCTGTTCTCCTTCTACTCCAGCATTGTGTCTCTTTGTAGAGTGCAGCATGCCGGAATACCCCGAGTATCAAGCACTGGCAATCAGTTCCGAACCTACGTTGCGGAATACATTGAACGTACTCATGCAGGGGCGTCCCCCAAGGGTCTGTATGTCCATGTTTGCATCCTGAGAATGTTGCCATCAATAACGGCGCACGTGGCTCAGACTGTGACCGACGATAACTTCCGAACGCGCCAATTGCGTGCACGCAACACAACCGTGGCCGTCATCCGGCTCTCAAGCTATCGTATATCAAGTTTCACGCTCAAAGCTCAAATTCATACACAGTCAGCCCGACCTGTGATCGACATGAGTGGTGTATCCAATGGCTCTAGCATGAATGCGAATCAGAGGAGGACTATGAAGAGCACACGTCGAAATGCCTCCAAACTACCGGACCTTCCTACCTCTGAAAACTCAAGAGAAGAGCAACTACGTGGAATTTTGAGGCATACGCTCATAACGGGGCAGTTCTATGACGCTACCATCTATGCTTACTCTCGCCGTCGTACTTCTGGCGTGACTGACATGCCACGGCCCGTTTACGCCAATAGCGTCATGTTGCAGAATACGTCCGATTACTTCGTCCACCGTGCGCCCCTCTGGCTGATTTCATGTGCTCACGGGTATTCACTGATCTAAGTTTCATAGTCTTCTCTCCAGAGGTTATGGAGAGTAGAACCGGCCTGTGCGAGACTCCATCCTCGGACGGATCACTCGTCGGCAATGATGCATACGACTATGCGTCGGACAGCGATCTCGAGAGTGAGGACGAGTGCGCTTCCGGAAGCGATACTGCGAATGATATAAGCACCAAGATCGTGTGCATGTCATCTCACGACAAAACAGATATGCAGACTGAAAATGTACGTGCTCACGAGTCTTCCTGCCCACGCATGTGGCGCACTCCTCACTCATACATCGTAGCGTGATTCGAGAAATCGTACTGTTTCCCTACAGCAAGATGAGAAGCCTGGACGAACACTTTTCATCAAAAACATTGCTTTAACACGTTAGTGACCGGAACATAATGTACGCTACGTTGGCCTCATGTCTCCTGCTCAAGACTGCAGGCCTTTGTGTTTTACGTCTTCACTGGAGAAGTCAGGTTCGCGCCTCTCAAATCACAAAACCGCGACGCCAACGAAGCTCCTCAAGCACAAGATTCGTATGCACCATTGTGCTCTCCAAAATCTATGTACCGCCTCGCGGACATGGTATATCCTCTTTTCTAGCCCCCAAAAGCCATTCTCACAGCTTTCTCAGTGTGACCTGGCTGAACTGAAAGCCCTCGCTCTCGAGGACATCAAAGCCAAGCTCTCTCAGGAAAACATCCTGCAGGAGCTCTTCTCGGAATTCACACCATTGTAAGGCGTACTCTCTTGTATAATGCCTCAACCACCCACTGACACACGTGTGAAGGCACGATGACGTTCTCCACGCCGAGATAACGCTTCTCACCGAGAACGCCCTCTCCTCGAACGTCATTGCCGAGATGCAACACTGGATTGACCGTGCGACCAAGGGCCAGCCGCAGCATGGCAACAAGGTCTTAACTGCTCTCTTCGCCAAGTTGGCTGCCAACAATCCCGCACGTGGTGGGCCACCGATTACTCGTGAAGAACATTCGGTGTACCCGCGGGCCTGCCCGATGGGTCACCAGAATTATATCACTGACAGCTCTGGTACGATGCATTTGACTATGCAGGGTAGCGTGAAGGGGATTTACTGCACCACTTGCCAATTTTTCTTCACCATTTGAGTAGGACAGATGCGTGCTGTCGTGTTCAAGCGGTGGGTAGCCGCATCTGCTGTAGGATATCTTGTGAGACTGTAACGCTGTTACGATACTCGTACCTTACCTGGTTCGCCCCATGCATTTGAGATCCAGACACTATATGGATGAGGCCAGACTCCTTGTACAACAGATTTAGTTACAAACGGCGAACTAGCAACCGACGCCGTAAGTTCGAATTGTGGAGGAGAATCAATACAGTCCACGCACGGGCTATCATATAGAATGCCGTAATACCCTGCGTCATTAATGTCCGCGCTGGCACACGCGCGAGGTTATCTGAGTGGACGATCGATGATGTCCACAGGGGCGTACATGATGCTTGGGCAGGAACCACGCTGACCGGACTTAAGTACGAACAGCGCCGGAACGACGTAGATGTCATTGACCATGCGAGTGGTCTTGTGGAGACAGCGTGGTATTGTCTCAGCAGCCGGTGAATTCCATCAAGCGACAACCTGTCGTGCCATACATCCAGGGGAAATACGTCCAACACCGTAACACGACCGTCTGGCACGACTTGCTACACGGCGATGGGACGCGATATGATTCCAATCCACCAACGCTCCCACTGTGGACTGATATTCTGTCAGCGAGCGACGCTGCCATGATTGTTGATTATCACATGCCAGACGCACGAAACGGCTCACCTCCGCTGCAAGATTGGCGCACAAGAAAATCTCTAAAGAGCCAATCGCCGGTTATCACAGATGCGGCGCAGAGCCCCTGGACGCCTCCATTTTACAGAACCGTTTGGTTCTTTCGGGAAGACCGGGAACTGCTTTAAGGTCCAATGCTATCAGAATGCTGCCTGGCGTCGAACTGGGACACTCTTGCGGCCATTGCCACTGGATGGAAACATTCTGTCAATAGAGAATGCTTGGCATGTCATCGTTTGAGGAGCAGCGAAAAATCCTGACATCGTCATCGATTATCTTTTTTTTCTATACAACTTGCCGTAAGTGATGCTCGTTAGACCTAGTCATCGACTCGGAGACGGCTGAGTCTATCAAGCCTCGGGACCGTGTGACGAATGCGGTGCATTCAGGCAACGGTAGAAGTCTTGAGGTTTCCGTTCTGGGGCATTTATGATGTTTGCTCTTCTAGTGATGCGCATCATGCGATGAGCTGCATGTATTGTTGCGAACAACACGGGTTCTACACAACTCACGACAATATGATACGTCAGTATGTTTGAACGCCGCTTCCCGAGGGATGCAGTGCGCCTTCGTCCGCACGACGCCAAAACTGGTCACAATGTTCTTCAGACACTTCCCGAGTGGCTCGTCTGTGCACTTGTGTCGATCGCGGTGGAGGGTTACGGAGACCAAAGAGCCGGAGTTTCAGCTCTGCTGTATTCTGTACTGCGATCGCAGTGATGTACAGACTGCAAAGCGTCTTGTCGTAGTATTAAAAGCCAGTGGGGAGAGGGAGATGCGAGCAACGCAGCATCGGTGAGCCTCAGGACCAAAGCGACAGTACCATGGCTGGTAGTTCACCCGCTTCCATGGACATAACTATTTGCTCACTAACAAGTGATCGATCCTAGACCCGCGTATGAACTTGAACAATTGGCTTCAAGCCAACATGAGCACGAGCGTTTTGGAGTGGGAGTATGCCTCGCACGGCACCGGACGTGCCATCATGTGGACCGCGGTTGCCTTCGGTGAGTGAGCCCCTGCTTCTCAGTTATGTGAACTGACACTTCTTCTCACAGTCAATGGCTTCGAGTACGGGAGAGGCACCGCTGCGAGCAAGGGCGCTGCAATGGACATTGCGGCCCAACAGGCTCTCTCTGCGCTTCAAGCTCGGGCCGCTGGACGCTAGGTAAGAATGGCCAGGCACCAGCTGTATGCTGCATGCTTACCGTGATTCTCCTCTGAAGTGATATAAATTGAAATGCATTGCACTTGGAGCGGCTGCATCACCCGCCCTCCAAAGCCGTCTTCTTTCTTCCCAGTCTGTCTACATCATCTACTCATTATTTGTCGGCCGTTGAAATGCTACAATAACGCTAATTGCTCCTGTAGATTAGTGTCTCGCGTTACGTACTCCATGTAGCCAATAGTTGATAGTTCTGTAGAATGAATAGCCTTTTCAGTCATATTTTGGAACGATCGTTGTTAGCACCGTGCTAAATGCGCGTTTGATAACCAAATCAAGGTATTACTCGTGTTTTCCTGTGTGCAATGCATAAAACCAGTGTCTTGGAACCTCGAGACGTCGGAAAAGTGAGTACGAGCGGATGTGCTCGCATTTCTAAGTATGAACGATCATTTGTGCGTTTGCGGAAGCATCTGCTGGGTTCCAGTGCAGGTCACCTCTTATATCCTGGACCGTAGGTCAGATTACTTCTTGGAATACGCCACGTACGTACTATAATGACTCGCGATGGACTCGGGATGTACTTGAATATCGAATCTGTCGTGCGGCTTTCGCACACGCCTTGATGCCATGACTCATCGACGTTCGTACAGAATTTGCAAATCAGCTTCCGAGGAAGCAACTCGCACCACCGCCATCGTTTGTTGAAGCACATGTCGATGTCGCCAGGTGCCAATGTGATCCAACACAGCGAGAATGTCGGCCCAAGGAAGGGTGATCTCCACGTTCGACAACGTCTACGTGGGAATCAATTGTGAGAAGCAAAATGATAGTATACTGCATTCCAGGAAGAGAGTGTTACGAATGATAGGCGTTGTCACATGGCCCCTTGTGTAGCACCGCGATGCCAGCTCCTATCTCCGCTCAGGACTTGGTCTGAGAACCTCAGCAGGTGCGTTAGCAGGTCCTCCTTGGATCCTAGTTCTTTTGCAGCCGCCATCTTTTTCATCTGTGGCACGAGCCACTGCACAGCGCTGGACCCGGCCGTGGACTGCCAACAAGAATCCTGTGAGAGTTGAAGCTGAGCCTTGCGCTGCGCGCTTGCCACTGCCGCTGCCGCCACCACCTAGGACTACAGACGTTCCCGGGCACACCACGGAGAACCTATTTGAGCGACCTTCAGAAAGTGTCATGTTCACCGATTCGCATGGTATGGCTGCCATGTGGAACGGGAAGGCGCCATCGCAGAGTCAACGACAGATGTCGGTGCAGTCGGCGCGTGAGTTGACTCGACCTCTCATGTCCCGTCGCCCTGGGTCTCAGAGGCACCCCACAGCCAGTACAGCCATGTCCACTGCTACTGCATCCACCCAGCCCAATCAGCCATTGTCAGCTGTGGAGCGTGCGATAAAGGAGTCACTCCAATCCTCGATGTTCCTAGACGTCAAATTTTATGTGTTTTCTCGTCGATCGTTCGCAAAAGATGGCATGATCCGAGTCGATAATCCACGGCATGTCCTCGCCATCAGCTCTGTACTGAAGAAAGCCGACTATTTTGAGAAACGTGAGTGCCGTTTAGTGCGATCGGATTATCAGTGCTCTGACTGTGCACCCAGTGCTATCTAATGGCTTCGCGGAGTCCGGCGCTAGGATACCTGTTGACTCACCTTTCCCCGAAGACAAAATTCCCTACACGAACGACTACGATTATGAGTCAGACAGCGATCTAGACGATGATGACCTCGCCTCCGATATGGACATGTCGGAAGATCTCAAACCTCCATCTCGTCGAGGTAAGTACTCCCATACGCGCCACACTACTGTAACACCAGACTGACTTTCAATAGCAGGCAAGCAACGCATCACACCAGCTTCCAGCAACTCTCGCGGATCCGACGGGACCTCCATCGAGCTTGCGGGACAATGCCAGCAAATCATCGTGAACGATGTCGCGTACCACACGTAAGCGCCCTCTTTCTATCTCTTCATGAAAATCGCGCTGAGAACTCTGTCCAGGTGGCGCGCGCTTATATTCTACTTGTACTTTGGCAAAGTCAAATTCTTGCCGCTGAGGTCTTCGGGCGAGGAGGAGAGGAATCTAGAAATGGCCAAGGCGTTGAGCGATTCCGATTCAATCCCGCCATGTTCTCCAAAATCGATGTACCGCCTGGCAGAGAAGGTAATCTGCACTCCATGACACTGCGAACACAGCTTGCTCATGGCATGTACCAGTATGGTATCCCCGAGCTGCAGGAACTCTCCTTTGAAGCAATCCGTGCCCGCTTATCGGCACAAAACATCGTACAAGAGGTTTTCAGCAGGTTCACTTCTCGGTCCGTAATATCTTCTTCCCTCTATGCCACAAGCACCCTGACTGATTCCAAACATGTACTCGCTACTAGGTACGACAGAGTGCGCGAACTCGAGATCAAGATATTCCACGATCATTATTGCGAGATCCGCGACTCGTTCGCGGACATTCTTGACAGGGTCGTGCAGGGCGAGTTCCCTCATGCGGGTGAGGTCCTCAAGACGCTGCTCGACGTCAAGAACGGAGCCGTTACGCGGTCCTCGGCATTACCACGGAAGGACCCAAGACACGCGCCCGCCTTCAGTGTTGGCGGGGCGAGCAGCGCGGGCCCCGCGCGCGCTGTGTACGCAATAGGCAGTTCTACCAGCAGCACCTCTTCGTCAGTGTTCGGTCCTTCCGGTGGTAGTTCTACGAGGGTCCGTGGCGGGCTGAGGGGTAGCGTTGCACCACCGCCGTACAGGGTGACCAGCTGGGTCCAACCGGAGACGTGGACACCGAGCTTCGGCTCTGCCAGAGCTTTCGGTGATGGCGACGACGACGCGTTTTGAGCTTGTTCGTCTTAATCCCGAGCTGCTGACGAAAGAACCTTCAGTGCTCGGTGACTACATCCCACCCCCCTTGTAAATGTAGAGAAGTTGAGTTGACCCCTTGACTGTACCGTTCTCATGTAGGTCGGGTGATCTGTTGTAGATCTATCGCATGTGGAGACGGTTCCGCACAATCGAATATCATGCTGTATATTTTCACATCCGGATTTCCTTAGCTCATACGAGGCAAGACAAGGATATCCATTCTGAGTGGACCGGGAAGCAGAAAATGATGCCGCAGCCGCTTGCAACCTAAAGCACTCCACATCATACAGACCCATGCGACTTCGCCCACACGCGTCCCGCCAGGCCTAGCACGCCTCCCCTCCTACATACCTCCTCCAACACATCCATCTGCAAATCCGCGCCCATGGCGCCAGTCACAGCCACCGCCACGCCGCGTGGGCGGCTTGGGTCGAAGCCCACAGAAATCTCTACGAGTCCGGGCATGGGCGGGCGCTCCGGCGAGGAGAGCAAGAGGCGCGTGTGCGAGGAGGGAGAAAGGGAGGTCGGGTCAAGGAGGTCGGGCGGTGGCGGTATCGGGAGCAGGAGATTGACCGGCAGGCGGCGTGGCGTGAGAGTACCTGATTGAGGCGGAAGCGTAAGATCTCACAACTTATCATTGTACAAAAAGAAGGACGTACCCTTCAGCAGAGCATCAAGGTCGTCTTCGGTGGCGTCGTCATCGCCGAGTTCTTCCCCGGGCTCACCCGTCAAACCTTCGGGAACCCAGTGCTGGGCACTGATGATCTCGTTTAGCCAACATTGTTCCCTGACGACCTAAGACATCATGCTCGCTCAACAAAGGAATGATGAGATCAAGCACACGACGAACCTCAAGGATTCCCCAGATCTCTTTGACAGTCCGGACCGGAACCTTCTCTAGAATGAAGCCTGGCTCTTCTGGTGAAGTGAGCCGATATTGCAACGGGGGATGGGTGGACGTTGGAGACGTCTAAGCGATGATTGGTGATTAGATCAAGCATGATACAAGCTGAACGCGTACATAAAGCGCTATGAATCGTTCCGGCGCAATGGGGTTCTCGCGATTAAGCTGCGATAAAATTATCAATCGATATCATCAATCTGTGCTACTCAGGACCGGAGAAAAGAAATGTAAAATCGTACCAGCAATCCGAGCCAGCTGCCCATCCCGAACGCCATGGGGGCGCTATTCATGTGGTCCGTTCCACTCAACGGATTGATCACTAGCTCGATTTCGCGCATCCTCGACTGGCTCATCACCACCCCTGGATACTTTCCCCCGTCCGTGAAGTCCAATATCCAACTGTAAGCTTGCCCTGCGACAAACCCGGGCTCGGATGACTGCGGCAGGGGCAGCGAGAAGTTCGTTTCGTGTCCGCTCTGGACGAGTGGGAATGTCGGCCGCGTGGCGAGGTCGGAGATGTTGATAGAGTCCGGAGAGGATATCGGCGAGAAGGACCGGGTGAGCGTGAGCGTGGCGAGAGTGACTCCCTCGGGTCGCGGGTGGACGGAAAGTTGGGAACGGAGATGAGAAAGGGGGATGTCGAAATTAGGGACGGGAGAAGTGGAGGGAGGTGCTGAGCTAGGCGAGGAACGAAGCAAGAAAAGATATGTCCGTGGGGAGATGTGAACTAGGAAAGACATGGAAGGAGAGGTGAGGTAAGGAAGAGGCAGAGCATGCGAACGCATGAGAAACACGTCTAGTGGCACATAAGAACTGGGCTGCGACCTGGATGATTGTAATGTTATCGAAGATCGAAATATGATGGAGTATGCCCACCTCGAAATCACTTCGGCCTCTTGCGTGGCGAAGCGCTCCGTCTCAAGAGCTAACGCGTCCATATCGCTGAACCATCGTAGGCCGTTGGCACCTTCGTTAGTAGCCAGTTGATCCAGCTGCATGAGATACATCATGTGCTCCGCGAACAGCCTGCCTAACCTCGCAGCCTCGACGCTGTCACGCTCGTCCGCCTCCTTCTGTACCTCCGTTAGAAAGTCACCGATACGCATTGCAAGAAATCCATCAAGAGATAGAGATCCCTGTTGTGTTGCCGCGCCATTCAGAATGGCGTAGGAGGTCTTCAGGGTCGCAAGTGAGACTTTGGGATTGTCTGAGTCGCTCCTGTCCACGGACAGTTCGATGTCTATGACGAGCACCTTGCCGCCTAGGACTACCATAATCCGACCATCGCGCTCTTCTTCTCTGAAGGCTTCCATCCCCGCTGATGAGCCCCATGTTTCTAGTCTTGAGACGCACCAGTCGGCGATCATCATGCGTTCCAAAGGAATGTCTTCTCCATACGTGATTCCCTCGCGTTTCCGCAGGCTGTCCAGCGTTGAGCGTATATTCTGTTCGGACTGAGCATGAGAGAACCCTGTGAATGAGACGAAGTGCGTCACGCCGAAACAATGGAGATTCTGACGCGGTGCAATATCTGGGCAATCGAGGTATGTTGCCTATACAGCGAAATCAACTTTTGGTCCGCTAGCGGGAGCGACAGATGCGTGCTGAGCGAGTGAGAGATCCTGTTTGTCGCGTCGATAACAGCATGCAAGAGGTTTACTGGCGTATCTGGCTCCGCAGCGAATGGATGGAGAGAATGTGAGGAGAATGCATCTTGCCGCGAAGTCAACTCATGCAGGACGGAGAGCAGGGTAGTTGATGTTTCTCCACGGTCTTGTGCAAAGTATTGTTGTTGGTTCATCGCCTATTAACAGAGTTCAGTTCAAAGAAAAGGGTTGGCGTACACGCTAGTGCATGTGGCCAAAGACATGTTTGAGAATTCAGGGCCACCACGTCTTCGGTGATTGCCGATGGCAATCAGCAAAAAAAAACTTTGAAACGCACAGTCACTTGAGTCCGACTCCCACAGTGACTCGCGAATGGACCGGCAGCGGTGTGCCTCCAATTCTCAGCTTCAAAGGTTGTCTGAATAGCTTTCTAGCATTTTTATGGTTGTTCTCCTTGACGAGATGTTCAGCAGTCTTTCCTACGCTCATTTTCGAACGGTTTGGCTGCTTACAACAGTCGAAGTCTTCAAGTCAAGAGCCATTCAGAATGCCTCAGAATCGCGCTGAATTAGTCAAGATGTCGCCAGTAAATGCCCCAAAATTTAGCATCATGGTAACTTTGTGCCATGCCCTTCATTCTCTTCGAATGGGCCGTGCCTTGTGCCATATTTGCCCATGACGACACATGTTCAGCATAGTCGAACTCTTAATGGGACAAGCGATAAACATCGTGTCTGTGTATTACCGCTAGCCTTCAGTGCACACGCAGGATACGTATGCAGAATTGATATCTAGGAAGCAAATTCATCATTTCTATCTCTAGGGGTCGAATAATCTACATGGCACGATCACGAAGGACTCCATCCGGAGAGTATGCTGCATGCTGCTGATAGCAATCGTTCTGCAGAAACTTCGTGACGCTGTAGAATGGGTAAGTCAGGTTTCACTCGTAATATGCCTGTGCTGGCCCCACCTAACGTCCAGTCTGACGCTTGAGTGCGGTCAAGGTTTGCTCAGCAGCAATCTCTGTCGCGACATTCCTACTGACGCCAGTCCCTCTTCCGTACTGAACGCCGTCGACTGGAAAGGGTTAATTCATCAATCGTCGAGACCGTAAGTCGGCAGAGGATCCATATACTCACTATAAGCAATCGCGGTCCAAGTAGGGGCATGCTTAGGGCCGCTCGTTGAAACATCCCAGGTCAAGGCGTTCCTTTTTGAATTCGCCTGGAGCCAGTTGTTCAGCTGCATGCGCCACTCTGTGATTGAATGCTCTTGAGTAAAGAAGTGCGTCCTCTTCAGACGATGGCTTACCAGAGGTACTCATAGTGCTGAATTCGAGAGTTGAACAGATAGTTGACTTTGTGCTACCATATTCTCGTTTTGCGCTTGCTTAAATACGGGCAGAGACAGCGCGGTCATCTCAACTATGCGGAATTGTGTTGTTCAGACTGCAGCAATAGCGGACTGCCGAGTATTGCTTTGCTGTCTTTCTGCAGCGGGTACGTCACAGAGAAACATGTGAGGCAGTCTCAATCTATCATGGGAGCATGATGACGACCACCCGGTTGAGTGGCTATGTATCTAGACGCAATTAAAACATCGTGGTATCCCATATCAGTTTTCGCAATGAATTACCGCAGTACCTCTCGAGCCTCACGCTTTATCCGCGTTGGAGTGCAACTCTGAGTCAAAAGTGGACATTGCCAGTAAGTCGTCCCTTTCTGTGCCGTAATACTTGCATCTGTCCACGTCCTCCCGATAATTGATCGAAACGACGCTTTCTAATTTCCACACCTGCTCCTAAAATTGGCTTAATGTTACGATACGAACAACAGACGCGTGATACAACAGGCTCTCTTCCCATTTTTTTGCGTTTGCGGAAAATGAGTCACAAATGTTGAAGAAAGCCTATATGTTCAAACGCAGTTGAAAACGAGGACCTCGGCCTGCATTGGTGCAGTACACGTCTATGTCCAGCGTTTGCGTCAATCACCGATGTATGCGGGAGCAGCACAGCCCAAGATACACCCAACGTCACAGACGTCTAGAACGGAGACGACCAGGCAATTGGCCCGTGCACCTGATGAACGGATTGGCTTCCGGTCGGTGAGAATCTCCCGTGCGCCAATCCCGTCCGTGATAGACGGTGTTTGAATGGTTTCTTATGATTCGAGTAGCGGGATGGAGCTGTGCGCGGGGATCACGGGTGGTTCCGGTAGCCGAAACATGAGTGGGAGCCCAGACCATGCTATACAATGTCCTTCTGCTATGTCTGCTCTTGATGCTATTTCCGGCGAAGGGGCCGAGTCGTTTACGTCCACTACACCATGCTATATCAGCACGCCTCATCCTAACCTTTCTTTTCTTTGAGTGCCGGCGCCTGTGGCAGATCGGAGATATTGACCGCCAAGTACTGTCACGCCTGATGACAGTCAAAGGCGCTATTGATATACCGAAAGACACAAGTAGGTCACTGCATAGAAGGCTCTAAACCATGACATTGCATATGTTTCTGCAAACTTACATAGGTAGCGAAAGGCAGTCTATGGAAAAAACTTGAACAATACCGGCAAAGTCACGGTAAAATAGCTGCCGTTTTTACCGTACGTGCTGTATTCTGTATCAGTACAATCTGTACTGAAATGGTGGTCTGAAATGATGGTTAGAAACAGTAATAGACATACAGCTCAGGAAAACGTGCTTAACGTCCAGAAGCCTTGCGCTTGAGAGCTCTCAGCGTTTGTTCAGCTGCCACCTCCATTGCGGCGCCCTTAGTTGCCCTGCTGCCTGCTCCGTACTCGATCTCGTCAACTGGGAACAGATAAAGTCAGATTATCAATGGGCATCAGGATTACGCTCACTGTAGGCGACTGCGATCCAAGTAGGGGCATGCTTCGGGCCCCTTGAGCTGATCTTCCAAGTCAAAGCGCTGGGTATGGAGTTGGCCTGAAGCCAATTATTCAGATCCATACGAAAGTCTAGAGACGCCATCATGTCAATGCAATTATGGGCGTGCTCGCAAGGTTAGTGCTCGTTGAGTCGGTGACATACCAGGCATGTTGCTCCTGCCGTACGTTCTGACGGTGATCTGTAGATATGGCTATGTCAACCGCGCTGGGCTGTCCTGCTCGTCCTGTTCGTTGCTCGTTTTAACACTGAAGGCTACTACCTTGTGGTGTCGGCATCACAGATAATCGCAATCCATTTGTGCAGACGTCAGCGAGTCTCAAATCTCCGAAGGCCATCTTCTGTGTCGTCTTGCTACCTCCGTTGGAAAAAGGCGGTGCACCACCTATTCTGAAATTTGAGGACTTCCACGGACACAAGGGGCGAACGGAAGTCTATGCGATTGATATCAGAGAACTGGTGCCGTGCGGCATATACATACAATTCATTTACCTTTGTTTCAGTTCCTAATGCGTTCGCATGTCGTCTGACACGGAAAGGACCCATTAAACAATTGCAGTGCAAAATCCCCCATGTGGGCACCATGATGTCTGTCAGAAAGCCTGATTTCTATTCCGCGGAGATGCGAGGTGGAACCGACATCGTGAACCCTGGATCACCTTGGCCACTGCATCGGTCAATGTAAAACGCAGACCAGGACTGTAGATAGATTTGTGGCATTCGTACGAGCACCCATACTTCAATGACCCAATCATCGGAGCACCGCAATTTATGGATCATTGGTCCCACTGAGTTGTTGGCACGAATAAAAATACCACGTAGACTTCGTCATGCTATGCTTTTTTTTATTGCAGTCTACCGTAACTGCTGGAACGGCATGTAGCGCTTGAGACGTCTACTCCAGTGCTGCGCCGGGATGAGCCTTGTTCCGGAGTGGTTTCGATGACAGCCACTAAAATGCAGACGTCCAAAGTTCCACACTTTTGGCGCTTGAAAGCTTGAAGTTTCAGGATATGATCCGCGTGCCAGTCTTTGCTGATAGTCATATAGCAGTGATATCCTTATTTCTGACATCGGGTATACGCCGAGACAGGTGCAGTGCTTGAAGTTTATACGAGCAATATCATGTGTTGATCGTGCATGTTGAACGTAGTCGTCAGTGACATGTACACCGACTCCAGCAACACAGCCGCTGATCGCGAGAGCTTGAAAGCGCTATGATCAGTTTGTAATTTAATGGTTCGTGTTGCACCGTATAGCTAGCATGACATCTTGGCAAGAATGTTCTTGCTGCCGATTTGCTTCAGTGCGTTGCATTGAACATCATCAAGTTCCTCACGGTAAGTGACTCTAGCGCTCATATGCAACGGTCTAGTACTACTCATATCTCACAAGAGTCTGAGTACGTATCGATGGGAGTCCTCTCGCACCTCGCCATGCTACGTTTGTTGATTTCACCAAAAGGGAGCGTTCATTTCGTGGCAACGAGTCTGTTTCAAGACCACCGTCCTCATCGTCCGCGATTCTCGTTCGTAGGCTTCTGCACCCATTTGGTCAATTAATGCGCCGCTATCCCGCTGTCCAATTTTCTATTAAACCCCAGACAGCACTTGCTTTTTATGTAAGCAATACTAGTTTCGAGGCAATGGTTGTGGCCATTCAACGAGTCTCGTCGAGAGTCGTTTGGCGCACGATTGTCGCCGTGTGCCATGGGTTCCCACTCAAAGACACTTCTAAAGCCTTGCATCGTGCCTCTGATCGGAGCAGCTGCAGGCCGACATCGACCTGTGACGCGGGTACCCTCAATAATTGCTACAGGCAAAGCCTCGGCTGATTGGTGGACATGAAACTGAAATGGAGAGCAATAACGTACTGCCGTGCATTGATCAAGTCTGTATTTGGTGTTGATATGTCAAGAATTGTACAAACATCAGCCTTTCAATCAATCCCACATATAAAGTGGTGGCAAGGAAACCTACGATCTCTGTGAGCCAGACTAGTGAAAGCAATTGGCAGCCTACCAAATTAACATCCTAGTTCCACCGTCCGCAGTCACTGCATTCCTTTTTGAAACTAGTGCCAGAACAATGACGACAGACGAATGGCACGCGAGTTGCCGCCAGCTTCTCGAACAGTATGGCGAGAACGTCACCGCTTAGTGGACCTAATTCGCCTGCGGCCACTTTCGCAATCCAGTCTGGCATAGCTGCAATGACATCAGGCGTTAAGCCATTGTCGAGCAAGTATGCCACTTCGGCTTTCTGAACTTCAGGATATCTACGCCATGTGAATGTGCAGAAGCTGCCAAAGGAACAATCTCACCTCGACGTCAGTGTTGAGAAAAGCTCCTCCAGAATGTTATCTGGAGACAACTTTGACTTGATGTCCTCCAGAGCAAGCTCTTTCAGCTCCTTAATTTCGCACTGCAACGAGCATTCAATCACAGCAAAACGAGCGTGATCAAATATCTTACCATATGGGCGAACCGATACATCGATTTGGGAGAGCACTGAGGACTATCGTAGGCCATTCTATGCGTACTGGCCTTCTCTCGACGTATTGACGTAGGTTGCGAGCGCAATGGTGCAAAGTCAACTTTCTTGGTCAATGTGTAGAATGCGAAGGCCTTCAAACTGTGCGAGTAGTGAGGTTTGAAGAGGTCCATGACAGCCACGCGTATCATGCACATACGTTTTGTAAGCCACCGCGGGAAGAATGCGTCGAATTCGTCCGTGATCCGCAGAGCCTGACGTCTTTGCATCCATTGGAGACTCTTGAGCTGAAAGAGATGATGAACTCTGTACGCTATTCAAGTTCATCAGATCCGACATTGATGGGGAAATTAAGACTCGCTTGAGCAGCCTCAAGCGAGGCAACGCCATTGTCATGGTTGTCTTTCAATGGCTTGCGTTCTTGGACGCTGGCGCTTGAATGCGTTGCGAGTCGTTGGAATGGCTTGGATGAAACGCCGTCCATATCACCCTCCGATTCATCCACGTCTTCCAGATCGCTGTCAGATGCATAGTCGTATTCCTCGCCATCCACAGATGCTCTATCAGCCCAATCCGCAGAGAGCACTGTGATGCCATGTATTACAATAATGTGAGGCCAAGTCGAGTGTTAGAGACGTACATCGAGCAAAGTATTCCGATGCATTTTTCAATGCAACACTATTCGCGTAAACAGGAAGAAGCCCATCTACTGTCCCAGAGGCAGTGCGATTGGAATATGCATGAAGTTCTGCATCGAATAGCATGCCGTTGGAAATGCCAAAATTGAGGACGGCGAAGAGAATTTCATCTACAGAGGCGCCTCGAGGCACAATAGGTTCAATGGCTCCAGGAGGCGGTGTACCGTCGTCCTGAGACCGCACAGTTTTCTTGCCTGTGACGGTCTTGAAAACCATGACGTAGAGAATTAGCCTCGCTGTGTGTGTGTGAGAGAGAGAGGGCAGAGAGGGCGGCAGCGAAACAGAATGTCCTCGTCGCGTTGTATGCTATGCCGACGATCACTCGTTGATATTCTCACGCCAAAGACGCCGGCGGCAATTACTTTGAGACGTAGGCTTCTGCCTAAAGAAGTTCGTAAGTAAGCATAACAGAGGTGCTGTGAAAGCCAGGACAATCATCAGGGATGGCACCTGCAAACATCATCGTTGTCAATTGTGTCACATTAATTTCAAGTCGTGTTGCAAACATTTTGTTCGAAAGGCCTTATCTTATGAACTCACGCGGCAATGTAGTTGCCGTCATCGCCGGGAGGGACTACTTACTAGTTTCAGGCTGAACGAAACACAGAAATTGACGTATACTAGCTTCAGCAACTACTACACACAGACTCAATTGATCGGTAGCCAGGCACTGCACCATAGAGCCTAATACACTACATGAAATGGCGTCATTCTCAAGGGTGACGTTGAGTTGAGACGGGTGGAGGCTGCATAATGTCAGGCGCCGATGGAATAACTCATGAACTAGAGAACCTAATCACTAGGCCTCAGTATTCAATTGTCGAGTCAAAGGAAGGTATATTTGCGCTAAATTTTGAAAGTCATAGATCTGGAAGCTGTGTCCTTTCACGATCGACTCCGGAGCGCGTCGTGAGCAACAGGGGTATAATTGCTGCAGAAGCAACATTTACATTATGTCTGACTCTTGCGGTATGCAACTCCGAAGTATTTGTGAAGGCTGACGGAACGGGACACACTACCGATAATAGTATTAAGCCGGATTTCTATCAGACTCGGACGATCATCTCTCTTCCTGCTCGTGCCACTTAATAAAACTGGTACTATATTTTATTTCATACTAGGGAAAGGATGTTGCACCATATTTCAGAGCTGAAGCCCTACATGTAGTAGGGACTCGGAAGCCTCATGTCGCCACAGACGCGCTCATCACGTGGCCGCGTTCAATACCAATAGCGGGCCGAACCTTACTACCAGTGCCACACCATGCCGAGCTTCATGGACACAGACCAACACTCTCAGAATTAGCGCTACACATAGTTCCGCTTCCCAGGAAATACGACGTGGCTATATTGCTTCCCCTATGTGAGTTCGCCATGCGGCGTCGCATGGAGATCTAGTCGTGTTGTGCCATCCTGAGACACGATGCTGCTGTGACTGCTATGTGAGATTTTTCAGCAGTGTACGCCAGATGATCCAACTTGAATACCACGACTCATGCTCCAATTGCACGATACTCCACCGGCGATGAGGCGGACTGTATGTCGTCTGTGGCATGTTCAATTAATCATTTTCGAATCTAGTTGGAGGCAGTCCATGCTGTAAGATGCAATTACTATCACCCAAACCAGCCTCCCTGTGTTTAAGCCAGTCTGTGCTGCATATGTTTATCAAGGAGAAGATCGTGTCATTATTTGAAGACATGTCGGTCGATTCACTGCAAAATTGACACACGACGCCGCACACCCGACAACGACTTCATCCTTCGCATATCTTGATATTCATACTCGTGGAGTACTCCGCTCAAGCACATGCGGATATCCGCAATCTATATGTAAAGAGTCCCCGTTCGTTGTCTAAAAGATAGTGACGTTGCTGCCCGCATGATGAGATCCATGCTGCTGATGTTGGATATCTAGGTATCTGGATATCGTGCTGTATGAACTTCCTCAAGCAAGTATTCATTCTCTGCTATAAAAGAATTACTGTGTGTCTCGGAGGCATCGTCAGAATTTTTTGCGGACAGAGTAGCCAGAACATCCTCAGCAAGCCTCTCGACCAGCCATGTCTGGTTGTGCGTGATATACTTCATTACTTCCCGGCCGCTCTCAGGCTCACAGATGACCCTTCAGACTGGCGTACGAAGTTGAACACTCTCTTTCAATCAAATAATAACAGGATCAACATAAGCTGGAAGACAATTTCGTGCGGTTCGGATAGTTCCATCACCTGGACAGCAGTTGCGTTAAGTAGGTTCTCCGCCTATCCCGGGATGGTTCACAATAGCTGATGACAGGGCTCTCACAGTCAAGAATATCGAACACGGAAGAGGGGTCGATCCTAACAAAGGTGTTGCAATGGAGTCAGCTGCAGAACAGACCTTTCACGCATTACAAAGCGGCGGGATAGTGAACTTGTAACAGTGATAGACGCACGAGTCGTAGAACACGCGCTCGTTCACGCCTACCCAACTTCCTTTTTCGGCGCTCGGGGCAGAACGTGTGAATATTAAAAACCACGGGCGGCCCGCCATCGGCTGAGTTCAGTTCGGCATCACGGCATCGGTGGGCGGTGGCTGGCCGCTGAACAAACCAACATACTGCGCCGCCCCCGCCACCGCCGACGCGCGTCGCCACCCTCGCTCCCGTCCTCGTGAGATTCCTGCGCAGTGGTGCCGCCTTTCCCCCTTCCCCGCTGTCGTGCTAGTGGCCGCTTGAGGTTTACAGAAGGCACACTCGTAGAGCCATGAAGAACTCTTGTACAGTCTATACGAGTTTTCTCAAACAGACTGTCTGGATCGTCCGCTGCGCAAACGAGATCTACGAAAGAACGCCGTCCAGCGCTTGCTTATCAGCTACGAGCTTGATCATGCATACTAACTTTCATACGATCCATACCTTGGCTCGACCTTCCGATCACCTTGTACCCGGATTTTGGATCTGTGTCTCTCAACTCTATCCACGGGATACCCGCCCGTCGTCCGCTGACGCACAAGATCGGTAATTGCGGGACAGACGAAGTCTATCTGGACATCGACACACTGGAATCCTTTGATTGAATACCAGAGTGGATGCCGCACTGGTGAGTTGCTACGTACACGTTGAATTGGGCGCGCTTTGATCTACGGTTTGCAGTGTTTGTTGTGTGTTTGCACGACGGATATCGTGAAACCGCGATCAGGCTGCTTATTGTTCCTAACGTGTCTCGGATACCAGCCTAGCATGCGACGCAGCGAGAGAAATGAAGGGACAACAGCTGCACTGGTTACAAACGTGAGTGGGATATGGCGCCTGGGCGGGAGGTCCACCCCCGATGACCTCGGAACCGGCATTTACCTCTGACTAATTGCCCAATCCGCTGTCTATCCACACATTAATCACTGGCGCGTAAGATTGGCGTTCATGTAGCTGAACCACGTCTATCTAAACACCGGGAACCCGGTACGTTCGTTTTATATTACCGGAGTGGATGCCATGCTGGTGGGTCCTTGTTTCAGCGTAGATGTCGACGAGCGGTTTGACCTTCATTCTGCATCCAATTTGACGCTGTGGAGACACTCGAATCCCTTTTCTGCGTCTACGACAAATGTCGAAAGAATGCTGACGTTTGTGGATGACGCCCATAGCATTTCCAATTTGTGGCGAATTTCCACCTCATGTGCGGTGAAGTGAGACACGTATCAGCACGGAAGCCGTTCCATGAAGCATTTTAATGGTATATGTTGTTAAACCCTGCTACCAGCGTATCGCAGATCACTATCGCCTCAATGACCGTGCCGCTGTCTGATGGTGCGTCGATCCGTCCAGGTTCAATTCACTCACGATGCCACACGGATTACCAGAAAATTAGTCCACCTCCATTGCTGTCTATCCTGACAACTGTCAATGACCCCACCATTCAGGCGGCTAGTTGGTCGCGATCAACAGCCCGCAGACCACATAGAGCTATCCGTAATGTGTCCTCTGGCATTTCCCGTCTTTTGTCTCGGAGATGATCATGTCTATACGTTGTTCCCAACCAGCCTGAGCCATGCCACAGCGACATACAGTGTGTCCAGTCGACCGCCGGGTCTGTGGATGTCTTGCTCTACGCTTAACGCGCCAGTGGTTGAGGGTGCGTCTACTGGTCGTATAAATGTGTTATTAGGATGCTGCCAGAGGAGTTCCAGCATTCCCTGCTACAATCGAATCCGTCGAATCACCGTTCTTCGAATAAGCATGTCCTCCAACGAGCATGGTAGGAAGCGGTTTCTTATACATTGTGTCTCTCGTTCATTAATCCCTACTCAGGACCGCGCCAGCAGCTCAATAATCATCTCCAACGCAATGGTCTCATGAATTCACTAGTCTGGGAGACGACCAAAACAGGTTCTGGACGTAATATTGCGTTCACTGCAAAGGCATACAGTGCGTTGCTAAGCGATGGAACAGTGTTCAAACTGCTGATCATAACTGTGCCAAGTAAACGGTGTAGAACATGGAACTGGCACTAGCGCGAACAAGGGTGAGGCTATGGACCGAGCGGCAACGCAGACGTTGCTTGTTCTGCGGGGTTAGTCCAGATGCCTGTAACTTGGATGCCCAGGTGAGAACCAGCATCACGTTGCTCAAATAAACCACTGTTAACATTACTTACAGAACAGTCAGTGCACCTCGCAACATATACGATGCACGTAACCTCAGAGAAGGTCTCAATATCGTTCCGTAACTGTGCATGCCGTATTCTATCCATACATAATTCGTTTCGCGGCTTAGTATATTCAGCACAATGTTCATTCAGTGCTGTATCTCATCAGCCCTATCGCACTCTCACGTATCAATGCCTTACAGACTTGGCGCTTCTTGAATAATCGTGGTCGCACTCTGAGTAAGTATTGGTTCTATATCAAAGCCAGATGATGAAGAACCACGTTCACAAAAGCTCGCGACGAGCGAAAGTAGTCCTGGACACGGTCACAGTGTGCGCAAGTCTTCGATACTGTACAATGCGCTTGTGCTATGCCCGCTCGTGATGCCGTTCCTGGCGAAGTACCCAAGTAGCTAACATCACCTACACCGTGCTGTCGTAACATGCTGTACATGAGTCAAGCTCTCCTTCGGTGCCGATGTCTGCCAGTGTGACAGACCAGAGATATTGATCGTCATGCACTGTCGCGTACGCTGTTGGACTACCAGGACACATGCATCGTGGGCAGGCAAGTCACTATGCCTACCTCTGTGTATTACTCCCTACTAACCGCGGCGCATGGCGCGGTATAAAAATAAATGTACAAAACAAAAGTCACTATGCAGAAGGCTGTGCCGTACACGGCACCTTATCTCTTTCTTATATCAGCACAATATCCATGGGAGCGATGCTTTGAAACAGTAATGTTCAACAAGTCAGCAAGACATACTTAGCGTCCGGCGGCCCAAGTTGCGCCTGATCGACGTTTCATTCAGGCATTGCCTCCATGGCTGCCCTGCTAGTTGATCAATTGCTGGTCCTACAATGAGCCCATCAAAACTGCGGAACAGATAGCACTAGAATTTAATGGACATCAGGACGGTCCAAGTATGGGCGTTCTTTGAGACGCTCGAACTGATAATTCACGTCAAGGCGCTCTGCATGAAGATTGCCTGAAGATGATTGTCCGGGCCTGTATAGAAGTTTGAAACCATCAACACGACAATGCGATTGCGTGCACCTGCTCATCAAAATCTAGTGACATACCACAATGTCCGTCAGATTTCCGACATCCCCGCGTTTCTACTCCACGCAGATGCGAGTTGGAACTGATGTTCCCACCCTGGAGTTATCTTTGCCACCGCCGGTGCGTTGGTCGGTATGAGCCGCGAACTAACGCGGTAGGTCGATTCAGGGTAATTCGCATGAGCGTCATCCACTTAATTGATCCGATCGTCGTCAATCTCGCTACTTTGTTGGCACGATTAGGAATATTACGCGGTCGATGTGAGTCGCTTAATTCTCGGCCTACTGCTGTGGCAATGTGTCTTTCTCAATACAGTGAATATTTGAATCCGGGGGGAGCGTTGTTCCGGATCAGCTTCGGTTGCAGATGCTTAGAATGGAGATGTCCCAGAATAACACACATGTGATAATCTAAGTTTGGGGTCTCCGTGTGTCGAATCGCAGTTGATATTCATAAAGATAGCGATATCATTCGTTCTGACCTGTATACGGGTCAGATACAGGCGCGATGTGTAAACTACAAAGGGTAATTTCTTGCGTTGATTATGCACGTACTAGTAACTGACGCGTTCGTGGAAGCAGACACAACTGCTGATCCACAGATCTCAACAGCACCATGATCAACTTGTCCTCCAGCAATTTGTATTGCACCCGCACCCGGAGATACGGTTCCTGCGCCACGTCATGGCAAACTTTAAACCCTGATGAGGTTTCATTCATTAGTCCGTCGATTGTCTCAGTGCATCGCGACATCTACCTCACGGCGACACCCTTGTGCACCCCAGACCGCACGGTGTGATGGACCACCGCAACACGGGCATCGTACAGGAACGCCCGACTAGCCGAGTACCCAGTATGCCCGGATCGCTGTAACACCAGAAGATGGTGTGTCTGCCCGGCAACGACCTGAAAGGGTTGAGTGGCGTAATATTCAACTTCGAAACATACTAGGTTACAGCGGACGCTATGTCCAAATAAAGCATTCGACAAAGCAGAGCACAGCGCAACAACATGGACGCAACAAGGGCCACTCGAATCTATGGGACATTTCGGCCAGAAAAGGACACAACCAGCTTACGCTCACATACGTACAGTCTTTACTCGTCTAGAAGTTACGTCCACAATTATGGCAGCGGCGATTGCAATTGGTGCTGTAGCAATACCTGCACTTGAGCGCGGGTTTATCATTGAGACTGATCACTTTCTCCGCGAGCTTCTCGAACAAGATAGCGAGAACGTCACCGCCCATTGGACCTAACTCTCCTGAAGCTACTTTTGCGATCCAACCCGGTATGAAGGACATCAAGTTCGCTGAGAGGTTTTTGAGAAGGTATGATACCTCCAATTTCTGCAATTCAAGATATCTGTCGTAGGCATTGATGAGTGCATGAAGTTGCCTGATCTAATCCTTAGTTCACCTGCATGTCAGCCTCGAGAATAATTCCTCGAGGATGTTGTCCACGGATAACTTGGATTCGATGTCTTTCAAGGCGAGGTTCTTCAGCTGGTCCATCTCGCACTGATCTCATGAGCAGATGGGAATGATGCATAGAGATCTCATACCATATGAGCAAATCGATACATTGATTTAGGCGAGCACAAGGGAGGATCGAACGGTTTTCTTTCAGCTTGCGCTTTCTCCCTACGTACAGACGGAGGCTGGGATTTGAGAGGCGCGAATTCAATCTTGCCAGTCATCGTATAGTAAACGAATGCTTCCAAACTGATGATCATGGAGCGTAAATCATGACATGCTAGGGCCGAATATGATACTCACGTCTTGTGCGCCACGGCAGGGAGAGTTCGGGTGATCTGAGCGATATTGCACGAGACCTCAGCTGTCGAGCTTGTCATGAGCGTTGCATCAAGCTGTGACGAGGTAGCCGTCTTTGGTAAGGTGCCTCAACGGAAAAGAAACTTTGGTCCTTCCAACCTTAGATAGAGTAAAAGCGTCATCCACATCTTCGTCCGCTGACTTCGTCGATTCGGACTTCTCGTCATCTGCTGCCAGAGCGCTGCGCATTGCGAATGGAAGCTCATCGAAAACATAATCATTGACATCCTCTCCATCATCCGTATCTTCAAGGTCACTGTCCGATTCGTAATCATATTCCACTTCAGAATCCGACGACTCGATGTCGGCCCACTCGGTCGAGAGCACTAAATCATACGCATCAGGTTCTTGACCACTGCGATCGGAAAAGGAGAATGTACGACGAGAAAAGTATTCTGATGCGTTCTTGAGCGCTGTACTGTTGGCAAAGACGGCACGGAGAGTATCCACCTGGCCAGCATCCGTGCGACGCGAAAAGGCACGTAGTTGAGTGTCAAAGAGCACCCCGACGGAAATACCAGATCGAAGAACAGCGAAGAGGACCTGCTCGGTCGGGGTGTTTCGTGACATTATGGGCTGATTCAGGACAGCATGAGATCCAGCACCGTTAAACTTCAAGGCAGCTTTGTTGTCCCTGGCCATTTTCTCGAGGTCCAAAAATGCAGGAGAGGCTCTGATCGGGTGAAAAGCGAAACAGCGCTGTCTTGTGTGCGTGCCTAAACTTTCAAGCGCACTATGACGTTCATTTTGCGTCATTAGTTTGACCGTGATACGCGCGCACCGCAGCTGATGCACTCATCACATGGCCGCGTTCATACTAATATAGCGCCGAACGTCTACATGTGCCACATGGACTCAGCTCTACCCTGCTTTCCGCTGAGCCTCAAGCTTGCCTCCATGCTATGAAGTTGGGTTTACGATGACTAGGCGATCCGCCCAATGGCTCTATTCATCCTACCTGCTCCGCGCAGGTACGTCCAATATCCCGCGACGTCGTCTTGACGTGGCTGCTAACGAGGCTCTCACGTCGCAGGGTAACCTTCAAATCATTGCACATATATAGTACTCGCATGTTGGGGCAACTGACCAAAATGAGCCTTGACTGCTCAATTGTATCGACGTGCATCACGCTGACCTCTGGCTGACCTGATGTCAGGACTCAGTATCTGTGATAGACAGATAGTGAGCGCAACATCCCCGCGATCAATGCCGTCTGTTATTGGCAGCTCTTGTACGCCATCCGGACACCATCGATTTTTTCTCTGTGTCTCCCCTAGGATCGTCCGGTCTCTGGCATGAATAGTGACTGAGGTGTGATCTCCGTTCAGAGACACTGATGCGGCTCCGGACGCCGTGGACAAGCGCCCGCCTACCTCGTCGATCTCTGAGCAATACTCTCTTGTCCATATAGACGGTGAAGGCCTTCTCTGTCACCAACTCAAGCAAGTTTTTGTTATGAAGCGTGAAACTCATGTACTTCCCGTGTGTCACGAAGTGTGTGCTGGAGACTCACGAACAGTGCACGCTGGTTTCGGCGCAACGCGTTCCACTGGTCAAACTTCCGGCAACTGCGGGCGTTAGGCCTTATTTCCAGGTACGAGTACAGTTTTGACTTTCTACACCTTCTCGTCACTTTCCTTCGAGCGAAGGAAGATTTATGATCGGCTGAATGAACGGTCTCGCAGGTCTAATCTAATAGAGACTGCCTCAGGAGCTCAGTTGCAAATCTCGTTCAACGACGTGCGACAGGGACAGCACGCGATTAGAGATGATACTCCATGGCCAATGCGCCCCGTTTCATACTTTCCGATTATAGTCCGTCCTTCGTCTCGTTACAACTCCGATCTTCATTTTCTACAGGCTCAAGGCCGGGTGTCATTCACACGGGCTCTCTTAGAATTGCAACGTTCTTGCGGAATATCTGATACCCCTGGGCCTGTCAATCATTCTCTACCGCATCGAGCTCTTAGGCCATGGTCTCCATGCAAATGATGGTGTTTCGGTTCCGCATTACGGGGTCGGCATGGCTTCCGCGCTCCGGTCTACTGTGGTCTTCCATCTTCCGGTGGTCCTGGACATTGATTTGAATCTGATTGACCTTTTGATCCACTCATTGGCGCGCATCGCAGGCTGACGCGAATTGTATGATTATCAGGACTTATTTACATCCATCGTACAGCGCCGGAGCAGATATCATGCCTGTGAGTTCTCGGAGTACCACATTGGATAAATATGACTTAATTTTTGTTTTCGAAAGTAAGCTGCAATCACCAGCCTTTAGTACATGACGCCAAGATAAAGGAAGAGATAACGTCCACTCTCATATGCAAGTGAGTGGGTGTGGCTCGCCGGACGAGCCAACCTTCCGATGAGTCCGGACCTAGCATTTTTCACTGGTTAACCGCCCAATCCGCTGTCCATCTGCATGTGGTTAGTTGGTGCGCAAGGTTGGCCTCCGTGGAATTGATTGAATATCGGGGACCTCTTCATGTTCGTGGCAGCATGCCGGAGCGCCAGCCATGACAAGATGCTCGTTCTGCCGTGCACATTGACAAACCTTTCGGAACCTTGCTCGAGCTCGGTGTTGCGAGGATCCCCGAACATTCTTGCCGTGTGTATGATGAATATCGAGAAATCAGGAGTTTTGGCATCTCATATCAGTAGGACCTCGCTATTTCCACCCTCTGACGTAACGAAGGAAGAACAATGAAGGCATGACAGCCGTACCTGGATGCTTCTGGTTCGTATATACCCTGCTGCCCACTACTGTTCCGCATCGCACATTAGCATCGAGTCAAAGATCGTGCCTCTACCTGATGGTGCGTCGCTAGCTTCAAGGCTCTTTTCATTCACTGTGTCACTCGGGTTACCAGTAATTGTCCTTGTGCCACTCCGTCAATTTCTCCATCCTGATAGTTGACAATAATATTGTCGTGCAGGCGGCTCGCCAGTCGTGGCCGTCGACTACCCCGCAAACCACACATAGTTATCCACAATCTGTCCCTTGGTGTTTGTGGAAGTTCATCTCGGAGGTGGTCATACCTCTCTCTTCCAATCAACCGGTATGGATCGCAGCAAGATATGACAGATACAGTGGACCTCCGGGTTTATAGCTGTCGTGCTATATGCCTACTGCTCAGGTGGTTGCGAGTGTCTGTTCATTATATAAAACTCGCTGCTGGGATGGCAGCATAGTAGAACTCGCATCGATCCCTACAAAAATCACTGCTTACAATACTCAAGGAGCACGATGTCTGGTAAGGAAATGGACTTTGGAATGTATTGTCCTCAAGCTCATATATACCCTTTGTAGAAGGTCGCATGCACCTCAACAACTGGCTGCAGAGAAACTACGGTAGCACGAACGTCTTGGATTGGGACGTTTCGTTTTCTGGAGCAGGGCGGTCTATGACATGGACCGTTATAGCCAAGAGTAGGTAATTGATCAATATAGCGGTGCATGTGCTGACAACACAATCTCGAAGTTCGCAACGTCGAATATGGAAGAGCCACAAACTCAAACAAGGGTCAAGCCACGGATCAAGCGGCGGAACAGGCGCTGCGTGAGCTGCGTGCGCGTCACGGTCATTAGGATGTCTGCAACCACGAGCATCGGTAAGAGAATTGCAACATCTCGACATGGTCGGCTTTCACTTATTACCTCGTGTGTAGTCAGGTCATTTATTGGCGGTGCGCCCAAGAACTGTGGGTGCCTAGATCTCGATGCGAGTTTGAGTTAGCTTTGTCCTTTCGACGTCATCGCATCCGCGTGACTGCCGTGTAGTATTCTGTTGTAGACGTAGTAATAATAGTGGCACATATGTGAATGCCAATCATGGTTTCCGTAGCCGCTCCACTCGAATGAATCAGCGGATCGAAAGGACTTCTCGACGACTGAGTTCTTGCAGTCTCCATCTAACCTTCCTACTCAAGTGGCGTATTGTAGCGTAACAACCTGTGCAATTCTGTATTACGCAGTCCTGATTGCTGCACGAGATGTCTGTCAATAGTATCATTGAAACACTGTCTTAACGAAATGGCCTCGATACAAACTTGGAAGCTCTTCAGTCACTACATTTCCAACGATTCATCTCCGCCGCGTATCAAACTACTTCTCAGTCGTGGAGACGACATCTACAGCAGCAGCAACGACATGAGCCACATCCCCGTTTCCGCCGTTGTCCTCGTTTCTATCCTTCAAGCCATCGAACCCTCCTCCCGTGACCGTCTTCCATAAAGCAGTCAAATGCTTCCCCACCTCCGTTGAGGCCTTCAAAGCTTCTGCTTCCACATGCTTTCCGATCGGGCCTACGTACTTCTGCACCTCCTTAACGGCTGCAAAAACATCTTTCTCTGCACCAGCGATGATTTCAGGGAACTTCTCTACCGCGCCCGCTACTTTTTTCTCTGCCTGCTTTACCGTGCCTTCGATGGAGCGGCACGCCTGGTCGATGTCAGCCATCACCTGACTTGTGCCCTTCACCAAGTCCTTGACTCCGGAAAAATGGTAGAGCGCATATGCTGTTCGATGTGCGTTATAAGATAGTAACAGGAGTGAAAAACGAAGCGACGTACCTCCGCCAACGAAGAATGCCATCTTACCGATCCCGCGTAGAGTGGGCTCAATGAGCAGAGCTGCATAACGGGCCCATATATGCGCTCGAGGTAGACATATACCTTTCGGTAGTGAAGAGGAAGCAGAGCGAGGAGGAACGCGTCTGCCGAACCCCGCTTTGAGCAGGGGTGGCTTTCTCGCCATGCGCCATACGGGCAGAGTTCTAATCGGAGGGAGGAGCGGCATCGTGCTAAATCTGAGTGCCTCTAGTTATGGGTTTGAATGCGAAAGCATGACGCGGCAATCATGCCCTCGATAGGTATACCTACAAACCTTAACTGACATTCTGATATACGAGTCGGAACACAAACGCGTCTGTGGCAACCGCGGCCAAGTCACGTGGGTCGCGTGAATCTCCGGACGCTCAGCGAGCGCTTGATCTGCGGTCTTCCTGCTTCCTCCTTCTACGAGGGTTTTCGCTCAAAGCGCGATCTGGTTGCTTTCAGCCTTTATCTCAGCTTTCATGAGGCTCGTACCTGAACTGAATGGCACTCTAAATGTCTCGGACCTCTTCAAGAACGAGTATTCGGGATGTTCAGCTGCCGATTCTCGCTAGACAGTGTGATAGCATCGACTGTGCGCATCCAGCAGCTCCTTACAGTCGATTTGTTGCTGTCGATGTCTCTAGAATACTTTGATTGTCTGCTTCTCATGCCCTCGCTGGATTCACACCAGACTATGCATGGCAACGTCGTGGATTTCTTGTTTGAACCACCTGATCCCGGGCCCCGGCAGCATCACTAGACTAACAGACGATGCTTCTGCACAAATAGTCTATGAGCTTTCTAGATCAATAATACCAGAGAGTATTTAATCCCGTGGAACAGAGCTCGCAGAGTGAAGGCCGAGATGACAATCGATGTGCTCGAAACGATCATGGCTGTCCATAGAGCTGAAACGCTCGAAGCTAAACAGTTGGGGTGATACACGAAACTATGTCAAGGATATGCCTTCCTTTCAGCGCCCTGCTAATACAATCCAAACCGACCCAGATTACCCAATTGCTGTGGTTGCCGACTCACATAGACGCCGACCTCATGACGGCTTCTGTTTCGTCTCCTGCCGCGTCCTCTCTGCGAGCTGCTTTGCTTTCCTGCCTTTCTCCTCCAGCACCTTCACGATATCATCATACGTCTCTTTGGTCAGCTTGCGCGCATCCTCGCCGCGTTGATGTGCCAACTGCGTAAACGCGCCTATATCTGGCGTCTTCTGCAGGATCTGTCAAGCAAGGATCAGCGATCCGCTACGTACGACGGTAGAAGGCCATAGATGGAGGAGGGATGGTTATATACCTCCTCGCCGCCTGAAATTGCCGTCAACCAATCCTGCATCCCGTTCCAACCTCGATCCATGCTCCATAGTTCCTGCGCCTCCTGAGCTTTCTTCAACACGAATTCCTGCAGCTCCTTCATCTTCTCCTTGCTCTTCAGTACGTCACCCTCGGCTGCTTCCTTCACTCTTGCAAAGACTTCCTGAGCTGCATTGCCTTGCGCTACCCCGGCTGCAGCGAACTCATTCGCATTGTTCTCTAGTAACTTCCTGATCTCGGGCAGCTTGTCGAGGAATGGCGAAGCTTCTTGCACGGCCTTGTTCCATGCATCCTGTCCGGAGGATTTGGCAAGCTTGCGAATCTCATCGGTCTTGGATTGCAGGAGCTCGCGAGCTTCGTTCAGTCTATCAGGATTGAAGCCCTTGGAGAACATCTCCATGACCTGTCGTGATTGTCAGATGATGCAGGTTTGAAGTTACCCATCTCAAGATTGACCTGTCGGGTAGTGTCATCCATAATCTTCTTCGCTCCTGGTCCGCTCTGCTCAGCCATGCGACGAAGTTCCTCGTACCCGCCGCCTAACTTTTCCCCCACCTCCGGATACCGGTCGCTAAGCGCCTTGAAGGTGTCCTGCCCGGCCTTCTTGCCCAACTCCTCGAGCTCGCCAATGCGCTGGCTCAGTACCGACATGACTTTCATGCTCGTCTCAGGGTTCATGCCCGCATTCTTTTCCCTCAGAATGGACTTGATCTCGTCATAACCCTGCTGAAGGATGCGGTTGACCTCTGGGCCGTGTGTCTCGTGCAGTTCATCAAGCGCATCAAAGGTAGAGTCGACGTAGGAGGATGCTCCCGGGATGATGCCCGTGTAGGACTTAGTGGTCTGCCTCAGGAACTGGATAATCTCGTTCGGATTCTTGGGTGCCTTCTCGGCGATGGTGCGTTTGGTCTGCTGGTAGTAAGCCCGGGCTGCCTTAGTCGCGTCGACGGCAGTCTTGATACCGGAGAAGTGGTACCAGGCGTAAACTGCATGTGCACAACTCAGTCGGATTGCTGCGATAGGTACGTGCAGGATCGTGGTTACCTCCGAGTAGGACCACTCCGCCGCCCGCTACACCTGCAGCGACACTTGTGCCCATTGCAGACGATGGTCTCCCAGTATTCGTCGACTGATATCTCAGAGATATCGGTCTACTTGCGACGCAACGCGGGCCGAACGGCACCGTACCCGAGGGCGCAACGCGTACTCGACAAGCTGTTGTCCTCGAAGCCGCGAACATTGTGAGCAAGTGGTACTGAAAAATGTTGCGTTGGAGATAGAGCTAGAGAAGAAAAGTGAAAGAAACAGTCGTGAGCAGCCGGTTTTATAGTCGACCCATGCCCGCGACTCAACTGCCGGCGCACCGCGTAACATCGCCGGAGATGACGTCGTTCATGACCAATCCGGTAATTGGCCTGTCATATTGGGAGATTACATCCCGATTAGATCTCGAGCATAAAATGTCCGAGCTGGTATGTTTTTCCAGTGAAACCCAACATGTCGCTTTGACAACCTAGATATCCTTGGAGATAACGGCTTTTGACAGCCAACTACGCGGTCCTGTGACCAGTGGCGACAATTTCACAGCTGTTCGGACGCGCCGCTCGCGATTTTCATGCTCTTTTCCTACATGCTTTCTCCTTATTTCCCGCCTCGAAGTTCACAAGCTCGGTCCACTGCTTTACTGGAAAATTTAAAGCCATATGAGCTCCTTCCGTGGCAGGGCGTGCGTGCGTCCGATTTCCTTCATCGCTTCAAAGCCTACTTCGCAAAATGAGCTGCATGCTCAAGCTGCCCATAAAACCACGGACGCGGTAGGCTCCTCATCTTGACTCCTTCCTCTGAACTCCCAGATATCGCATTACGAGAAAATTATGGTGGACCAGTGTTCCAAATGCAAGTACCCCCTTCATTACTCCGTCCAGCGTCGGGGCGTTCGAAAGTTCTCGTGTGGTCACGGGTTTCACGAGTCGTGCATGAGCAATACCACTGATAAGTGTCCCATTTGCCGGTGAGCTTGAAAATATGTTAATGTGAGAAGTGATCCTCATTCATTTACTCCAGAGCGATGGAAGTCGGCGTCAAAACCGCCGTCTACGCGGGATCTGCCATCATAGGCGCTGTCCTGGCGCCTGTCGTTGCACCGGTTGCACTCGGCATCGTAGGATTCAGCGCAGCAGGACCAGTTGCTGGTTGTATTTTTCATTCGCTTACTCCTAACAGGCTTTACTCACCTATACAATCATCTAGGCACCCTCGCGGCTGCCTGGCAGGGCACTATTGGCAATGTCGTTGCAGGTTCGCTCTTTTCGATCTGTCAGAGCGTTGCGATGGGTGGTGCCCTTCCTGCGGTCGGATTTGTGGCTGGTGCAGCGGCCTCTGCAGGGGCAGCTGGTGCCGCCATGGCTGAAAATGTGTCCTTTAGGCAGGGAACAGAGGCAACGGAGGGTTCAGAGAAGGACGACGACGGGAAGCTTTGATCATTTCTGTTTTTGTCAGATTGAGCGGCAAACCGGTTGTGGCCGTCTTGTTAGTAGGCAGACGAGTTCTTGAAAGAGTTAAACGTTGCACCGTTTCATGCGTCTGCTATGGCACTGTGTGGGCTTGGCTGTTTAATGAAAGTGTATTTGCACACTTTATTCCATGCTCCCCCCGAGTGATCATTGGATCATTATTTAATGCTGTGCACGAGTCTCCAGTATTCTTGATTATTCGCCGACGGACGAAGGTTCCCCAATGATTTGAGCTAGCTTTAAGTAGAGAGCAATGCTCAGAAACAGGACCATTCTGAATCGTTGGTACACATGTATACATCGGTGATACTGGAAATCGGGTATTATAATACGAAGCTCTTTCGTACTATATACATCAGTCCGCAAGGACTTCGGTACGTGCTTCCTCGAACAATGCCAAGCGGTCCTTTTCGCGCTTCGGAAGCTCATCTACATCCAATGACACAATTCCGAACAGCTCCATCTCCAACTCTTTCAGCTGCTGAAGGAACCCCGGGTTGGGCGAGATCTGTGGCCGGACTTGAATGATCTGCCGCAGTGCCGCCTTCAACGACATCTTGTGCCGTTTCATGAGATACGCTGCGACGATCATAGGAGAGCGCGAGATGTCTGCTGAGCAATGTATGAGGACTTTGCCCATGCCATTGTTGGATTTGAGGGCAGCATCGATAATCTCGCAGGCTGGATCGCAGACTTTAGAGATCGACGACGTTGGAGAGTCGCTCAGAGAGATGCGATGGTAGGTTACGCCCTCGACTTTGTCAGCGGGACTTGAACCGACGTTCAGAACGTGGGAGACTGAATTCGCCGTTAGGAATGCCTTAGACGAAGCTGCTGAGCGAGGCCCAAGGTACAGCGAGGGAGGAAGGACGAGCGACACTGCCGATTGGGACAATGTCGCTTCGGACTTCTCACGCTTTCCCATGGTTAATTAAGGATAGATGAGTATTAATCATAAAGCGCCGAAGGAGAAGGTGGTTGAAACTCCGCCACATCCGCGCACCTTTGACTTGGACTTCACTGACTCCTGCAAACTATGAACTTGGATAACCCTCAGCACGACGACTTTGTTGTAGTTCGTCGTGACGAAAGATTTGGAGGATTTGAAGAGCTCAAGCATAAGGATGGGAGTGCGGCTGTACGGTTTCTACCTCTCTTTTCTCGACTTGTTGCTTACAATGAGCCCACGTAGAACATCCAATTCTTCCGCAAATCTGTTACACCGTTGAATCATCAGGAGTTTGATGATATGTGCGCTTCCACCTTGTGTGATGTCCTCACAGCCTGCACCACTCACCTCTCGTAGGTTGAAGCTACAGAAACATATTATGGCGGATAACCCCTTTGGCACTGTGTACCCTGTGTATACTCATGACGGGTACAAGTGGGTTCTCATGTCCATCGTGCACGAGGAGAAGACGCGTTCTTCTGCTTGAGCATACTATCAATGTCCACCACAGACGAGGAGAACGCGGGTTTCTCTGATTGATACGGCGTCATTCATACTGTCAACGTCTATCATGCACGAGGAGAGATGCACGGGTTCCGTTGAAAACTCGATACGTGACTCTCGTGGTCCCGCGGCTCTTGGCATTAGGTCAGAAGAACCCCGCTATATGCTCGCATGGTCCCATCCGGATGCACACAGAGGTGGCCTCCAAAGTTGCCTGTGCTCCGATCCTGACGCACACATTCCGAGCTGAAGGTTCCGCAAAGGTACGATCCTGTGCGCTGACAGAACAGCCTAGTCATAACTGATGTCCTCAGATCCGTAGTATGCGCACAGACTCTCCCGTTCAAAGATTCAGACGCCGCCCGCTCGAACCTCAAAAATCGCCTTTTTTATTTGCTGCCCGAGATGCGATCGAAGTCGTTCGTATAACCGCAGTGGGTTGTCTTCGATGATCGTCAGCTTTGTTTTCTTCTAGAAGAGTAGTGAGTGAAGGTCGAGATAGTCGTGAAAAGATTGCGCTCACCGTCGAATAGAAATCGATTCTGTCAATCAGAAGGACCGACGACGACTGTCGATGTCTCCGAGGCGGGAGTCGCTGAGCGACGTCAGCGGTCTGCGAACGACCACTTTGGATGTGGACGTAACTGGCGGTGAGAATGCTCCGTCCGTCCCAGCCGATCCGAATGCTGGCACTGATATTTTCGGGCGGAATTCACGCACACATGTCACAGAGCGGATCGCACATCCAAGGAGCATATACATATGGCGGGGTCTCCCATCTGTAATGACCTTGTTCGGCATATTTTCTCCCTGTTCCATATCGGAAAGTGCACCTTAGACATTCTGGTGTGAGAAAGACTTCACATGCCAAATCTATTGCGCAGTATTCCCCCCCTTCATCCGAGTATTTCTAACAACTTCTCCACTCTCGAAATCCAATACCAGCACGTTTGAAATCTTCTTGGAAACGGAAGCCGTGAAGACTTGGTGAGCACCATGCCAGACAAGTTGAAGACTTAAGCTCTGCCGACGTGGACCATTCTGGCAACACTGGTATTCTTTCGAAGAAGCCGCGTTTTACAGATGGACCCCCGGGGCCCGAGCAGGTGTTGCTAACTGGCAAGAGCAAGCACAAGCTAGCTTGTGCTGAATTTCACTATACGATAGTGCAATGTAGCACAATGTAGCTGTTGGTAGCAATAACAGCCTTGCACATGCACCACTCTGCGCCAACGAAGAGGCCGTACCGCTAGCATGACGAACATCGTGCTCTCACCTAAAGCACAATCAGATTGTTCATTAAATGCCAGCCGAATGCTGGCATACAGATCACCCGTGATATATAGTGCATAATGCCAATGCCAATGCAACGTTTTCCCGCTACGTGTAAACCACAACGAACCCCCCTCGATATCTGCCACGCATCGACATCGTCATGACTGTGACCGTGATGTGTTCAAGATGGAAATCACGGCCTCATGCCGCTCGTGGGCCTCATGTGCCTGTCCTTCTCGCCGCCTTGCATCCGTTCGTACTCACTTCTCTTCCCAGGCCCAAAGCTTCAACACACAATTTTTTTCAAAACGCAGTTGCCTCGACCCCCTCCTGGGTGCGTAATTTTTGGGTCACCTTATCCTGACCTGTGATAATCTACAACGTCTCGATAGTCGCAGAAAAGTCCGCATCGCAGTAAACAGTCCCCCACATAGCCCCAGCACATCCAATGCCCGTATCTCCTTCTGTCGCTCAGCCTCAAGAGGCTCCCGTCCCTCAGGTTTCCGAGGCCGCACCCGCACCGCCTCCTGCACCTGCCGCTATGCCGCCTGCTCCGGCATACAACCCGGCTCCTCCTCCTCAGATGTCCTCCCCTTCGGCCTCGCTCTACGTTGGTGAGCTCGATCCGACGGTGAACGAGGTCATGCTCTTCGAGATATTCGACTTAGTTGGACCTGTCGAGAGGTAAGTCGCTTGGATTGTCTTGGATGGACCCGGATTTCACAATTGCATAGCATTCGTGTTTGCCGCGATGCTGTCACGCGTCGTTCCCTCGGTTATGCCTATGTAACCTATCTCAACGCTGAAGACGCCGAGCGTGCTTTGGAGCAGTTGAACTACTCCTTGATCAGAGGGCGTGCTTGGTACGCATAGATCCTACTCATCTAAACCGCGTGGATTAATATTTGTGTATTGTTCAGCCGCATCATGTGGTCTCAGAGCGATCCTGCCCGCGGCGCGAATCACCAAGGCGGCGTTTTCATCAAGAACCTCCATGAACAAATCGATGACAAGGTCAGTCATATTCGAGTTACTCCGCTGGAGTCGTTGCCAACTCGAGCCGATTAGGCTCTTCGTAATACATTCGCTGCATTCGGTAATCTTTTATCGTGCGACATCTCCACCGATAAGCATGGCCGTTCGAAGGGCTATGGTTTCGTTCACTATGAGACAACCGAAGCTGCTGAGACTACCATCAAGGAGGTCAACGGCATGCTCTTGAACGATAAGAAGGTCTACGTCGGCCACTACAAACCCCGCAAGGTTCGTCATTATCTGGAGAGCTTGTTGGCTGCTCGTTGATTGATTGATACAGGAGCGCAAATTCAAGCTCGAGGAGATGAAGGCGCGGTTCACCAACATCTATGTGAAGAACATTGACACTGAGATGACTGAGGAAAAATTCTTTGACCTGTTCAAGCAATTTGGCAACATCACTTCAGCTGTGATCCAGCATGATGACGAGGGCAACAGTCGCGGATTTGGTTTCGTGAACTTCGAGACCCACGAAGAGGCTCAGCAGGCTGTCGAAACCCTTCACGACACTGTGTTCAACGGCAAGAAGCTTTTCGTCGCTCGGGCGCAGAAGAAGGATGAGCGCGAAACGGAGCTTCACAAGTCCCGTAAACAAGCGAAGATGGAGAAGGCGAGAAAGTACCAGGGTGTCGATCTCTTCACCAACATCTATGTGAAGAACATCGACGCTGAGACGACTGAGGAGGAATTCCTTGACTTGTTCAAGCAATTTGGCGACATCACCTCAGCTGTAATTCAGCGTGATGATGAGGGCAACAGTCGCGGATTTGGTTTTGTGAACTTCAAGACTCACAAACAGGCTCAGCAGACTGTTGACAACCTTCATGACACGGTGTTCAACGGCAAGAAGCTTTTCGTCGCTCGGGCGCAGAAGAAGGAAGAGCGCGAAACGGAGCTTCTCAATGATTATGTGCAAGCGAAGATGAAGAAGTTGAGCAAGTACCAGGGTGTCAATATCTACATCAAAAACCTTGAACACGACATCGACGACGACAAGCTACGTGCCGAGTTCGAGCCTTTTGGTACCATCACCAGCGCGAAAGTGATGCGCGACGATAAGGGAACGTCGAAGGGCTTCGGATTCGTCTGCTTCTCCTCGCCCGATGAGGCGACTAAGGCGGTCGCGGAGATGAACAACAAGATGATCGGCTCGAAGCCGCTTTATGTTTCTCTTGCTCAGCCCCGTGAGGTCCGTAGGCAGCAGCTTGAGAGTCAGATTACACAGCGCAATCAGATCAGGATGCAGCAGGCTGCGGCAAGCGGGCTCGGTGGCCACATGCCACCGCGGTTCGTGGAGGGTTCGGGCGACGACGACAGATTCAGCAAGGTCGAATCGAAGTCTTACAATAAGGCTCTAAGGCGGTCAGCGCCTTGAGGTCATGACGATATGAGCGGTAATACTAGTTCGTGGTGATCATCTCTACATACGACGCTCCCAATGAGAACCCATGTAACATCTTGCTTCATCGAAATTGTTTGAAATAGTCCGCATTGTATGTACAATAGTAACGATACTGTATAAAATATAACTTTCGTTTACCATCACGAGGGCCGATCATTATAGAAATAACCGAGCACGAAGCGAACGATTGGACATTGACAACAAATGGCCGCACGGACTGCTATGGCATGAGCAAATAGTTCCCAACGTGCCAGGAGGAGTTAAAATAAAGAGAAACAGAATAAATCCCCGCCGCCAGCGGTGACAAGTCTTCTTTAATGCCTATTATGCTCTATTCCTGCCGATTCGAGAATATGCGATACAAATACAACCGGACCTGTCCAGTACATCCCTCGATGTTCTACACGTCTTTCAACTCATTGCATGCTTCTCTCCTGTTCACAAGTCACCGATGGAAAACCCCACTCCCCAACATCACACCAACAACCTTGGTCCTCGTGGCCTATCAGCCAACAATGAGCACAGCGAAAAGCATCAACCACATGAACGGCTTACTTGTACTTGGAGATCAGCGGGCGTACGCCTGTTCGACGCTAGCCGTGAATCATCCTTAACGATCACAATGTTACGTGCGCCTTTAAACTCCATGCTTGCATGCTTCTCTCCTAGACACAAGTCTGACGGAAGTCACCACTCCCCAACGTCACACCACCTTTCCTGTCCATCATGACCTATCGACCACGTGTGAGCATGAGCGAATGTATGCGCAATACCAATGGCTTACTTGTACATTGGAGATCAGCGTGCGTACACCTGCTCGACGACGACCGTGGATTACCTTCGGCGGTCGTCAGCTTTGTCTTCTTCGAGAAGACTAGTGAGTGAAGGTTGAGATAGTCGTGAAAAATATCGCTCGCCTTCAATAGAAATCGATTCAATTAACCAGAAGGGTCGGCGATGAGTGTCGATGTCTCGGGGGCAGGAGTCGCTGAATGGCATCGGGTGACGAGAGAACGACTACTCTTGGCTGTAGACGTTGTAGACGGTAAGAACGCTCCGTCTATGGACGTGTCCGACGATGACTCCGTGACATCTTCCTCGCGCTTCTTCTTCTCCTTTTCTTTGGAGTTCGCTTCCGGCTGACACGAGAGGATTGTAAGCGATGACACCGGAGAGCGGGGAAAACCGCATACATTGTCTTCCGAACACGCGAGCTCTACGCTGACGATGACAAGCACCGCCAGACCCGCTCCGAGCCAGAAAAACCTGTCATGTGTTGTCCAGCCCGTTTGCGTCTTCTCCTCCGGTTCGACCTTGCCTTCCGAGGTTGACAGAGGTGGGGCCGTAGCAGATGGGGTAGAATCAATGGATGTCGATGTCGACGTCGATATGTTGACCATCGATGCCGAATCGACAGTGGCGGCTGGGAAAGCTGTCGAGGCGACGTAGAGCTCCTGTAGTTGCTGAAGGTGCTCCATGTACTGGGACCAATTGGGCTGTAGCCATGCGTTGTGGTCCATGTCGTCCTCGTCTTCTTCGGCAGCCGCTGATGGGAACGTGAGGAATTCGACCGTGGGCGTCGCGAGTGTCGTCGAGGGGTGAGTGTCGTCGTCCTTGGGTTGTCGAGAACGATAGACGTAGTCGAGGCGCTCGTCAAGCACCTCGGCCTCGGTGACGATCGCGTACCAGGAATGGTCGTCGGCGATGACGGAAGGTCCATCGTCGGTGTGCACGTAGTCCACCCGGCCGGCCAGCCGTTGAGTAGACCACAGTGCGGATTTCATAGCGTGTCCGCTGCATTCCGGTGAGTGTTCTGTAACAGACAAGAAGCAAGCAACTCACCCGTCGAGTCGGTTGGACATACATCGACGGCCCACCCAGACACGGGTACCTGAACTGGGTGTACGCCGCTTGGTAGCTCTGGTAGATGCCAGCCAGAGCGATCAAGAAGTAAGTGAGCAGAGGAAGGGCAGATAGGATGAGCATGATGGGCGATGGTAGGCAAGATCTTTCTGGGGAGGAGAGCAGGAGCGGAGGGGTTTATATCTTGTTTCGTGGAGGCTGACAGTGATGGTCTCGTCACCGTGGTCACGGCTGTCAATGTCAGTCTCTGTAGCGAACGATCGAGCGGACCAAGGATGATCGGAATGCCTCACTCAACGAGAACGAGGGATCGTGAAGGCCGATGGTATTCCTCAGCGATTCTGGTTGTTTGTCAGCTCATGGCGGAAAAGTTCGATTTCCGCGTTGCCGCTCCTAGATAGCAGCACGGGCTATGCCTAGATTGTGGTGTCCCTGATGCTGAGCATTCCATGATGAGCACTGTAAAAGGTCGTAGAGAAAATATGGCAGACAGAAGGCGGGCAGTCACCACAGGGAGCATGCCTCTCGAAGGATAGCGTCGGGCTCGACGACCGCCTTGAGGTGAGATGAGCACAAACAGTAGACAGCCGTCACGGCGTCCTATCGCACTCACGGAAAGTTTGGCAGAGAGCACTCACTGTGCAACATCTTGTTCTGTCCGTATCATAAAGCATACCGAGTTGCATGTACGACACGTCGCCGTTTCCAACAAGAGACCTAAAGACAGGATGGCGGGCGCAGCACCACGCCACAACACACGCAAATTGCAGATCACAAATCCCGCTTCAAATCTCACTCTCGCCATCAAATGGCCCCCGATAAACCATCAACATCCCCTGAAGCAGCCCCTCCCCGTTCCCGAGGGCCTTCTTGATCGCCCCATCCCGCATTTTGCACGCCTCCGCGCCGCTCACGACGCGGCTCTCTCCCTGCTGCCGCGCGCCCTGCACGAGCATGCTCGTCCGCGCAATGCGCAGGCTCTCATATTCCGTGAAGATCGTCGAGAGCAGCGCGGTGGCGGGCGGCGCGGCGGAGGGGTTGTGCTTTGTGAGGAGGCGAACGAGGTGGTAGATGTCTTCGAATGCTTGATTTGCGCCCTGGCCGAGGTGCTGACAGGAGAGGTTAGCGGATGTGGTTAAAAACCTTCAGAAGAGGCTCACTGGGCTGGTGGGGTGCGCGGCGTCGCCAAGAAGTACGACCCGGCCTTGGTGCCACGACTTGAGCTCCGGCCGATCGTACAATCCGTACTTAAAGCCCGAAAGCGTCAGTCCCGTCTAGAGAAAATTTGACACTATTCGGCCCACCTTGATGATCCTGTCTGCGGACCTCACCAGCTCGCCCGCGCCGAACGGCCACTGGGAGAACGTGCTCTGCTTGAACTCACGTTGCTTCTCCTCGTCCATGGCACGCCAAGTCTCCCTCGCCTCGGGTTCGCGCAACGTGATGCTGTATAATCGGGCAGTCAGCTAACCCATCTGTCTGTCAACAGAGTACGGTACTCACGCCCAGGAGGTCTCTGTGTTGGAGATCGGGTACGAGACCATGTGCGCCCCGTCGCTGTATATATTCGTCATACTAGCCCGTCCTTTATGGCTTTCCGGCGTGGGCGACACCCCGCCTGTCTATGAGATCTGTCAGTATATGCGTCGTGGTGACCTACATTTTTCACCCACCTGACACAGCCCGGTATAGTTCACCTTCTCCTCGCCGAAGAGACATATCCTCGTATTACTATGCAACCCATCGCATCCCACAACAAAGCTCGCCGTGTCCGTCGCGCCGTTGGCAAAAGTCACTTGGACCTCGTCCTCGCCCTGTCTCAGCGCCACGAGCTGGTGCCCCCATACGATCTTGACGCCTTGACGCTCGGCGGCTTCGACGATCGTGCGATTGAATACGGGGCGGCGAACGCCGAGCATGCCAAACCCGCCCGTGAGATCCGGCAGGTGGGAGGGCGCGTCCAAGTCTGCGAGGGGGACCTCTGAGGGCGAGGAAGAGGGATAATAGGAGATTTGGACAAGGTGCGAAAGCTGCTTTCCGATGATACTCTCCAGGAAACCGGGGATGAGAGATAGTACCTTCAGGCCGTTTGGCTGTAAACTACAGAGTGCCGGATAAGTAAGAGGGTCGACAGAGCAATCGGATGGAAAGAACTGACCAGAGACTGAGCCCAACATCCTCGATCTTGTCGACGCGTTCATAAACGACGGGATCATAGCCCTTCGTCTTGAGGAACATGGCGAGGACAGGCCCAGCAATGCCTGCGCCAGCGATGATCACCTTGGTGGGCAGTTTGGACTCCATATCTCGAGACCGTGCGTTTGTTCGCAATCTTCAGAGTGCTTGCAAGAGTCCACGTTGGCCGTGCTCGCTCTTAAATGTGATTGGTATACTGCGCGCTTCCGCCACAGTCACTACGAACCCCTCGCTGCCGTGTAGGCATCAACGGCACCGAATATGACTATCCCAACCCTGCCTGGTACCTCTGGTGCTGTGATCAAGCGACCGAGAACGTTCCGGCATCTCGGCATGGCGATGTACCCATCGCTGTGTACAAGGAGGCGGTGTGCTAGGTGTGACAGCTGGGTGATCGCACGGCAACTTGAACGCCGTGACGTCGCACTAAGCATGTTAAGAACGCAGGAGCCTTTGAGCTCGTGTCGGACTAGTGAGTGCTTGAGCAGTCTTGGGTAAGTCGATGAGCAGAGTGCTGCGCTCGGTAGCGGTCGACGGATTAGCCACATGCAGGGCCACAATTAGAATTGATCCGAGGCATCGGCCTTTTCCCGAGTCATCCCGAGACGCGATATTGATGACAATCCACGTGACCGCGTCTAAACGTGTGGCGCGTCGATGTCCCAGGCTTTGCCTCTTTAGTGCATATTCGTTGCGATGCACGGCTCGCCCATCAAGGTGGTTGGCCCTGCGAGCCCGAAAACTCTTGTCGCCGGCTCTGCATGACACTGGATAACACGAGCGATGAATATTAATATCGACGACCTCCCAACGACAACATCTTCGATTGCAACAAGACAGCAGCGACACCCGACACGTGTACCTCCTACACGGATATCACAAGAATTCCTAAGCGAATATACACTAGCGCATTACCGTATTATACCAGCGTGTCCGAGCGGTCGTGAGAACTTGAATATAGCATGTGCGGTAGTGATGTGGAGCATAACGTGTGGTATGTATACAGTAGTATGGACATGACATGACGTGACATGGCGGACTGCCAGAGTCACGAGTGGAGGTCGGGATGTGCTGTGCTTGGCCCGTCAGGATATCAGGCTGGTCGTTTCGAGGGCGTTCATGAGGATGACGTCGTGTACTGCAGGGCGATCGTCAGGCGTGCCATGTGCTGCGGGAGGAAAAATAGAAGAGGGGCGCACTGCTGTTGAGGACGATGGACATCATGTTCGTATCCTGCAGTCGCGTGTCAGATCTTTGCAGTGGAGACGTGTCAGACAAAGGGGGAGGGGACTCACTGTTGCACAGGTGATATGTACGTGCACATCGCGCTTTTTCGGTGTGTTGTCTTTGTGTATCGCAAGGAGGACCTTCTTGATGTCTAGCCACCCAACACTGTCAGAGCATTCTGGATGCATCGAGCGCCGGCCCGGACGTACAGGTGGTGACGCTGTCAAAATCGTTCGGCTGGTCCTTGTACTGCTCTATGTGATCGCGGAAGAGGACACCTGCCGACCGCTCAGCCATCGGGCTGGGATGGGGGGTCCCATGTGCTCTTACCGGAGTCAAGCTTTTTCCGCAGGATGTCGGACTTGTTCAGGAAGAGGACGAACGTCGCGTTCTGGAGGAGCTTGCTGGAGGATATGACCTTCCACAGCTTCATGGTATCTATCTGCGAGATCACTTAGCTTGAACTCGGCCGATTGCAAGAAGGGGAGCCCACCAATCGGTTGACGGCCCTGTCTTCCGATAGGACCTGGTCGAAGCCAGAAAGCGGGCAGAGGAACATGACCGCGTTGACTAACAGAGGACGCTTCGTGAGGGACAGCACCGTTTGCGACTGTCGTGAGACCTACCGTCTTCGAAGTACGATGCCCAAGTGGCTGTCCCAAACGATGCGTGAGCCAACAGGACACTTGCTGATAATGGGACCCGTTACCTCGCTGCCCTCTGGCGCCGCCGACGTCGTAAAAGACCCACTCACGCCCCTTCTCCATAGAGGCAGTTACTTTGGGGCATAAGCCGATGTAAATGGAAGAGGGATCGACTCACGAGTTTCCATGACTAGTCGATGCTCTTCCACTCCCACTGTTCTCAACCGTGCCCTGAGGATATCCTCTATGCTCTCACTGAGTAAGAGAACTTCAAAAATGCACGAAGCACACTGACCTGGTGTCGGCTCGTACGTCATCGACGCTATCCGCTCGGCTTGGTCGAAGAAGCTGCGGTGCACATTAATCAAAACAGTCTCCTTACCAGATAGACGACATCATTTACGGACAATCCGGGCTCGTTCAATAACACAACGCCTTGTTCATGCAGGATGCGCCGCACCACGGCGTCCTCGCACATGGACACAATGTCGTCCCGGCATGCCTCCAAAATCCTCCTAGCATCGTCCAAGTCGGACAGAAAACGACTCGATGGACTCGAGCGCTCGGTCCGCATGAGGGTCTGCCACCCACAGTTGGAGCGGATGGCCACCTCAGAGAGCCGGCCGCTGTCCAACACCAAATCAGCGTCATCGGTCTCGTCGGGGTTCACGCCGAGCAGCCTGTTGAGGATCACCTCGACCTGGCGGAGCGGCGCGAGGCGCACCTTGAGCCACCGGAGGTCGTCCTTGGGCTTGCTGAATCGCGGTGGAGGGGAGGGCGAGGCGGGGTTGCTGTTCGCTTTGGAGAGGAGGCTGAGGATGACGTTGATGGAGCGGACGAGGTTGAGCTGGATGACTGCGCGCCACCCCTCTGCCTCTGCGTGGAATGCTTTGGGCGCGAACTGGAGCTGGAAATTCTTGAGGAGGGTGGATTTGCCAGACTCTGCTTGGCCTGTGATAAGAGTCGAGCAGCTTTAGCTAACGAAGAGTTTCGCTCTCGTGGTACATACCTAGAAGCAGGATCTTGGTCTGGTGGCGCTTCTTGCGCATCTCCTGTCTGTCGTGTTCGATGGCGCGATCAATCTCATCGCTATAACCGACTATTCAGTCGACTTTCTGATTATGCTTCAGAACGCGTACCTAATTCTTTTCGCAACATTTTCCTCTTCTAAGCGCACAGCTTTCTCAAGTTCGGTCTCATCTAGGGGAGGATACGGAGGCCAGTCGTTCACCATGCCAGTGACTCGGAGCGTGTTCGACGGAACGACTGGTCTGCCCGAGAGGCGGGGCAGGGAGGGGGGAGGAGGGCGGTGGCGATAATGGAGGGTGCTGCGCGGGGGATATTTAGCGTAGTTTCAGGCTCGCCACGTTTGATAGCGCAGGGGTCTGGTCGCCAGCACGGTGGCAACCCATCGCGACCGTTTTCCGACAAAGACTCGATCGCGCGTCGGCTAATCCACCTCGACTGCCTATTCGGGCGCCAGACCCAGATCGTGAGCGCGCGTGATCCCTTCCACCAGAACTTCCGCCCTCGCCCCCCCGCCACCTCCCACATCAATATCATGTCCACTCCCATCACGGTGGCAATATCCTCCAATTTGGTCCCCGTGCGGCGCAAGTTGTTGCGAACGGCGAGCGTGCGCTGCTCTGGTCGCCGAGTGTCCGTCGTTGTGTACGTACTTCTTACAAGAACAGATTTGATCGTTTCATATAGACAGCCGGAGCACACGCCAGCCAATCATGTGCCCCTAGTCCGAGCATCCCCGTCACGGGCCCTTTTTTTACGCACGTACCGAGAGCGACTGCAACCATGCGTTGCAGTGGCAAGGCCGCTCCGAGTCGGATCTACATTAGATTTATTGCATACTAAATTCCCCGTCGGACGACCCTTTTTTCGGCGAGTGGCATGGTGAGATTGAGATATCGATGAACATTCATTGTCGGTGTCTCGAATGACCTAGCGCGCCGGAGCGCGTAATGATAGCCTAAGCTCGACAAGGACACCAGAGATACAATTGCCTACCGCATAGGTTTCCAGACCGCTAACGATGCAGCCTTGTTCAAAAAAAACGCGCTCTTCGTTGCTCTATTGTTCGTATTCTTGGCATGTATGTCATTATCCGACTCGGCGGCGACGGAATGCCATGCCGAAGAGTCTCTGCCGGGAATACGTACCTGTGACGTCGCCGAGTAAAAATCGTATGGGCAAATAATTGCGAAGTGCCCGTCAGACCGCAATCTGCACAGCATTGATGTGATATTTAGGAATGAAAAAGACGACGCGCCCGGGGGTCCGTAATTTTATGAATTCAGACACTTGCCCTTCTCGAAGAGGAGGTGGGTCGATATACATATTGTTGTTCGAGGAGATATAAGGTAGGGAATACTTTCCAGTGAGTGTCTTGGTATGCATGCATGTATGCACCCATTCATCTCTAAACAAAATTGGAGGCTCAGGTCGACGTGCACATACACTATCGGCAAGCAGTTCATACAAATGTTGTAGCTAGTATAGTCGATTGGAACATTACTGATAACGAAAGTGGGGAAGGACAACGACAGTCTTCACGGATCAAGACCTCCCGTTCTCAAACAATTGAGGTCAGTCCAGGACACCAGCGTGCCTAGCTATCAAACGAATACAGATCGCACTATCCACTCTATTTTAAGACGGCACTGCACATGCCATGGTAGGCCAGCGACGCCAGCAATGACCTTGTCGAAACATCGGTTCATGTCATAAGCTGACCTCTCCAAACCTACGGCTGTCAATTGGATAGACAACATGACCCGCTAAAAGAGAGATAACGTGGACATATACATTCTCAGATAGCGTGCTGGAAATCGCAGTCGAAGCCATATATGATATGGCACAGGATACCCTCCGGTCAACAGCTCGGACGTGTTCGTGGACTGGACCGCACGGGCCGTCGCTGACACCGCTATTCACACAGGACGCACCGCACCGCACCGAGGCACCGCATCCAGGCATCTCAGCTGCGATAGGCGGAAGAAAGGCAGCCTTATCGCCTCGGCCTCGAGCACATGGTAACACTCGCTTCGCGTGGCCTGATGAGTAGAGCAGTGAGCGTAGCAGGCAAAGACGCACCGCTTATCGCCTCCGCTCCGAGCATATGGTAACACTCGCTTCGCGAGGTCTGATGAGTAGGACAGTGTGCATAGCAGGCGAAGACGCACCGAGGGACGGGTAGGTTGTCTCGCTCCTATCGCTGAAGGGTATGCCGGCATGTCAGCTGCCATGTATCAGTGTGGGGCGGAAGGAGCGGTGCCCAGGCGTTCAGGACAATTCTCACTGGGTCGCCACCGGCATTCTGGTGGTCTGGAGTGCGTATCCATCTTTAAGTTCAGGCAGGGCCTACGAATGGATGTGCCTCCAAATCAGCTGGCCGACTGTTGATCCGATGCAACACACGCAAGTAAAACGCCAATAATTGAATGGAGCCTGCTGGTCGATCCTTACCGCTTTGGGAACCAGAAAGGACTGTCTGCGTTCAGTATCCTCACCGAGGACTACTATGAGACATGTTTCTAAAGAAACACAATCGAATCAGATCGCCAATCGATGAACGTGCGTAGACATCTTACGTACTGGCAGAACTCCCGGCGACCGGGCAGTCGATTCACAGGTTGCCACGTAACCCGCCCAGTGTGCCTTAACCCGTTCAAGAATGACCGTGGGCTTCCAAATAACTGGTGCACTATGTTGTATCTTAGCTATTGCATGCAGTCGTGTTTTAATTCTGGCTTCGCGGCAAACAGTTCTAGCAGAATCAAACCCTATAACAATAGACGGCGTACGGTGTCCTTGCATCTCGAGACTGACGCTGTTCGTTGATTCTGAAAGTCGCCTAGTCCGATCGCGGAGCGTGAGTTCGCACAGGTCTCATGCACCACCAACTACAGTAAGTACTTTGAGATAAGGACAGCCTACCTCATCTCCGCCGACCAGCACAGCCGCTATAGCTGGAAGATAAAGAGGCAAAGGGACATCCGGAAGCGAACCGTCGCGCGAGACCACGAAGCCTGATGCTGGGAAAACCGTGCTCCCGACAATTCAACGGCCTCCTACGCTTCTCACTATCGTCGACAACGTGACCGCTCCTGCATCTCACCTGGTCGCCTTCTCGGCGTTCTACAGCGCTTGCTGGCGTCAATCCCAAGGCAGTAAATAGCACGCTAAGCCGGCGCTGCTGCGATTATTCCACATCGCAAGTTAGAAACAGGCTAGTTGAGGAACGTGCTGTGATAGCGGTAAGACGGCACTGCGCGTCCCACGCGAAGCCGATTGCGTAGTATATAGTAGCCGACGCACACCGGGGAACTTGCAAGGCATATACCCTTGAGGCCGTGCGGTGGGAAGCCGCGGCATGGCGACGTTGTGACAATGTTCATCAAGTCTGTGCTGCACAGAGATAAGGAGTGAAGATGATAGATAGATCTGGAGTGTGGAGGACGGCTGATGAGTTAAGATGACAACATACCGCAAATGCAAATGTTGAAGGCGTCACCATGCGCGCATGTATCTCGGGTTGGTCCATGTGACGCGTTCCCGGTTTTACGGGTCCGAGGAGCGTGTTGGAACAGCGTGCTGGAGTTGAGGATGAGGACTTGCGAAACCAGCGTGGTTGTTACAGCTATGCATAGATGCCTTGCATGTGTTCAAGCACTCGAATCGCGCTGTAAAATCCGATAAAGAAATCTACGCGGTACAGGTACGTGCTGCAAAAATCCGAAGCATGAGCGGTCACGAAGCCATAGAATTACATATGGAAAGCTGCCGGTGTCCTGCATCAGTTACCATGCATTCCACAGCACACGGACCACGTACCTAATAATCAAATGCAAGTCCAGATATCCAGATACCATCCCGTCTACGGCTACCACACGGATCAACGAGCCTGCTTGGCGCGGGTGATCCTGTCATAGGACTCCCGGATAGGATTGCGGTACGCAAGTACCGTCATATGGGCGTTGAGATATGGAGGCGGCAAAAGCGGATGTATAGCTTCAAGATCGGAACTCGACGGGGTAGCAGAGAAATGCGAAGTAATCCGGATGGGGGGGCGTGTGGGGGACGGGGTTGAGCGGATGCCGAGGCTGGACAAGGCTGCAAAGGAAGAAGATGTCGACAACGTGGACATCGTGCGCTGGCGGTCATGGCTGCCCTTCGCGTGACTTGCGGTATGCTGAGCTGGCAGAGTAGCGCTCGATGCAACGGACGAGGTAGACGTTCTCCTCAGCTGCCTGCGTGCTTGAGAAGACGCGGGAGAAGACGCATCGGGCGATGCCGATATCGCACTGGTTGGTGAACCGCCGTGAAGGCTCGTCGGCGAAGGAGCGGTAGACATCTGAGCTTGCGCGGCGTCTGAGGACACCATTGTCAAGGGTGCCAGCGGCGCGGGCTTTGCCGGGAATGGACCGTAAGAGTGACCACGGATGAGCGGATGTGGCCGTAAAGGAGCGCCGTCGCCCCTGCTTGCCACAGAATGTGTCGATGGCGGTCTTGTCACAGCCTGGCGTTTAGGGGTCGGCGAGGTGGGCGAACGTCTGCTCGGAGAATGTGTCGCGGAACGGGACTTGGTTATCGGGGGAGCTGGAGGGTTAGAGGGTCGTTCTGGTTGAAGAGGGCGCTGATCATGACGTGCCGGCTCTTGTGGCTGGGACGCCGGCTGTGGCGGTGGGGAAGGCGGTGTGGGTGGTTGTGCATGATCTTTCACAGTTGGGGCAGACGAGGGCAGCTCTAAGGTCGGATTGCGAAGCACTGGTGGCTGTTCCGCCTTCGGAGTCTGGACATCTTCTTTGGGAAAATCGATGACTTGCAGCTCAGCAGGCGGTGTAGTAGGCTTGTTCGATTCGATGGGAGTGGACGCTCCCTCGGTATCGGAATCGCAGGCATTGTTGGGCGTAGCAGCTCCGCTCTCGCTCTCAATCCAATCGTCATCGTCGCCTTCGGACGGGCTCGAGATCGTAAATCCGACCTTGTGCTTGCTTTCCTGTGTCTGAACGGTGCTGAGCGGAGTCGGTACGCGTCGCAGTTGCACCGGCGCAATGTGTTCGCGCGATGCAATGTGATGGCCGCTTGCGGCCCTCCCGAACGCGGACTAGAAGCACGCGCGCACGTCAGACAAAGAATTCCATCAGCATCTCGTCGACATCTACATTCACATTAGCTCATACAAAAAAAACAAATACACACCTCGTGATGAACGTGCGCATTCTTCCTCGATTTATCAGGCAGCCTTGGTGGCGGTACTACATCCTTCTGTGTGAGCTGGAGATTAAGCCCGATCTTGGACCCGCCGCCGCCGCCCGAGCTGGTGCGCGAATGCGTGCGGGTGAGCCCACTCGCTGTGCGGTGGCCCCTGGTCGGCATTGTGGTCGGTGGACAGGATGGCTAGGGCGTGTAGTAATCGGAGAAGCGGCGTTGGCGGACGCGCCTATTGATGCTCCGCCCGAACATCGGCTAACCAGGCACCTCGCGTGGCTGACACGTGCGCAACAATTTCTCTGCTGTGGCCGCTGATTGGACGTAGCCTCCTCGTAACTTGCTGTCGCAGACATATACCCCTCATAACTGACCACCTCATTTTTGCGCGGATAACACAATGGAGAGAGTTCAGTTTGAGCAAGAGCAGGTATGGTCTCGAAATGACTGCTTATGCCGTGAAACTAAGGTTTCGTGATGTAGATGCTCGCTGAGCTCAAGGACCTCGTCCAGAAAGGTATCTTTACTCAAGTATGCATCTCAATGTGCTCAACCTTATCAGTGAAATGCTCATCACCTACGACAACAGAGAGAGGTAAAGCAGATCATGCAAAAACGCACCGCATTCGAGACCGCGCTCGTACGGCGCATTCCGCAAAAGAACGACTACCTCCGCTACGCCACGTACGAGATGGGGCTCGAGGCGCTGCGACGAAAGCGCGTCAAACGTCTCACACAGGGCGATGCCCGCCCGCCGCCGTCCGTGTCTGACTATGCGCTCGTGCGGCGGCAGTTCCACATCTTCGAGCGCGCGTTGAAGAAGTTCAAGGGTGACGTCGCGTTGTGGATCCAGTATATTCGAGTCGCGAAGAAGGAGGGGGCGAGGACGCTAGTAGGACGGATCAGTGCACGGTTCGTGATATTCATTCCTTTGCAATTGATGAGAATGTGTTGAGTTGACGATCGTTCACCACCACAGGGCACTGCAATTGCATCCAAACGTGCCCGCTTTGTACATTCTCGCAGCATCACACGAGCTTGAGCACCTCTCGCCATCCGCCGCGCGTGCGCTGCTTCAGCGCGGGATCCGTCTGAACACGGAGAGCGTCGAGTTGTGGCGGGAGTACGTGAAAATGGAGATGGGATTCCTGGAGAATATGAGGCGGCGCTGGAGCGTGTTGGGTATCGAAGTTGGTGAGGGCAAAGGGCAAGAGAAGGGCAAGGGAAAGGAGAAGGAGATAGATGCGGATGCAGATGAGCAAGGCAAGGGCGGAGAAGACGTAGAGAAGATGGAAGTTGACGCAGAGGAAGTGGGTAATGACGGGGATGCTGCGAAGAAGGCCATCCTAGAGGGTGCGATCGTGAAGTCGGTGATGTCGAGCGCTGCTAAAGGTCGGCCTTTTGCTCCACGCGTGAGTGTTCTTCACTCATCACTCAACCTTCATGCAGCCATTCCCAAGATTCATCTCTTCACTTCGCTGCACGAACTAATATCTGCCTACCCTTGTCTGCCTTCTCTACGTAATTCTCTCCTTGATTACCTATTCTCCCTGCTGCACTCGGTGCTGCCTTCTGATCCCACAGCGATCAAGCTCTACGCATCACGGTATCTCACCCCGGACCTAGAGGGCGAAGATCTCGTTGATGCACTCAGGAAGGCAAATGAGGAGCTCGCAATCGCCGTGAAAGAGGCTAACCAAGGCGAGAACACCGAAAAGCTGGGCGAAATATATGCGCAGTTCGTGCAAGAATGGTGTGAGAAGGACATTGACAATAGCCTGGTAAGTCATTCTGATAGAGGTTGACGAACTTGATCTAGCCACACACGTCGTTACAACGTGTATGCCGATACTGACGCGTTGAATCTGCTATCTAACACAGAAAGGGTACCTCGTCACATCTCTCCAGCTTCTCGCACAACGCAAAACTACGGCGCCTCCCCCAGCACTAGTTTCCGCGAACATCCGACTTCTCACATCATATCACGAGCTCCTCCAGGAATACCTCCCCCAATCGAGCAACACACCCGAAAAGATCCTTCGTCTCGCGCGTAAATGCACTACGAAAAACACGGGCCGAGCGCAGGTGTGGCTCGCTCGCCTGGACGCGGAGCGGGCGTTTGGGGCAAGTGGGGAAGAACTCGATCGTGCGTGGGACGATGCCCGCGGTGCCGTGCAGGGCAAGGGGATCGAGAGCGTCTGGCTGTGGGGGCTCGACCACGGCCACGTCCGCGCATCGGGCGAGGGTGCAGTGTCGTCCGATCTCGCGCCTCTCCCCTCCGAACCTGACCCTGAGCAGGTGCAGCTTCTAGAGGTACGTGGTATCCGTGCGGCGTTTACCTTTTAGCATGAATCTGACACCGAATGCACGATGCTATCATTCACTCGCGGACTCTTTCGGATTGTCTGACGTGCCTGTGTGAACTGTGACTCTGGTGTACGTAGCGCCTGCTGAAGGACAGCAGGCGTATCCAGGATGCAGAAGCATGGGGCAGGGTGCATGAGATGCTCTTGGCGAGGTACACGGCCGTCACACACGCAGAACTTTCTCGTAGACTGAAGAGTGCAGTGGCCGCCGAGCCGGAGTCAGAAGAAGCAGCCATGGTGACGGATACCCAGGAGCCTGGCGCAGGGATTCGAAAGAGAAAACGAACGCTCGAAGATGTCGGTAATGCAGATTCTGGCAACGGGCTCTCGGAAGCATACTCGACGGCGCGATCACATGGGCCGCTCAAAAAGGGTCAAGCGAAGATAGCCTTTACGGGTCAGGTTGAGGCCGTTGCAGCCGCGCGGGCGGAACGAGTGTGGCAGCTGGGGACGGCGCAGATGACCACTGCGCGTGTTTGGGAAGAAGTGTTCGCGCAAGAAGAAGATGCCGCTGAGGAGCTGGTGAAGTACGGGTGCGAGAGCGTACAACGGGTGCTAGAAAGTGTGTACGAATATTGGCGGCGGAAGGACGGGGTAACCGCGACGGTGCAGTGGGGGCGGTGGCTGCTGGCGCACGGACGGGCGAAGGAGGGCATGGAGGTGGTGGTGCGGGTGCGCAGCTGGCTAGGAGCAGAAGATGTGCGGGAGGTGGAACGGCGATGGAAGCGGGCGGTGGAAGGGCGGGAGACGCCCGAGGATGATCGCGGCATCGACGTGGACGCGTGATCGCGTCTGCCACGTTGACACAGCCCAATTTAGGTAAGCCGGCGGCTCTGGATGATGTTCCTGCGCGTGGCTCATGGGTTCTCCTGTCAGGCTTGCTCGCAACCGCACCGCTATCGCTCGCGACCGCGCGGATGACGATGCACATCGTATACGGCCGGTGCTGCGTCCAAGACATCCCTGTTTGCTAGTGGCTTGCGTGCGCGCCCGCCATGGTGTGCCTTTTCCTGGTGGTGATACGACTCTGTTTGGAGCAGATGGCCCAGATGCCCGCGCAGCGCAGCGTGTTCGGACCCGAATTCGGCATGTGGTGGAGTAGGTTACTCGGGTTGTCCCGAGGATACGGAGCCTCATCATTATCATCATGTGTGCTGCTGCGCCGAGATCACGCAGGTTCGCATACGTGCACACGTCGTGGCACTACGAAGCCGCGGCAAAATATAGCAACTGTGTGTGCTTCTCGCGTTGCAGGAGTGCCGAAGAGCAGTGTGTGACGTGGACGTAAACAAGGGCGAAATGAGCGTTGGCATCAGGCCAAGAAGCAGAGCCGCTGAGGGACCAGACGCTAGCAGACGCTAGATGCACATGGGTGCGTCCATGTGCATGCGGCGAGCGGCGGAGCATACGAATCCTGTCGAACGTTCGCCGATTATGGCTCTATCTGCAGCTTACCAGAGCCACGATAGCATCGCAAAGTTTGAACAGATGATGCCCGACGACAGATACCGCAACTGCTGGGGTTGAGGAGAAGCACCGCCTCAGTGATTTGTGGCTGGATTTGGCGTGTGATGGCCATATCCGGCAAAATGCGCGTGGTGCTGCGAAGCCAACCATGTGCTGCCATACAATCTCAATATCTTCCTCCCTCCCACCCTCTCTTTCGTCCCTTCTTCCCCGTCCTTTCCCTCCTCTGTCCGCTCGCTCGCTCGCAGTCGCAGCCGTTGCTCAGAACCAGGCTGGTGAGTGTCCTGCATAGCCTCTGCGCACGAGCGCCCGTCTGACTCAGTGCCACGCTCGCTGTTATCCTGCGCGTTACATTTCAATCCCCGCTCTCAGCTTTGCCTTCTGCTGCCATCTGCCTGTTGTCGGCGCACTCTCTCCCCAGGCTTGCTCAAAGCTCGTCGACGTTGCAGGCCGTCGCTCTGCTCGCCTGCCCGCACCTAGGAGAGTCCCGTCCGTCTGCCAGCGAGAATCGTCTCGTCTTCTACCTGCATGTCCATCCCACGAGCGCTTTAATCGACACGCCGGTCTTATCCTTCTCGCCCTTTCTCCCCTGCCCGAGAACGGAGTGCAGAATAGACCCCCTCGGCTGCTGATTATTGTTGCTCATGTTGCAGTATCCCGTCCAGCTTCCGCCGCTATCTCTCACGTCCTCTAAGCGCGCTCATCTGGTCCGACGGGACACCAGCGACGATGTTCAGAGTCGTACCTTCAAGCGTTCTCCGTTCGCTGCTAATGACAAGAGTCTTTCCCGCCCCTACCATGTAGGCCCACTTCACGTCGCCACTTCTATGTCCCCTTCTTCCACTTCCTCCTCGTCCCCTCCATCCACACCTTCGTCAACGCCTTTTCTTCCCTCAAAGCAGGTCCCTCGTTCTCCTCTAGTTTCTTCTCCTCGCCAGCTGTCCAGTCCGGTCTCTCGCTCTTCCTATCTGCACAAGTCAAACATGTCCTCCTTCGATGGCAAGTCCAGCAAGTGCTCCTCGATCTCGTCTGTCGCCATGGACGTGCTGTCGCAGGGCGACTTGGTCGGAGAAGGGCTTACTCTGCAAGGCGAGATGATCAGTCGGGTCCTGATCAGCTCATCCGAGCCGCGGGCCGACCATGATGAACTGGCGAAGGAGTTTGAGGTAGTTCGCAGGCTTGGTACCGGTAGCTATGCTGTCGTCTATCTTGTGCGAGAGGTGCTTTCGCGTTCACATTCCCCTTCTTCCGACGACGAGCATGGCGCTGCTGTGGCTGGACGTATGGAGTTCGATGACGGATATATTGCTCACCAACCCACGGAGTACGGCCGAGAATACGCTGTCAAGGTGTTATCCAAAGCCAACCTTGATGAGGAGGCCCTGGCGGCTCAGCTATGTGAGGTACGCCATAATTGGGTCTCGCTATGCGCGCTACTTGTTGCTGACTGGACGGTCACTCCATAGGCTAAGATCCACCAATCCCTCCCCGCTCACCCAAACATCGTCACCCTGCATCGCACACTCGAGACTCCTTCCTTCCTTCTGCTTCTCCTTGAGTTCGTGCCCGGTGAGGATCTATTTTATTTCTTGGAACAGGCCCGCGACCACTACGACGTGGACCCCGCAACGACCACGGACCTCTCGACGACCCCTCCATCGGATTCCAGCTGCAGTAGCTCGCGTACGCCGTCGACGCCCAGCCTGCTTGCTTCGGTCGCGTCGAACCAGCTACTGTCCCGTACTCGCCTGCGCCTCATCGCTTCGATGTTCTCCCAGATGTGCGAGGCTGTGGCAACGTGCCACGACCACTCGGTGTATCACCGCGATATCAAGCCGGAGAACTTCATCGTCACGGACGGGTGGATGACAATGCCGGACGGCAGGCGCGAGCGCAGGGTAATTGTCAAACTTACCGATTTTGGACTGTCCACTACGGACAAGAATTCAGCCGACATGGATTGTGGCAGCGCTCCTTACATGAGTTTCGGTATGTAAGGTTATCATTTGATGCTATACTGGATACTGAATATCGTCTTGACCAGAATGCCGGAATAACCTACACCCTACTTATTCTCCTCGTGCTGCCGATGTCTGGTCACTTGGTATCGTGCTTATCAATATGTGCGTTAGCGCATATAGTCACCTATTTGTTTTGTCTAATGCTTGCGCCGCGCAGGTTGTACCATCATAACCCTTGGACGGATGCTGCTGAGGGTGCGTGCTCGTCCTTCAAGACGTACCGCCAACAACCCGTTGCCTTCTTCATGAACCGCTTCACCGGCATGGCCCAGCCGGTCGCAGAGTTCATCGCGTCGAATGTGTTCTGCATCCTCGATGACCATTGGGACGATTCGAAGCGTATCAGCGCGCGCGCCTTCGGTACGTGGGTGCGGGATCTGCCCACGCTCCTTGGCGGTCCGTCGCGTCCAGGCCACTCGCGCACCGTGTCGATCAACTCGGTTCAAGGCTATCGTCTCGCGTCCATCCCACATTCACGCCGCCCTTCTTTGCGCTCGGGCACCCCTATCGATACGGTCGCATCACAGCGTGTCTCTCGATCGATGTCTCGCGCACCCTCGCTTGGTCCCGCGTACGAGGTTGAAGCGGAGACAGAGGTGTGCATGTTGTCCACTGTTCCCGATCAGGAGATTGAGTACCAGGAGCGCGAGCCGGAGCAGCGTGGCGCGGTCGGGGTCGGGATTGAGCAGGAGCCTGATTCGCGATCTGCATCCAACCAGAAGCGGCGGAAGCGTGGTGCGCGACGTGGCAAGAACGCGTTGCTGTCTGCTGCGGCTGCGCAGGACGATGAGCCCGACTCCCTCGAAACGCTTGCCCGCGCGTCGCAGGCGCTGGCTCGCGAGATCAGCCGCAACTCCCGCAACGGGTCGCAGCACTCGTCTTTGGGGGGTACGCACGCCCCTGTTGATGCGCCCTCTCCGCTTTCGCAGCCGCCCATTGTTGCTGCTTCCGACAATGTCGCTGCCGCTGCGTCAGCGTCTTCGGTGGCTGTTTCGTCGATCTCGAAGAAGTCGACCAAGTGGAAGCTGTCGTTCGGCATGGGCAGCCACTCTGCAAGCACGAGGGCTCCGTCCGTTGAGGCACCGGATGCCGGTCGTGCAAGCACCCCTGCCAAACCCATGCCCTCGACTGCGACCAGGACCACCAACTTGCTTATGAGCCTTAATGCACAAGATGCTTCGTCTTCTATACCTGCTTCTGGCTCACGGTTCGAGCAGGATGCTATGGGACAGTTCATGAACCGTGGCCGTCGTCCTCAAAATCATCCATACGGTGCGGCTAGTAACGTCAGCAGCCAGTGGGGCCAGTCCACGACTTCTGTGCTCTCCTCTGTCGGCAATGTCGACCGCCGCGCCGTGCACAGCGTCGATCAGCACTCGCCGCGCACTGTTTCCCCAGTCAGCAACAAGCGCAACTTATCACCGACGAGCACCCGTAGCGGACGCCCTCTTGCGTCCAGTGCGAGCTCGACGGCTTCTTCGATGGTGTCGCGCAATTGGCGCAGCTCGATGTCCAGTGCGGGCACGTCGAGCTCTGCGTTCACGAAGTATAGCAATGGCAGTTCGCGCAGTGTGTCGACGGCCGCGACGAGTCTTTCTGGCGGCAGCTGGCGCAGCAACCAGAGCAACGTCAGCAAGTATCCTTACGAGAAGGGGACCCTGCCGCCGAATGTTAAGGGTAAGTGTCTTGTGTCCATCGAGTATGTGTTCGTGGACTTAGGCTTCGTTCGATACAGCCATGGATGGTGTTCCGGTGGAGCTGTCAAAGACGCCTCGCTCGCTGAACTCGGGCCCTAGCTCGCTCAAATACGGCAATCCTACTCGTAAGCGACTCGGTAAGCCCAAGGACTCGGTGCTCGACACGATCAACGAACGCCCGAACATGAAGTCGGCCTCACAGACGGATGCCGCTATCAGCACCATGGACCTCTCTCACGTCGTTCGCGACACGGAGAGAGATGGAAGTAGCGACGGACACGGAGATCATGATGGTAGTCCGCGCAAGGTGCAGAAGGGTCAGATCAACGCCTTGGCGAAGATGCTGTCCGCTCTGCGGCGCTGAAGATCTCGCTGAGCTCGATATTCATGGGCTTCCGTCGGGCAGGACGGATGGACTGACGTCCGCGCCGCTTGGGCGCGGCGTTGTATTGAGTAGGTTATCACGATTGTAGGCTATTTGGAAAACCCCATACCGCATTCTCAACCGCACAACTCATGTATCGTTCTTTGCCGTAATTTGCATTCTCCTCTACCGCAGCGCATGCGATTGACATCCATGGACAGTAGCTCTTCGGCGTAGATGGTAAACCCATTCATAGCATATTCCCTCGTTCCAGCAGTGTTTCGATATGATTCGTCGGGAATACATTCGCTGGGGGTTTTAGTATATGTGTGTGTGACGGAAGAAAGTCCTTGATGCAAAGTACGTATAGTGATACAACATCCTAAATGACGAAGATAATCCCTCCAAATTACAAATGAAGATGTACAGATACAGGATGTGAGAACTTCATGTTCCTCCATCCTGCTGCATGTAGGACTGTTGAAACGCAGCAAACGCCATGTTCTGCTCCAGCGTAGGCGGCTTTGGCGACTGGCGGGTAAGGGTAACGGTGTCGATAAGGATTGTGGACGCTTCACCAGGGACGAACTCGCGGTTGCGGTTACTGCTTCCGGCTTGTGGAGGCGAGGGTGAGCGGGATCGACCAGTCTCCCAATCCATGTCATCGTCCGAAGAGATGCTGCTGGAAGATTCCAGAGCAATGATCGCATATCGACCTACGCTGTGAGTCCGAACGAGATTCACGTAGTACTCCTGCAGAATCTCGCGAGTACACTGAAATGCGCCCAGCGAATGGTCATGTACGACAAAAGAGGATTTCAGTCCTGGTGCCTTTGATTGTTGACATGCGGAACGATCGGAGAAGGATAAAATGGAAGGAAGAGGTGCTAACCGTGAGCTGCCAGTCAATCATGCGCAGAAACTCCCGTTCGAGCATATTAAGCTCCGCGACAGGGATGCCGCCCACTCTGGCATAAATGCTGTTGCTGGAGAAGACGTCGCAGAGGGCCTTGCTGGATACCGTGACAGCCGTTATCAGAAATCGGTGACATGTTAACGAGGAGAGCGTGAAGGTTGGCATCCTCGTGCATATCTGATCAATGTAGTGCAGGGTAATGAGGAGGCATACACGCTGACAAAGCTATTTTCAGAACGCGAAAAAATAGCCGGCCTCCTGACTCACCTCGACCCTGGTAAACTTAACTATTCGTCGCAGGTACTCTAGAACAGAAATGCCAGGAGCAGTACGTGAGTGGAAACGAGTGAGGCCCTCGCTATCATAGAGTCAATCGGACATCGACCTACCTATCCAAAAACACACTCACGGAGATAATGGTATCTGGTCATTATGTGATATCAGACGGTCCAACATGTCAGCTATAGACGGATATCAGCATGCCTTCGTACTCGAAGAAAGTCACACACACCGATCAGTTGGACAAGAACGTCTATGTCGACATCTTCGAACGCGAGCGGCACTTCAATCCTCGCAGGTGCTTCCTCCATACACCCATCGCCGTCGATGCTGTGCCCGCGATCTGATAGGAGTTACGAGCGACGTAGTGAAGGGACCAAGGGACTGTGCGAGGTACTCGGCGCCACACGATGCTGGAATTGGCAGGCAAGTAGTAATCAGGGAGACTGGGGTCTGGGAATAGCGGATCTATACAGCTATCTAGTCGGCGCTCGAACCTTGAATTCACCCGTACACGAAAGAATCTATTGGTCGTCGAGCGCGAAGGTCAGTCAAGTCTCGCCGCCAGTCCTACCTTTCATTCTCTCTCCGCCGCCGTCGACACCGCCATGGCCCCCAAAATTGTGAGGTTTGAGGAAACGCTCCGTATCCGCTGCATTCTCATTTGCTGTAGGACCCCAACGAAATCAAAATCATCTACCTCCGCGCGACTGGTGGTGAGGTCGGTGCATCATCCGCTCTTGCACCCAAGATCGGTCCTCTTGGTCTGGTGAGTGCGCTGGTATATGCGTCTTGATTCCGTCTGAATGTGCACCCTTAGTCTCCTAAGAAGGTCGGTGAAGATATCGCGAAGGCAACCGGCGCATGGAAGGGTCTACGGGTGACGGTACAGCTTACTATCCAAAATCGGCAAGCAAAGGTGGACGTCGTCCCTTCTGCATCCTCGCTGGTTATAAAGGCTCTCAAGGGTGTGTGGCATGCTTGCATATGACACAACATCCATTAAGTGTGTGACCACCAGAGCCCCCACGGGACCGCAAGAAAGAGAAGAACATTAAGCACAGTGGCAATATCACATTCGACGAGATCGTCGACATTGCCAGGACGATGCGAAGCAAGTCGCTCGCAAAGACTCTTGCGAACGGTGCGAAGGAGATCCTCGGCACAGCACAATCGGTTGGCTGCACAATCGACGGTCGGCCACCTCACGACGTCATTGAGGCCATCGACGCGGGCGAGATCGAGGTGCCGGACGAGTGATTCTGTATATTTCCTTGTTTTCCCTGCCCATCACGATATTCGACACTTCTTCAGAGCGTGTCTCTGTACAGCAAGGGCGTGTCCGTTGTGACATCTTTCGCGTGCTGCCTCGCGCGGTCTTTGCATCCGAATATAACTCGCGATGACATCGCAGTGTCTACGAGAACAGTGTTCCGAATGACTTCAAGATATGCAGCCTCGGAGTTTTGCGTAATACTTTGGTGAGTTCCCAGTAGCTGCATGACGAATTAGCTTTCTATTAGATCAGTGGATGCTATTACCACCATGCATACTCGATAGAGTCTCGGTTGTGCTGCCAGAAGCATTGTAAGGTATGTTTCGATGGGGATTCCCTGGCGCGTCTACTCCCTCCTTCTCTTGCCAAATGCATAACGATTGGGTACCGGACCGCAGGTTCAGATAGCCCTCTCTATGTTTCACGCGGTGCGGCCACACGGGTTTCTTATTATGATCAGACCAGTGCAGTGAGATACCGCTGATTGTGAGGCTGAGGCAATCTCCTGCAAAATCGCTCACTTTATCACGTATATGATCAATTCGCTGAGCGCGGACATAGTACATCAATAAATAAGCACCATCTAACTCACGGGCTTGTAACTGGTGGCAAGGCTTTCCTGCCATCAGCAGCATCTCGGTATCTTACCTTCTCGAACACCTCCGAGGCATGGCATTCCTATATTTGCATATCATGGGCAACATGTCGTAGTGGGTTTTCTGCTCATATCGCAGTTCTTGTAGCTCCTATGACAGCCGGTCATCTGTATGCTTTGCAACCTGCGTACTGCTCTTGCAACTATCCAGGAGCAAGCAGGCGCTCGTTGTGCCTGCCAATGTGTTATGAAAAGCATTTAGAACTGTCCAGGTACGCCGTCGGCCTTCACGATCCCTCGTTGAGTGAAGCATTCCAATCATACTTGTATTCCGCTCGATCGTCCGCCAACAGAGGCTGACATTGACAGCCGTGACCACGGTGACGAGACCATCACTGTCAGCCTCCATGAAACAACATATAAACCCCCTCCGCTCCTGTTATCCTCCCCAGAAACATCTTGACTACCATCGCCCATCATGCTTATCCTACCTGCCCTCCCTCTGCTCACTTACTTCTTGGTCTCTCTGGTTGGCATCTACCAGAGCTACCAAGCGGCGTACACCCAGTTCAGGTTCCCGTGTCTGGGTGGGCCGTCGATGTATGTTCGACTCGACGGGTGAGTTGCTTGCTTGCTTCCTGTATGCGACAGTACATTGACCTGAATCCAGCGGACACGCCATGAAATCCGCACTGTGGTCTACTCGACGGCTGGCCGGCCGAGTGGACTACGTGCACAACGACGATGGACCCTCTGTCATCGCCGACGATCATTCCTGGTATGCGATCATCACCGAGGCCGAGGTGCTTGACGAGCGCCTCGACTACGTCTATCGTTCTCGACAAACCAAGGACGACGACATTCACCCCTCGACGACACTCGCGACGCCCACGGTCGAATTCCTCACGTTCTCATCAGCGGCTGCCGAAGAAGACGAGGACGACACGGACCACAACGCAAAATTACAGCCCAGTTGGTCCCAGTACATGGAGCACATTCAGCAACTACAGGAGCTCTATGTCGCCTCGACAGCTTTCCCAGCCGCCACTGTCGATTCGGCGTCGATGGTCAACATATCGACGTCGACATCGACTTCCATTGCGTGTACCCCATTTGCTACGGCCCCACCTTTGGCAACCTCGGAAGGCAAGGTCGAACGGGAGGAGAAGATGCGAACGGGCTGGACGACACAAGACAAGTTCTTCTGGCTCGGAGGGGGTCTGGCGGTGCTGTTCATCGTCAGCGTAGAGCTCGCGTGTTCGGAAGACAATGTATGCGATTGTCTCTGCTCTGCATCGTCGTTGCTTATCATCCTCTCGTATCAGCCGGAAGCGAACATCAAAGAAAAGGAGAAGAAGAAGCGCGAGGAAGATGTCATGGAGTCATCGTCGGACACGTCCACGGACGGAACGTTCTCACCGTCTATAACATCTACAGCCAAGAGTAGTCGTTCTCGGGCCACCCGACGCCGTTCAGCGACTCCTGCCTCGGAGACGTCGACACTCAACGCCGACCCTTCTGGTTAATTGAATTGAATTCTATTTGAAGGTGAGCGATATCTTTCACGACAATCTCAACCTTCACTCACTAGCCATCTCGCAGAAGCCAAAGCTAACGATCATCGAAAACAACCCACGATCATCGTCGAGCAAGCATACGCACGCTGATCTCCAAGTACAAGTAAGTCGTTGGCACTGTTCATGCATTCACTCGTGCTCACATCTAGCCGATAGGTCACGATGGACAGGAACGGTGGTGTGATGTTGGGGAGTGGGGAATATTTCGGCCACACTTGTGTGTAGGAGAGAAGCATGGAAGCATGGAGTTGAAGTCACATTGTTGAAGTCGAGGGACGTATTGGAAATTGATATCTACTCAAAGGTGAGCACGGTCTTTCATAAATATCTCAATCTTCACTCACTAGCCATCTCCCAGAAGAGAAAGCTGACGACCATCGAAGACAACCCACGGTCATCGTCGAGCAGGCGTACGCACGCTAATCTCCAAGTACAAGTAAGTCTTTGGCACTGTTCATACGTTCACTCGTGCTCACACCTAGCCGATAGGTCACGATGGACAGCGGAACGGTGGTGTGATGTTGCGGAGTGGGGCTTACCGTCAGACTTGTGTGTAGGAGGGAAGCATGGAAGCATGGAGTTGAAAGACGCTCGTAGCATTGTTGAAGTCGAGGGATGTACCGGACATGTTCGATTGTATTTGTATCGCATATTTTCGAATCGGCAGGAATAGAGCATAATGGGCATCATAAAAGACCTGGATCACCGCTGTGGCGAGCCACCTTCACGTCGGGTAGGCTCATAAATCGGCCTTCGTACAGGAAGACAGTCGTTCCTTATGGTCCTCTACGTCAATCACCTTGAACAATTTCGGCGGTGCGCACTTATTGCGTGTCACGCAAGTTTCAGGCGTAGCAATCGCGCGTTCATTTGTCGCAGTACCTATATAGCGTCATACATCAGAATATTATGACAAGGGCGGAGTGTTCATCGCAAAAAAACTACGCACCTGCATACTTGGCAAACAGATCAATCCCGACTCCCTATGTGCCTGACCTTGCAGTTGTCACGACACAAGAAGACTGCGATCTCTGCTGCGCCCGTCAGTTGCGAAGTCGCAGCTATTGACGACATCCGATATATGATATGCTCGGGAGCACCCGAGAACTACGCGGCTAGCATGTTCTTTCGGAGAGCGCTTCTATATGTTTCAAGTCCATCCACACGAGGACAAATATGTCAATGGACCGGAAGCGAGCCTCAGATTCTCAGACTGTCTAACCTTTTGGGCGAGCGGTGTAATTGCGGGAAGAGTGAGATGCTGTTGCTGATGCTGTCCGTTGGTGGAGAAAACTGTGCGAGTGTTACGAGAGCGGTATGTCATGCTGATTGTAGCCAAAGCAACGGCTGGAAGGTTCGAGCTGACGAGAAGGCTATACGTGCCACATGCCAGGAAAATTCCGACCGTAGTCACTGAGCACTGAGCTCACTTTGACTGCTGCTAGTAGTCACAGTGAGATCTTGAGATCTTGAGATTCGGGGTTGAACGCGGTGGCGAACTCAGAGCTGCTCAGGCAGCATGCAAGTGTAGCTACTCACCATCATCGTTTCATTACTGATCCAGGCGACGGTGGTGGTTCTCAGCCGTGATGCATGATTAACTTGTCAATCAAAGCTCGATTGGCAACCAGATGCGCCCGGATACTAGTACTAGCCCCCCCCTGATGATGATCATCGTACCTCGACGAGATTTTGACTGACTGTTCACTCAGTCCCTGATACGTTCCATCCAGTGGCATTCCCTCCCGATGCACTTACGAAGGAACAAACTCAGTTCAGATGGCAAAAAAATGCTACACGCCATTCTGTTTGATTATTGTATGTTCTGATTGCCAAGGTCATGTCTTAAAGATAAAAGTGCAGTGCCGGGATGCATAGCACAATCACGTTTTGTGCTTCTCTGGGGAAGATGCATGTCTCTGGTTCAACTCTGCTTTGCATCGCTGCCTCAGTCGCTGTGCATTGCGCACACATACCTGTTGGTAATAGAGGTGAGGTTTCAACGCTGAGCGACGCCGAGAAAACGAGAGATTAGCTGACATCCTAGGAGATGCTAGGACAGCCTGAGCAACATGAATTGTCTACTCAGACAACTCAAACAGAAGTTTCACAGTACACGGAGTCATCATGCCCTGAAGATAAGTTTGGTATCGGCGTAGGTACCGCTTGCGGTATGGGGTTTTGAGATCTGCCCACAATGGCCGATGGGAGGCTGCATGGAAGTAGTACCACTCAGACACTGGCAGCACGAGTGATTACTATTCGCTAACCGAAGCACCATACAGTTGCAAGCGGCAAATTGATTACTTCAACTCCATAGCCACACGACCGTATCAGTAATGGAATGGCGATGTAGTATGCAACCCCGATCTCCGATAATATCAGTCTTTCTGTGGCACAGGATCATTATGCTGTCATTCATCGAACCGAAAACACAGCATGCATAGAAGTAAGGTCAAACACGAACAAAGGTATTTCATAACTGATATCAGTCATACCGCGACGTGGTGACGCCGCAGCCTCTCCTTCACTTATCTTGCCCCTAGCTGTCCCTGTGCATAATGGCAGAGCCTAAAATACATGATTGCAGCGATATGAGCCTGCCTATAGCAACGTTGTCATGATCATCTTCAAGTTTCTAATTTAGGGAGCAACTTCACGCCATGCGCTGCACGGACGGATCGTTTAACATGTCTTTATAACATAGTATGCCTGACATCACTCCGTCCCACTGGGCCGCGGTTACAGCACCGAGCTGTGTGGCGATAGAGTGGCGACCTCACTCGAGACGATGCGCATTTGCTGTAGGCCCGATGAGACGCTCCTCTCAGAGCCACATTCTGGGCAATCTGACTCAAAATGTCAGCTCATCGGTATTATAAATGCGCAACGATGGAGAAGCATGCCACGATAGCCATCGCATCCCCCGTCCCCTATTTCGAATGTATATCATCCACGGAGCCCTATTCTGCCTCGCCGCAGCTCTTGCTGTGCATTGCAGGCCCATACCAATGCATACAAGAGGTGAGCTTCCTAAGAACTTAGTTGCATCGATGATTAAGGGATTACATGACATGACAGTCACTACAAGCATCACGCCCATACAGTCTGCTGAACTGCCCATCGCCAGCTTGAGGACATACCCACAGTACGGGTTTTGACGGTGGGTTGTAACGACCCAACTCGGGTGAGTGCGTGATAAAGGACGACGCTGACCAATGGCTAACTATGTAGCATCCAGCGATTACTTGCAGTGATACTCTATAGGTTGCAAGCAAGCATATAAGTCCCTTTACGGCAGATTTTGTGGGCAAAGGGGCGAGATCATGAAATCTGATATGTTTTCACGAAGGGACGTAGCGTTACATCCCCTTTGCGCGAGGCACACGAGGGAATTGCCAGCAAGTACTAATATTGTCGCATTTCCTCGCATAGTCCAACATTCCCTGTTCACCACGTACGCCCGGCAGGAGAATAGCGATTTCTATATCCTAGGTATTCAGAGTGTGCGGGCATGCAACAGCATGTTTGCAAGGCTAGAGCTTCGTGAAAGACGCAGGCAAGTGAGGATGGGCCCCTGTGCCAAATGGACGTGGTCCCGGCCCATACCCAGTCCAGGGAGGGGGACCGCCACCGCCAACCCCCAGCCCGAGGTTCGCGATTCCCGAGACGGTCCCATCTACAGCGTTCCCACTTGTTCCTGAGACGCTGCTTGCCGAAGAAGATGGGTCCCGGATGACTTGGGCAGTCATAACGTCATGCAGCTGCAAGCACAATCAGCACTTCGGCTTCGCTGTTAGGAGAGCAACCTCGATCTCACCTGCATCCGCAGTCCATGCATCCCCGCACGCATGCCTCGTAGTTCCTCACCTGTATACAGCGCATCCTGTGCTCGGGCACTAGCGAGACTCCCTAGCGCGCCGGCAAGCGAGACAAGCGACGCGTGCATGGATGCGAGCGTGCTGGGAAGAGGGACGGTCGGATCTAGTGGTGGCACCGTGATAGCGGCCGGAGAGAAGGCGGTGGGGGTGGATGCATATGGGTATGGTGATGGGAAGGACGGGGGATGCGGGAACGAATAGGAGGGTGGGTGTATGCGCTGTGGATTGCTGGTCGTAGGCGGCTGCATCCCCTGTGCAATCGCGCTGTGGTCTCGGCGAGCGGGTCGCGCCAAAGTAATATTGTCGGAATCGCTGCGGGGAATTTGAAGGGAATAAACATTCTCCTCTTCCACAGGTGGGAAGTACGATGCGAAGTCGTCGCCTGCCGTGCTATCAGGATTGGCCGAAATAGAGTGGCTGATTGGTTGAATGGGCGCGGAAGAAGATCTCGGGGAGCGCTCCTGGGCCATACTGGGTACCACGTTCTCGGAGTTTGGCCGAAGGCCGTCTGCTTGGAAAGCGCCCGCTCCCTGCCCTTCTGTTCCTCCTGACCTGTACCATGGACCAAGAGCACGCTGAACGGCCTGTAGTTCCTGATGAAGTACGTTCACGACGCCTTCGAGGGCAGAAAGGCGCAAGCGTAGGACGGCGTTCTCTGTCGCGAGAGACTTCGACCCATCAGGCAAGGGTGCGGCGTTTGAGCGTGCAGACTGTTCACCATCTGCTTCATGAGAAGGCCCTAGTTTCCTCTGCAAGTCGTCCGCGTGATGTCATCCGGTGAGTACACTAAGAATTCCGAGCGTCGGTCGGACTCACCTCGGATGCTGCCGCGTCCGGCTCAATAGTTGTCGAGGAGGAAGGAGTTGAAGGGTCATGACTGTGTGACCCAAGATCCTTGCGTAGTACTGATCTGTCGCACTGTCCGACGGGACATGGGAGCTCGACGAAACCGCAGGAATCCTTGACATGCATGGGGAGGAGCTGCCGTTGGCAAGTGTAGGGGCATCCTGCGCTGCGGTTCACGCACTCAACGAGGATCTCGTCTACAAGCTACATAAATTCGTAAGTTGAGAAGACAGAGGCATGCGAAGACGGAATACACACGTTCCGGATAACAGGATCGGCAGGAGCAATATCGTGCATAGAGAGGGGGCATCGGTCGATGGGGCATTGAGGCGAGATAGCAATAGCACGTGCGATGCAGTCAAGGCAGAACGTGTGTGCACATGTCCGAGTTGTATACGGGTCGAAGAAGGGATTTCTGCGCAGCGGTCAGTTTTAGCTAGCCATCACAGACTTTTGCTACAGTGCATACCTGCATATGCAGCATACCTAGGAGTACATTAGCAAGTCCCACAAGCTAGAAGAACAGGCGTTACTTGCCAGGTTCGGATTTGGTGAGTCAACGTAGGAGTAGAACGAGGCGGACATGGTGGGCGGAGACAAACGAGCTCGGAGCTGGTTGAGCATCCCCTGGCAGGTCACGCTCTGATGATCTAGTCGATTGATCTTTACCTCTCACAAGCGCCCGTTTCCTGCAAGGTTTACCTCGAGTCATCGGATTGTTCCTTCGTCGCATTTATCCCGCTCAAAACCCACGTCTGCTCAAGCTCTGACCCTTTCTTCCTACTCGCAAGAGCTCATATTGTGGCATTCTGCCGATAGAAATTGCAGCCATGCCGTTTCCTCCGCATGATCGTGCGTGAAGCCAATTTGCATATTCATATCCGTAGATCTGTTTTGACTCTCGCGATCTCACAGTGTCTGCACCGTTCAACTTTGCCAAGGAGGAGGAAAAGGTTCTCGAGTACTGGCGCGAGATTGATGCCTTTCAGACTAGCTTGAAGCTTTCCGAGGGCAGGCCAGAGTTCTCCTTCTACGACGGCCCGCCATTTGCGACCGGTCTTCCACACTACGGTCATCTGCTTGCGGGTACCATCAAAGTGAGTCGTCCGTTCCTGATGCTCGGATGGAAGCCTTACTTTGCACAGGACATCGTAACAAGACACGCACATGCGAGCGGATTCCATGTCACTCGCCGATTCGGATGGGATACACACGGGTTACCCGTCGAGCACGAGATCGACAAGAAGCTGGGCATTACCGGGCGCGAAGACGTGATGAAGATGGGCATCGCCGCCTACAACGCCGAGTGCCGCGCTATCGTCATGCGGTACGCGTCCGAATGGCGGCGCACCGTCGAGCGCATAGGCCGCTGGATCGATTTCGACAACGACTACAAGACGCTCAACACGACCTTCATGGAGAGCGTGTGGTGGGCGTTCAGCGAGCTATACAAGAAGGACATGGTCTACCGCGGGCTCAAGGTCATGCCGTACTCGACCGGCTGCCTCACGCCGCTGTCCAACTTCGAGGCGGGCCTGAACTACAAAGACGTGAGCGACCCGGCGATCACCGTCGCGTTCCCGCTCGTGGATGACAGGAAGACATCGCTGCTCGCGTGGACGACCACGCCATGGACGCTTCCGTCCAACCTCGCGCTGTGCGTGCACCCGGATTACACTTACGTCAAGATCCACGATGAGGCGCGTGATCAGAACTTCATCCTGCACGAGGGTTTGCTTCGCACGCTGTACAAGGATCCGAAGAAGGCCAAGTTCAAGAAACTCAGCACCTTCAAGGGCTCGGACATGAAAGGCTGGCGATACGTCCCCCTTTTCGAGTACTTCACTGAGCAGGTTAGCACAGAACCCATTGAACGATTTCTGCCGCTGAAGCCATCGTCTTAGTACGAGGACAGGGCATTCCGTGTTCTCACTGACACTTATGTTACCGACGAAGATGGTACTGGTATCGTCCATCAAGCGCCCGCATTTGGTGAGGACGATCACCGCATTGCGATCGCGAACGGCATGCTTCGTGTGGAGGAGATGCCTCCCTGCCCAATTGATGATACTGGCCGCTTCACACAGGAGGTGCCGGACTTTGCGGGCATGTATGTCAAAGTAGGCTTCGTCCACATCCCCGCTTGCTCTCGTCTGACGCATGAACATGTCGCACTTCGATAGGCTGCGGACAAGGAGATCCAGAAGGTGTTGAAAGCTAAAGGCCGCTTGATCGTGCAGTCGACGCTCACGCACTCGTATCCTTTCTGTTGGAGGTGAGCGGCTTGCATGAGAGCATTCTTCTTTCCGCCGTACCAAACAATACTACTCCCCCCTCCAGATCAAATACACCACTCATTTACCGTGCCATCCCCTCGTGGTTCGTGCGCGTGACGCCCATCGTCGACCAACTAGTGGCGAACAACAAGCAAACAAGATGGTCGGTACCTGCAGATATCACCACGACATGCTGCAGCTGACAATTTGCATGCGCCAGGGTACCGCAGAACGTCGGCGACGGCCGTTTCGCCAACTGGCTCGCGAACGCACGCGACTGGAATGTCTCGCGGAATCGCTACTGGGGCACGCCTATCCCGCTATGGGCGAGTGAGGACATGGAGGAGGTATGTCTCGCCTGCATCGAGCGCCTATACTGACCTTACCTCGCTGTCTGCACAGATAGTCTGCGTGGGTTCCGTTGAGGAGCTCGAACGGCTCTCGGGCGTCACTGGCCTCACTGATCTGCACCGGGAAAAGATCGACCATATCACTATCCCATCGAAAAAAGGGAAAGGCCAACTGAAGCGTGTCGAGGAGGTATTTGACTGCTGGTTCGAGTCTGGCAGGTACGTTCTTGCTTCGTGGTTTGGGCTGCAGATTGAATTTCTAACGTCTTGTTCGAAGTATGCCGTATGCGCAAATCCACTATCCGTTCGAGAACAAGGAGAAGTTCCAGAACACGTTCCCTGCTGACTTCGTCTCTGAGGGTATCGATCAGACCCGTGGCTGGTTCTACACGTTGCTGGTGCTGTCGACACATTTGTTCGGCACGGCACCATGGAAGAACCTCATTGTCTATGGTCTGGTGCTTGCAGCGTGAGCGTTGTCCCTCGATTCGTACAAATATATTCTTAATTGTGCTGATTTGCGATGTGTGCAGTGACGGCAAGAAGATGAGCAAAAGTCTGAAAAACTACCCTGATCCCAATGTTATCATTGACCTTTACGGTGCGGACGCGACCAGGTCAGAAAGCCGCGTGCCACGATGAGAGCCGCCACATTCTGACGTATCTACATCAGAATGTTCCTCGTCAACTCGCCCATTGTCCGCGGAGACAACCTCCGCTTCCGGGAAGAGGGCGTCCGCGAAGTCGTCTCGCGCGTGCTCCTCCCCTGGTTGAACGCCCTGCGCTTCTTCCTCGGGCAAGCCGCATTGCTCAAGAAAACCTCGGGCGTGGAGTTCATGTACGCCGCGCACGCGCCCGTGTCGTCGAACGTCATGGACCGCTGGATCCTCGCGCGTTGCCAGTCACTTATCCGCCTCGTGAGCGAGGAGATGGCCGCGTACCGCCTATACACGATCATACCCCGTCTGCTCGATCTCATCGACGAGCTGACAAATTGGTACATTCGCTTCAACCGAAGACGATTAAAGGGCGAGGATGGCGTTGAGGATACCGTAGCGGCATTGAACACCCTCTTTGAGACGTTGTTCACGCTCTGCAGGACAATGGCATGTCATAACTGTATTCATCAATGCTGCAGTCTTGCTGACGTCCCGTCGTCGCACAGTCATCGTACACACCATTCGTCACAGAAAACATGTATCAAGCTCTCCGGCCGTTCATCCCAGATAATCCCAAAGCGAGCGATACCCGCTCCGTGCATTTCCTGCCTTTCCCAGAGGTGAAGGAAGAATACTTCGATGCGACGATCGAGCGCCAGGTCGAGCGATTACAGACAGTCATTGAACTCACGCGCAACATCCGTGAGCGGCATAACCTCTCGCTAAAGGTACAGATTATATGCATTGTATCTATTTCTCATTGTTCATACCGCCTGTTCAGACACCGTTACGCGAGCTGCTCGTGTTCCACGCCGAGGAGGAGTTCTTGGAGGACGCTCGTGGGCTGCAACGGTACATTCAGTCCGAGCTGAATGTCCGGGACATCATCTTCACCTCGGACGAGGACATGGCCGGCGTTCGCTATCGCGCGGTGGCTGACTGGGCGACTTTGGGCAAGAAGCTGCGCAAGGACATAACTCGCGTGAAGGCCGCGCTCCCGAACCTGTCGAGTGACGATGTGCGCAAGTACGTCCAGACGGGCAAAATCACCGTCGACGGCATTGCCCTTGTCAGTGGCGATCTGGCCGTGCAGCGGTACATCGACCTGCCAGAGCCGGTGGAAGGCCAGGCGCAGTATGCGACGCACACCGACACCGATGTCGTTATACGCCTCGACATCCAGGTGCACAAAGAACTGCAGAGCGAGTGGTTGACGCGGGAGCTCATCAATCGCATTCAAAAGCTGCGCAAGCGGGCAGGTCTGCAGGCGACGGACGATGTGGATGTGTTCTATGCCTTCGAGGAGGGCTCCGGCGAGGAGCTGCTCCAAGCGATGCGCGAATACTCTGATTTGATCCAAAAGACGGTGCGAAGTGTGCCGAAGGACGTTTCCGAGCGGAAACCGGAGCAAAAGATCTTGATTGAGGAGGAGCAGGAGATTGCTGACGTAAAGTTCGTGCTGTCCCTAGCGTGGCGATAGAGGTTAGATATCAGCTATATGATATACATGAAGACAGTGGGATGTAGTACATTGGTGTGCGTGTAGAATACAGCTTGCTTTCGTGACTGGACCATGCCGTTCATTTCTTTGACGAGCCGAACCCGCTGAAGCCCATCATCTCCATCATGACGTCCTCGTGCTGCGCGTCGCCGGCAACAGTGACCTTGACGAGCTCGACACGCGCCTGCTCTCGCTGCACTTTCTTTGCAGCCTTCTTCTCAGCACGCAATGAGGTCTCCTTTTCACGCACTTCGGCAAGCCGCTTCTCAAAGTCGTACGATTTCGCCGAAGAGGCTTCGCGAGTCTTCTCGCGAAGGTAGGCTATCCGTGCGCGGACCTGCTCTACTGTGGAACGCTCAATACGCGTCGTCTGACCAAGGGCGCGCAAGTCTATATACATTAGAGTCTCGTCAAAACTTCAGATCGGGATGATGAACATGGGGTTCACGCACGAGCACGTCCATTTATGTGATCCAGGTACCCAGCGCTGTCCTTGTATGTCCGATTGCAGACTTCGCAATAGAAGCCTGGTACTCCAGGACCGCGGGTACCAGCGTTCTGCACGACTATGGTCTTATTGAGGTTCTTTTCGAGCTCAAGGGATGCCTCGCGACGCTTCATAAGCTCTGTGGGCTTGGGCAGGTCCTCTTTGCGTCCTCTGCGCGGTTTCTTGCCTGTGAGGTGACGGGTAGAGTGAAGTTAAGACCTTCCATCGGTGTAATATTGCAACGTACCTTGTTTGATACGCTCCTCATTCTCCTGCATACGCTCCTTCTCCTCTTGGTCGCGCTGCCGCGCCTTCTCGGCGTATTCCTCCTTGTCCCATTTTTTGCGGAAGTCCGTATCAGAGGCTCTTGTAGCGTATGCACCTCCTTTTCCAGACATGATGGTGAATATTGCTGTTCAGGAATGATGAGTATAGCGTGAAGGTCAAAACCTTAACAGCTCAGGGATTAACAGGAATTAAGTGCGTTCGGACCTGTATCGAGGTGGCAGTGGCACACTGTGATCCGAAAATGGAAACCGCTGTAGAACGCCCCAACGCCGCTCGCCGGCGGGCCCGCGCTAGTACTATTCTCGCTAGTGCCCGAGCGCAAAATGCGCTGTATAAAGGTGAGGGACTACGAGGCATGCATGCAGAGATGCGTAGACTGCTGATGCAGGTGAGAAAGAGGTTGTCACTCTCCTAATACCGAAGTGCTGATTGTGCTTGAGCCTTGCAGCTGCATGACTCACATGATGACCGCCCAGATCAGCCGGTATCCATCCTCTTCGGCAAACAGTGTCTCAGGAACAAGTGCGAACACTAAGATGCAACCGTCTCGGGAATTGCGAACCTCGGGCTGGGGGTTGGCGGTGGCGATCCCCCTCCTGGATTGAGCATGGGCCGGGACCGCGTCCATTTGGCACAGGGGTCCATCCTCACTTGCCTGCATCTTTTATTAAACTCTGGCTTTTTAGACGTGCCGTTGCATGCCCGCACACACTAAATACCTAGAATTAAAAAACCTCTATTTTCATGCCGCGTGTACATGGTGAACAAGAGTGTTAGATTATGCGAGGAAATGCGACAATATCAGAACTTGCTGGCAATGTCTGCATGTGCCTTGCGCAAAAGAGGATGGAACGGTACGTCTCTTCGTGAAGACATCAGATTTCACATTCTCGCCCACAGAAGATGCCGTAAAGGGGCTGGTATGTCTCCTTGCAACCTGTGGAGTATCATTGCAAGTAATCGCTGAATGCTACGTAGTCAGCCATTTTCCGGCAGTGTCGTGCTTTATCACGCACTCATCCGAGACTCGAGTATACAGGTCACAGTAACGAACCACTATCAAAACCCCATGTGGCACCGGATGCCATGCTTGCAATTATACACGGACGGTTCAGGCGGGGAGTCAGAAACGGTCGTAGAATTTGAAGGCAGTATGATGATGGGCGGCGCGATTCTTCCACCTGATTGATCGTCCGCAGTGGTGGTGACTATGAGCCGATCCCTCAGCTACCAGTGGCGCTAATAGATAACTGAAACCTTCAATATCTTCCGTATGCGTTGGTACGCGCCTGCAATGTACGGCGAGAACGACGGCGAGGCAGAATAGGGATCCGCGGATGATATGCATTTGAAGTAGGGGACAAAAGATTCGATGGCTATTGTGGCATGCCTCTCTGTCATTGTGCATTTATAGCACCGACGAGCTAGTTCATTTTGAATCAGAATTCCCAGAATGTGGCTACTGAGACGGGCGTTGTACTGGAGAATCTCATCCTACAGCAGATGCGCATCGTCTCAAGCGAGACCTCCACTCTGTTGCTACATGACGCTCAGCGCGGTAAACGTGGCCTTGAGACGGAGAGATGTTGGATATATCAACGATGTTATAAAGGACACGTTAATCGGTCCGTCCGTGCGGCGCGTCGCATGAAGTTGCACCCTGGCCAGAGGGATCTTGAAGATGATCATGACAACATTGCTATCGGCAGGCTCATAGCATTGCTGCAATGATATAATAGAGTCGGCTCTGCACCACTGTGCACAGAGGCAGCTAGCGGCCGACAGGTCACAGAAGTTGGGAGTGGCTGCAGCAGTCGCTGTAAAAGAGAAGTTGTGGCGTCCTCACGGCAAAGCTGATGTTAGTCATAGAATAGCACTGCTTGTGTCTTCCCTTATTAACATGATCGGATGATCGGCATTATGGTTGCATCACCTTTGGTGCCAACAAGTATATATGCGCGACGCACAGCGACGGAAGCAGCGATACAAAGCAGATTCGTACCAAAGGCATGGATCCTGCCGAGATAAGGCACTCAAGCGTGACTGTGCTATGCATCTCGGGCCCACTGCATTTTTATCCCGAAAACGTGACCTTGGCAGTTAGAACATACAATGACCCGTCGAAACTTTGATGTATAGCGTTTTTTTCGGATAAGCAGATCATCTCAAACGAGATTGTTCCTTCACATGTACGCCAGGATGGAACGTGTTAAGGAACAATTGATCGAAATTTCGTCAAGATAGCCTTGCGACGACCGTAAGGAGGATAGCCGGGCGTACCTGCCAGTGGTTGCCATCGGAGCGTTGATGGATGAGTTGAATATGCATCACGGCTGAGAAACACCACGGTGCCTGGAATAGCTTACGAAACGACGGCGACTACTAGCCCGTTTGCACGCTGAGCAGCTTTGAGCTTGCCATTCGTGAAGTTCATCTCAAGGATCTTACAGCCACAGACGCGTCGAGAGGACTTCGACCAGTCAAGCTCAAACTAGCATGTGCCACGTGTAGCAGTTGCTTGGACTACGATCAGCACATACTGCTGTCGCAACACTCGCACAGTCTATTCACTGTTAGACGGCAGCTGCAGCATCTCATTCTTCCACTCTTCCCGGAATCACACCGCTCGTTCAAAAGGCTGGACAGTCGGAGAACCCGAGGCTCACTTCCGATCCTCCAGAGGCACATTTGTCCTCGGATATCATCAGTAGCTGCAACCTCGCAACTGAAGAGCGCAGCAGAGATCGCAGTCTTTGTCGCAATCTGGGGCCGGAGGGGCAATGGGCAGCGCCGCCACCGGTGTATTTGTATATATGTATACGGGTACTATATAGCGGGGACGGGGTCTCCAGCGTTTTGCCTCATAGTAACCACGCCGCGCGGCGCGACTCGGCTACTCATCGCCGCCCTCGGGACAGCGGCCAGCGGCGATTTTCTACAGTCTTCTTGTGTCATAGCGACTGCCAGTGCATGCTCAGGCACACGGGAACCGGGGAGGCTTGCACGGAGGCTTGCACTCATCTGCGTGCCAAGCATCCACAAACGTAATTCTTGCGATGAACATTCCATCCCTGTCCTGCTATTCTGATGCACTATGTTATAGGTGCTGCGACAGATGGATGAACGGTCAACTGCTATATTCAACTGGCATGACATGCAATACAAGCGCACCGCCGAGTTTATTCGAAACGGTTGGCGTAGAGAACCCAATCCGAAGCTAGCTCGTTGCAGCCGTGACACAAATCTTTTATGATGCCCATTATGCTCTATTCCTGCCAATTCGAGAATACGCGATACAAATACAACCGGACATGTGCAGTACGTCCCTCGACCTCAACAATGTTACGTGCGTCTTTTCAATTCCATGCTTCTCTCCTACACACAAGTCTGACGGAAGTCCCCACTCCCCAACATCACACCACCATTCCTGTTCGTCGTTACCTATCAGCTAGGTGTGAGTACGGGTAAATGTATGAACAGTGCCAACGACTTACTTGTACTTTATGCTCCATTCCTGCCGATTCGATAATATGCAGTGCAAATACGACCGGACATGTCCGGTACGTCCCACGACTTCAGCAATCTTGCGTGCGTCCTTCAACTCCGTGCTTCCATGCTCCTCTCCTACACACAAGTCTGATGGGAATCCCCACTCCCCAACATCACACCACCATTTCTGTCCATCGTGACCTATCGGCTAGATGTGAGCACGAGTGAATGCATGAACAGTGCCAACGACTTACTTGTAATTGGAGATCAGCGTGCGTACATCTGTTCCTCGATGATCGTGGGTTGTCTTTGATTATCGTCAGCTTTGTCTTCTGTGAGATGGCCAGTGAGTGAAGATTGCAATAGTCATCAGGAGATCGCGCTCACCTTCGAATAGAAATCAATTCAGTTAACCAAAAGGGTCCGCGACGAGTATCGATGTCTCCGAGGCGGGAGTCGCTGAACGGCGTCGGGCGGCCTGAGAACGACCACTATTGGGTGTGGAAGTTACTGACGGTGAGAACGCTCCGTCCATGGACGTGTCCGACGATGACTCCGCGACATCTTCCTCGCACTTCTTCTTCTCCTTTTCTTTGGAGTTCGCTTCCGGCTGACACGAGAGGATTGTAAGCGGCGATATCGCAGAGCAGGGAAAATCGCATACATTGTCTTCCGAACACGCGAGCTCTACGCTGACGATGACAAGCACCGCCAGACCCCCTCCGAGCCAGAAGAACTTGTCTTGTGTCGTCCAGCCCGTTCGCATCTTCTCCTCCCGTTCGACCTTGCCTTCCGAGGTTGCCAAAGGTGGGGCCGTAGCAGATGGGGTAGACGCAATGGAAGTCGAAGTCGACGTCGATATGTTGACCATCGATGCCGAATCGACAGTGGCGGCTGGGAAAGCTGTCGAGGCGGCGTAGAGCTCCTGTAGTTGCTGAAGGTGCTCCATGTACTGGGACCAACTGGGCTGTAGCCATGCACTGTGGTCCGTATCGCCCTCGTCTTCTTCAGCAGCCGCTAAGGGAAGCGTAAGGAATTCGACCGTGGGCGTCGCGAGTGCCGTCGAGGGATGAGTGTCGCCGTCCATGGGTTGTCGAGAACGGTAAACATAGTCGAGGCGCTCGTCAAGCACCTCGGCCTCAGTAACGATCGTATACCAGGAATAGTCGTCGGCGATGACGGAGGGTCCATCGTCGATGTGCACATAGTCCACTCGGCCGGCCAGCCGTCGAGTAGACCACAGTGCGGATTTCATGGCGTGTCCGCTGCATTCCCGTCAGCGTACCGTTGCAGACAGGAAGCAAACAACTCACCCGTCGAGTCGAACATACATCGACGGCCCACCCAGACACGGGAACCTGAACTGGGTGTACACCGCTTGGTAGCTCTGGTAGATGCCAACCAGAGCGACCAAGAAGTAAGTGAGCAGAGGAAGGGCAGGCAGGATGAGCATGATGGGCGATGGTAGGCAAGATGTTTCTGAGGTAGAGAGCAGGAGCGGAGGGGTTTATATCTTGTTTCGTGGAGGCTGACAGTGACGATCTCGTCACCCTTGTCACGGCTGTCAATGTCAACCTCCACTGATAGTCGGCCACCTTGACTTTCCACGGTCGATTCGCACTGAACAACCACCATACCATGGCATGATGAATACCAGTGCGAGCGCTGCAGATCGGTGGCCGGAGAATAGACGCTTGCCCTCGTTCTCATACACGCTCACTAATTTCATCGTATTAGCTCCTGCGAGTGTATGATTCCAAATGGTAGCTATGAGGACGGCTTGGAACGTTTATCAGAATAGTTCGAACAAACGCACCATGTACGCCTAGGTTCGCCCGAGGAACATCATTGACTGTGCTAATAAAATGGCAATGGACGACTCCGTCGTCGTTCGTCGACTTGATCTCTTCAGGCTGGAATGCTCGGTTGTATGTTCGCATAGACGTGGGACCGTTTGCAACCTTAGCTTTCTTCGCTGATGCCAACGTCCGTCCTCCGCTTGATCTGCCCTAAACATCGGTGTGTTGCTGCAACCAGGACAGAATACGCCGATAACCCTCACCAAACCCAACCCATCATTGACATGATGGACCGCGATGCATGCCAACTTACATGAGACCAAATCCTGCAACAGTAAGTTGCCACGTCTGATCCCGATGATTCAACTACCAAATTTGCGTAGGAGACACAAGGAAGCGGCAACTATCTAACAAGGAGACAACGAGGAATATACCTGTATGCAGGAGGTGCCGGTGGACATTTGAAGGCAGTTATCGCGACAATATTCGCATGGTAGTCGGATGGCCTGTGGCGCAAAGCTATATAGTGCGGCTCTCGACCCACTCAACAACGATGAGACATTTTGGCACAGTAATTAATGATCCGATGGGAATCCGAAACAGCCAAGGTAGGCGTCGTCGTCAACATAGCATCCTGCCAGCAAAGCAATCGAGATCCAGCAGAATGAATCGAGCGAGATCCGGAGCACACCACCGCAGCAGTCAACAGAAATACAGACTGCACCATCACAATTAACATGTTTCATGGCCAGATACGCTCGCAGAGACAGATCATTGAGCGTAAGCACATCCTCTTTCACTGTGAAGAAGAGCGAGGTTATTGCAGAGCATTTCCGGCGAATAAAAGCGAGCGCTTATCTCAAAGGGAGTTGCAATCGGAGTATGAATGTGGGCGCCAACGTTTGTTTAATGCGTACCGCCACGATCACATGATCTTGTTGATCATAACTCACACGCGCGAGTCTGAGCTGTCCCCTTCACCCTCCTTTCAATTATACCATCACCACGTTTTCTGCCGCAACGACACCCATCTGTCTCTACCTTGCTCTTGACTACGATAACCTCAGGACTCTTCTTGCCCGTCTCTGCTGCAGCAAGACTGAAGAATACAACGGGATTCACATTACTGCGTTACCTTGCTTACCTTGTCTGCTATGCTTGCTCCAACCCCTACCGGAGACTACGTGTCGTTTAGACCTTCAAGACGCGACGAAAGCGTGCCAAACTCTCGACACTCCGCCTTTGAATCGCCACCACGTCTTGCAGGACATCCATTTGCTCATTCTACGCCTTTGCTTACGCCTTCGCCGCTCCGGCGCCATGCACCTCCGACCGCAGAACCGATGGACATGGACGACGTCTTCCAATCCCCCCTGCGCCCTCCATCCTACACTCACCGGCCCTATCTAGCTCGGTCACCGCGCGTCCACTTTGATGCACCCGCCGAGGACGACCATCGTCACCAGCAATCGGTATATCATTCACCTTCATTCGTCCCGCCGCCATCCACCTCCCCCTTCGTCGTTGGTCCGAGCTTCCGGACTCCGGCTAGGGGGTCCACGCCTTCTCTAGAGACGCCGGACCGTCCCATTCTGTCTCCGAAGCAGGTCAACACCTTGCTCTCCGCTCTTATCGGCACGAATACTGACCGAAAGCCGGCTTCGAGCATGTGCGCCACGCCGCAACGCGAGCGTACTATGACCCCTCTCTTGATTACGTCTAGCACAAAACGTGAAGGCGATTCTGCGTCTGTGCCCTTTGACCGCCTGGCTCCTCTCCCAGCTCCCCGGTTCACCCCTCGATGCCATCCCAATAAGGCTCAGACGGATATGCGCTTGCGAAAACAAGAGAAAACAATGACCATGCTGCAGATCTCTGACTCCCAGCGAGGATCGGATGTCGATAGCGACTATGACACTGAATTAGAGTTTGGAGAGCCAGAAGCAAGCACACGAAGGCCGCTTCTCAGTGACAGTGATACGTCGCGGCTTGGTGCTAAGGTGAAGGTGAAGGGCAAGAGACTGGAATTAGTCCGCTCACCGGCTTATGATCTATCGATTCGCAAGAACGAAGACGTCGCTGAGGCTGTGTCTCCTGGGAATCACATCACGAAGCGACGGGCACGCGCCCGACATGTGTCCTCAGAGTTGTTGGAGTCAGCGCAGTTTTCATCCGCCGCATGTGTGACTCAGGTTTGTCTTCTCTCGCATCGGGGCCGTAATCGAGGTTGACTAGTCTTAGGTTAAACCTGTGCTACAACACGCCCATCACGGCCACAGCCTCAATGCTGTCTCGCCTTCTCCCACTCAACTCCATTCCCGTCATTCTGCAAGCTCCCTCGACATTTTGGTCTCTCGTTCCTCTCGTGCTCGACCGACGCCGAGTATTCTTCCCAAGCTGGATACACAGACGCAGCCTCCCAGGCCACGTACCTTCGAAAGAATGGCTAGTGCGGCTACTCTTTTCTTCGGCCCAACCATTCCGGACCCGAGGAAATCGAAACCCGCATCTGACACAGGCACAAACACATCATCCGGCCGTAAGAAAGCTGCGAGCAAACGGTTGCATGCTCGTAACCGTCACAGCTATGCTGGTCGAGCCTCGAACAGCACTAAGTGGAGAGATGACTCTGATGCATCTTCATCGCTGAGTTCTTCGCCGAATCGACGCAAGCGCGAGGACGATTCTGAGGAAGAACGCTTCTTTAACAGCTCTGACACTACCTCGTCGAGCTCTAGCATGCGTGAGGGTATTCCAAGTCCGAAGAAGAAACAAAAGCTCAGTGCGCCGTCTCCGCTTCTCAAGAAGTTCCGACCACGGGACTCAGGTGTCGCTTTCAATTCGAGCGATGATGATGGACAACCTGCCCGCTCATGTAGCCGTCCCGACCTGCTGCCTATGCCACGTGCGTCTACGTCCGTGAGCACTGTCAACTCGGAGGAAGCCCTCCCCACGCCCAGTTTCGTACCCAGTGCCACTTCAGGATGGCCCGCTGCAGATACTACCCTTGCGCGTTCGGACGATGAGTCCGCAGAGGATGTGAACGCGGTCATTCTCCGTACTCTGATGACGGGTTCCAGCAATGTAGCTGAAGGGCACAAAGGACCCAAGAAGGTACCTGGGACGCCTGTCAAGAAAGTGAAGACGGCGAACATGATGGTGAGGCCGTGGCAGAGCGTCATGGCGTCCAAGGTTGGACATCTCGACTTCGACAACAATGTGCCGAAAGGTGGAAGGGCAAAGTCGAAGCCTCGCAAGAGCATGCCTGCGGCCTTCCCGATTCTCGAAAAGGAGAATCGTGCCGCCTTCAAGATTCCGAAGTTGTCCGTAGATTTTGATGCTGACGATGACGACGAGGACGTGAGTCCCATAGCTCTTCGACGGGGCAGGTACGAGGGCTTGAGCCTTGGCCGTGGTTCACGACCTCAGTCATCTTCAAGCCGGTCTGTAAACGACTCAAAGGGCGGCAGGATGCACATGCATCTGCTAATGCACAGGAGCAGTAGCAATTTCTCCAGCGGCGGTGAAACGCCAATGGCAACCCCGACCAGATCAACTGTAAAGGGTACGTACGTACTGTCACTCAATAAAGAATTAGTTTTCACGTTTGTCGTGGCTCACTAGATTGGAAGCTTCTACCGCCTCGCCTGACGCTATCCCCCGTCAAGAGACAAACACAAGTTTCATCGCAAGAGATTGCAACGCCTACCGCCTCGGCGGAATCGGCTGGATACGATTCGCCTAGCGTTGCAGCGTCCGTCCGACACCAACGCGCTGGAGCATCGATGTTCCCTCAACCCACTCCAGTGCGCGCACCTTTGTTCTCCCGCCCGCACACTCATGCACACCCGGCGCGTCTGCCCATGTCGCATTCCTCTCCTGTCGTCAATTCGCGCGCCCGACTCCTGCCACCGAACGACGAAGAACAGCCAGGTCGTTTCAAACGCGACTTCGAGGAGGTGGACGAGTTGGGTACCGGAGAATTCGGGCGAGTGATGAAAGTGACATACAACGATGAAGTTGCCGCTTCCCTCGGTCAAGAGGGTCAGCTGTTCGCAGTGAAGATATCCAAGCGGTTCGAGGGCGCTAAGCATCGGTGAGTCTGGCTTGCCAATTTCAATTCTTATTCTTGCTCGGTTGTCGTATGATGGCGTTGATCCGCGGAGTTGAGTGCGCGGACTGATTGCCGCGGCTTCGTTGAATGATTGCTTAATTGCATCCTCGTTTGCCGGCGGTATGTCCTGCGGATCGACATGAGAAGCAAGTCGGCAGGCGTCCATCATATTCACCGTCTTTCCTTGTCTGTCATCATCTATGATTGCAAATACTAACTTTTCCCGCTCTATTGTGTTGCAGACTCCGTCTCCGTGAAGAAGTTGACATCCTTTCGCACTTATCAGCACGCGGCGGGCACCCGAACGTCCTCGCGTATATTGACAGCTGGGAAGAGGACGAGGCGCTCTACATCCGCACAGAGCTCTGCTCCCTCGGGAATTTTGCACATTTTCTGTTGGCGTATGGACGCGCGTACCCGAAGTTGGATGAGAGTAGAGTGTGGCGCATCCTAACCGAACTATCTGACGTACGTATATTCACTTTGCAGTTGCCGTGCGCAAACCATTGACGTGAATCTCTTTGCATCGTGGACAACAGGGTCTACGCTTCATACACGACGGCGGAGTCATTCACCTTGATTTGAAGCCCGAGAACATCTTCATTACAAGCTCTGGGCGGCTGAAGATCGGTGATTTTGGCATGGCGTCAATGTGGCCACGCCCGTTGCCTCCATCCAATGCCGTCGGTACGACTGCTTTCGAACGGGAAGGTGATAAGATGTATCTTGCACCGGAGGTCCTGCAAGGCCACTACGGAAAGGCAGCTGATGTTTTTAGCTTGGGTATCACCATCCTCGAGGCAGCCACCAACATTGTTGTTCCCGGAGAGTGCGTATAATCCATGTGGTCAACTGGAGCGTCCGCTGACGATGTTTGTAGGGGCGAGGCCTGGCACAGACTACGCCAGGAGGATTTCTCTCAAGTCGACTCGGGCCTCGTGTCCCTCAGCTTGGAGATGCGAGGGCTGATACGGAGTATGCTCCGCACGGATCCCGATGCGCGCATCGAGATACGTCTTGTCGCCGCGCACCCTGTCGTGTCCCGAGCTCGGGCAGCGATGCGGGCTGTCAGGGAAGCCGAAGGGGACGTCTTTGCTGCTAGTCCATTGGGCGCTGGTGGACAGGGTTTCCTGAAGGAGATCCTCCACAGAAAGCGAGGGGATCACTGATCCTCAGCGGCGCTTCCCGTTAGGGTGGTGTGTCTTTCGCATGGCATCCCGTTGTCTCCCTGTGCACTCAGGGATACCTGCTCGTTCCGTCGCGGCTCTGTTTATGGCCGTTGGTTTTGCGTACTCTAAGTCAGGTCCTGGCTCGCTCCTATTGTGTACGATTTTGGTTCCAACTTCATCGCCCTTGATTATACGTATGTAGCAACAAAGTCTTCCGTTTTCTTGTTTCATGGATAACATTGACATGTCTTGTCTTACCAACTCATTGTCTAATCTCTCGCAGACACATCGGCACGCTCTATTCAGGTCTCTGTGCATATATTCACAATCTGTACATACTCGGGTGCTTCTTGCATATGTGCAATGTACTAGAATTCTGATACTGCCAAGCTGTGAGCCCGGACACGCTGCAAGTCAGGTGAACCCATCGCCATCCATACGACCCTGTGAGTCTAGGATGAACGCATACATCAGTAGTGGAGCTTGAGCTTCGGCGCCGGTCCGCAGAACGCCACCATCAAGTCCGGAGTGATCGATATTGACGCGGACGTCCTGACTACATAAAACAATTAGCATTGCAAGCCACACGCAGCATTCTTACGAGCCAACAGATTAGCACCTTCAGGGTCCAGCCACGATGAGCTACTACGACAACCTGCACGCTCTCATGCGCATGTGCTAGTGGAGCTCCGTAGCAAATTGTAGACCTGCGTGACCACAGCTTCGCTGGCTATCCTCTGATTGACCAGCATGCGGCATCAGCCCACAGCCGTTTCTACGGCCCTCATTGGCTCGGAGACTTGGGCGGACGAATGTAACGAATGTTCTTCCGCAGTCTATCGACTCGTTCCCTGACGAGCGCATGCATGGATAAGCACGCAAACATGATGTGGGCCGACGCATGAGCTGGACGGGGACGGAGTAATACGAGATAACCATGGTACGGGACCCATCACCCCATGAATGTCCATCCCATCATCCAGAACGCTCCGTTAGGCAAACCTTCAACGATACGCAATCTTCGGCCCTGCTTCCATGCCGGCATTCGAGAGCGATACGACTGCGTCAGACTTCCAAATCCGTGTTCATCATCGATCAGCGCAGCACTGGATAGCGCTCTGCTTCATGCAGAGGTATCGATCGTACACCGTATGCATCCGACTTCCCTTCAAGCCAATTCCGCGCACAACGGAAGGATGCAGGCATCAAGACAGCTTGACGAACTAGTTAGAGTCGACAAACCCATCCGACGACGTCGGAGGCAGATGTCGTAGATGCTCATTCTACCAGCGCTCAAAGTCCATGAACGAAGCAGCAAGGGATCGTTGTGCGACGGAACATGAGCTGAGAGCACCCGGAGGTCGTAATCGCCGTATAACCACCGTGAAACGAGCCTAAACAGGATATCGTCCTTTGCATCGCATCGAGAAGTCATCGTGGAGCTCTCTGATGGCACCAGGTTCGCGGGACACGGCTTCTTGCCCAAGCATGAGGCGGAACATATCGTTGCGTCCAGGCACCACTGCCACTCCACAGGATCAATGACTGCTCGGAAGGCCACGGGTGGAGCGAACCACAATGGAGCGCATTCGTCGCCGCTGCTAATACGCTTCAGGGACATTCCTAGACCCTGTCAAGAAGAATTTATAGAACGTGAGACAAAAGGGGTGGCTCGCAAAACATCTCGCATTGGAGAGCTATTGCCAGCGGGGCATGTGATCGACTATCGTTCTTCCGCCAGCAACAGCCATGCGGAGACAATGCACACGCGAGTATTGTGACATAAGCGAGGCCCGTAGTCGGTGTCCAGTGGCGCCTGATATGTGAAACAGTCCACTAGTCCAGCGCTTTCTTGCACGCACTGCAGAAGTGCGTTATTGATACCGTAACATATTTATGTTCTCCAACAGGGTCGCCAATGGCTTCTTCGCTGCATCGCAACGGACGCGCGATGAAGATATGTGGAGGGCCTTACGTTGGACCGCGACCCGCGTGCAGTTTCGCTTACACCGAGCATGAACTGGCTCCGAAATTGCGAAAGCCGTGACCTTGTGCACCCGAAGGACTTTGCTTCCGGCCTGAGACTCGGGAAAGGGTCTTGCGCCGAGGCGAGTGATATCGGACCAGGTAATAGCGCCGAGTACCCTGAAGAAGTATCCTCCGATGGCTGGTTAGCCTAGAGAAGTCAAGTACAAGTAGCTGGTGCATCCAGAATGCAGAATTGTTTCTCTGGCAGTCAAGGGAACTCTGGACGATTTGATCCCAGCTCAGACACCAGAAGCGGCCGGTCCAGTGTTTCATCAATATGGAGGTAACGTCAGGCCATCACGGGAGTTTTGTCAGCACTTCCACCCCTGCGCTCACCGCTAGTCTGATTCCGCTATTGTTGATCAGCACGACATTCCATGCAGTGGCCTTGCTCGGAAACACCGATATCGGCGCATATATGGACGTCAAGGACAGCCCTTCGTTGCGGCGTGTCTCGGTCCGCGCGAGCAGGCACAACGCGTGCCTGGCCCAATGATGGTGCCCGACGCGGTGTGAACCTGACGGACATGACGACCTCTGCATAAAGACCTTGTGCCCAACCTGCTTCTCTTCATGTTTTCCAGACTGCTAGGGAGGAGATAAGTGGTAGGCAGAAGAGAAGAAAGCTCACGTATGAGGCATCAGAGAAGCAGACTTGAACGCCGCAGATAATTACACGCATTTGTATTAGGACGACTAGACATTCGCAAAAGCGATTGGTAGTGAGCGTGAGTCCCTAGTCGAGGCCGCGACTCACCCATACAGGCACTTCTTTGCTTGATAGACGGCCGACTTTACTATCTGAGGCCCTGCAGGAACGAGAGCGCAGCGCCACGTGGAGGTCAGATGGTAGATGGATTATATGCGCTCGCCAGAGTGCCTGTGGCCTTTCTCTGAACTGTGTGTTCACGGCAAGTACTGTCCCGCACCGTGACGAAAGCGCCCCGAGGTACAATCCTCCAGCACAGCCGGAGTGCATATCCGCCTATGTAGTTTCCCGGGTGCAGTGCGGACGCTCTAAACCCGCTGTGCGCCCGATACACGCCAATCTTCCGTGCTAATCGGACAGGGCGGGACGAGTTGTCATATGCATGCGCCTGGATCCAGAAGGCGAGACTGCGATATTACAGTCGGGGCCGTGATCGTCGTTTGGTTGTTGCATTCCACGACCGCTACGTCGCAAACGGCGGGAGTTCAACAGATACCGGGTTGATCAATTATGCGATGCTTATGCCGCTGCCATTAACAGAGGAAGGTGAGATGTGGAGCTAGTTATATGCGGTGAGTCGTCGCGGGACGAGCAAGTAGGCAAGAGCGATGCCAGAAAGAGTCATAGAGAATGAACTAGACGCTCACAATACACGTGCGTGCTGGGTCGTACCTTCTTGTATTCACCGTCGTCGAAAGGGAAGGCCCAAGGCTGCCTGTGCACCGTGTCAGACACCCTCCCGACGACGTCTACCATGGTTGCAGCCGGTGAGGCCCGCGACAACCCAGCGACGAACACCGCTCGCACGGATAGCCACACTGGGCGCGCAGTCGAAACACCATCATCCATGCCACTTTGACGATCATGCATTGGTGTTGTAGAGGTTTGCAGGAGCATCATCACTATTCCTGCTGGAGCCAGCTGCCCAGTTGCATGCATGATGTACCTGTGCTAGCTTCGTGCAACTAACTCACCTTTGTCACCGGGACTGGCAGCCTGAGGCTGATACATCAGGAAAACTCAAAATCGACTTCTGGTTCGAGAACCTCTTTACGACTTGTTCTTGCTGGTATTGGCTTATACAAGCGAATAAGTTCACGATAAATAGCTCCCAACCGCGAAAAAAGCTCAAAACAAGAAGGTTCTCAGACTTTGCCAAGCTTACTGTCTTTTTTTAGTGACGGCAAGCGGATAAAAGTGTCCTAGAGCGGATTTGAGTTTTCCTGGTGGTAGTTATGGAATCTCACATATACTAACAGAACTATAAAATTATTGAGAACATGGATGACACAGACACACGTAATCACACACAGCTCGGGGACATTACCTTCTCAGGTGGGAAGACATGGGAAAATGAATTTTGATAAATAGACCGAGGTGCTTTTCAGCTCGACACAGGACAAGGCCTCTGGGCGAAGGCCAACCTGCAGTAGACCTGATACGGCTCGGCAACCGTGTCAAGAGTAAAAACCATCCGAGTCTATCTCCCTAACTCTACATATTGGGCCCAACCGGGTATGTAGCATGCAGACTATTACGACACCGTCGTAATCGAGACGCAGCCTTAAGCTTAGCACCAGCCATCATTCGCGCCCGGTAGCCTACGCGAACGCGAAACGCATGGCGACTCTGCGAGAGAGTTGGAAGAGCCAATCAATGTGGGGCGAGCTGCCGGCGGCCCGCATGACATTGTATTGCCTCGGATATGCTTTCGGATGCGCTCGGGGATACGTCTCATCTGGCCATTGCATAGTATACGAAGCGACGTCGCCGCGGCTCGGCCAGCAAACATTGAAAATTTGATCGACTCTTGCGGTCCTGAGCACAAGTTCTGCGCCTTCGTCCTGTCGTCCTCGCCAAGCACGCGTATCCCTCGCGTAATGAGCTTTCCATCCGACCAAGTGCTCGCTATTCGCAAATCGACGCAATAAGAGGCTGTGCCTGCAAATCCCCGACCCCACCCGGGCCCAGCATCGCACTTTGGCACGACACCATTCTATCCGCAATTTTGTTCCTGTTTCTGCACCTCTGCGTTGCCAAAGATGATATCCCCGCACGCATACAGCTGGTCTCGTACCCAGACGTCTTCACTGTAAATAAAAAAAGATGTCTGGGTACGAGACCAGTGTTATGCCTGTCTTAGACTCTCAGAAGACACTAGATAATCTCTGGCGGTCTGGAATGCCACTATCACTAGCGCAGAGCCTGCGAAAAGCGATAGGACAACCCTCCTCGAGTCGAGACCCGAGATGACCACGCCACATCGCAGGCTGTATGTAGAAGCGGGTACCAAACGGGGTGTGTGTCGCCGGACGCGGTGAGTCGACGCAGAACGAGGCAATAGCATTGCCAGGACAGCCGGATAGGAAGCGCCACAATCTGCAAGGCGAGGCGAGGCTGCTTGAGATGCGATCAGGACAGCGCAAATGCAAAGAAGAGAAGAGCTGATTAATTATTGAATGCTTCTGGTCGGGGACGTGCCCGATGTCGTGCGCGAGTGCTGATTGGCTGCCTGGCCCCGGAGTCGCCTCCTGCGAGACTCGGAGGACGCGGTTGGGCTGGAGGTGGCGACCGCGGATCGCTACGGCTGTGTCTCGCGGGTCGCCTCTGCGGACGTTCTGTGCACATGCTCGCGGACTCCGGATGTGCGGCACCCCGCAGGCGGACTCGATGGCGAGAAGTTACTAGTTGGTCGCTAATCTCTATTGTGTCCGAGGATGGGACGGGAAGGCGAGCGAGATAGGTGCAACTAGTGGATCACGGCACGTATGCAATTCAGTTATCGATATAGAATGATCCCCCAGCCAGAGAACGTGAGTTTCGCCGCCCGCGCCGCCGGCTACGCGGGGATTTGGGCAATTATCGCGCCCTCCGTACCGCTATAGGCGTCAGCAATCATGGCTGTCATCGCCGCGGCGGCGAAAAACTGGAGAGAAGAAGCGAAGTTGATCCCGCGGCATGGCAGAGGGCAGCGGCGAGGCTAATGCTAATCGTACGGGTACTGCGGTGCCTAAGAAGGGGAAGAGCAGGTGCGCATTTGGGGGTGAGCACGCGCCGGGTGTCAAACACAAGGTTGAGGTCGTGGCGGGCGCGATCGTAGGCGTGTGTGCGCTAGTCGCGTATGGCAGACGGGGATCAGGACCATGACCGGGGATGCGAAGAAGGGAAGCGAAGGCCCCCGCGGACGGCGAGCACATCAGGAGCGTATGGACCGCGCGGCGACTTATGGCTTCGCGTATGCACTTGCCGATGCCAGATGACGCGGATGGGAGCGGGAACCAAGGTCATGTTGCGAGTGCGCTGATGGTGGGTAGGTGCGCAGATGGAGGAAGCTCGAGAACCTAGCTACACGCAGTGGCTACGCTGAATGGAGGAATTATTCGGACATTGTGACGCCGAGGGAATGCGATGGCAGCGGAGAGTTGGAGTTCACAGGAGTGGCGAGGAGAGGCTGGGATGAACCGACGAGGTGGCGAGCAACAGTGATCGGGTCGAGGATGGCCCGGAGAGCGCGCGTTACGTAAGCACTGCATCTGCGATGATCTGGCGATCCAGACCGTGCGTGCTTGTTCCGGCAACTGCCCCGCGGCACTGAGTCCCATCACCAGCTCAGCTCACAGATGCACCCAGAGATGCTCTTCCTCCACCCGCTCTTCGTCGGCTCATCTTCGCCTGCGCCTCTCCTCGTCCCGCCCGAGTCCCCCGCCCTCCTTTCTTCCCTCCTCCTCCTCCTCCCCCCCTTCCGCCCTCAAAATCACGCCCTCACGCGTCGCCCGCGCCGTCCCCGCGACCTGTCGCTCGTGCTTGGCGAGCCACCAATCACGCCGCTGACACCCGCCATCACTCGCTAGCCCATTTTCAGCGCGTCCCCCGCCCGCACAGGCGCCCTCCTCTCACCTGTCCCCTGGCGACCACCTCTCGCAGCTGGGCAGGATCTGTCGCGCATCGCCCGTCTCTCTTTACATACACAGACCCCGTCTGCCCCGTCGGGATCCTCCAGCTCTCCTTTCTGTCCTGTTTACTTCTGCATCTAGCCCGTCTCGTCCTCCTATACCACTCCGCTTGTCCACCGCGTCATAGTCGTCCCGCCCTGTGCCTGCAGCGAGAGACCCCTTGACACGCGCACACAAGGACTGACGCACGCCCACCCGCGCACACACCACTGCTCGCTCTCCAAGCAGCCCATGCAATTGCTCCCGCCGAGCCAATCTGCATCCCTCCAGACGCCCTGCTCCCAGCTGATTTCTCGGCTCGTCGCTGTCCGGGTGTGATATCTAGCGTCTCTGCCAGCCAAGCGTGTCCTTCCCTCCCGCTAATCGCCGCCTCAGGGACGCACCACGCAGACGAGCCCTGCCTATTCAACACCTCTATTGCTCCCGAAAGCACACATCATTCGCCCGATCGCGTAGCCTGTGGCTCCTCCATCGCGTCTCGCCTTCCTGCATATAAATGGATCGCTCGAACCTCCCCGGCGGCATACTGCACTCGCTCCCTCCAGCGCACCGCCTTCCTTCAGCTCAACCTGCGCTCTACTCGCTCGACGCGTATCCCGCGCAGAGACACCTCCCATCCCAGCCCCGGCAGCTTGCGCAACCGCCCACGCCGTCGCAGGTCTACTCTTATCCCTCCTCGCTCACCGATCTCCCATATCATCCCGCACCGCCTCCTCACCATCGCTCCCACACCGCCCCCGCTGCACCATACTTCCCCCAGGATTCCTACGCCAACCGCGCGACGCACCTCACACCCGCGACGACGTGCGTGCCCTCGCTCATCCCCCCGGGCATGGACCCCGCGCGCGTCGACATGCGCACCTTCTATCCCTACACGCCGAATGAGGTCAAGCACCGCAAGCGCACCACGCGCGCGCAGCTCAAGGTGCTCGAGGAGGCTTATAGCAAGGAGACGAAGCCGAACGCAAGCCTTAGGAAGGAGCTTGCGGAGAAGCTGAATATGACCCCCCGGAACGTCCAGGTGCGTACTGACCATCCCGAGGGCTGCATTCCATTACTGAAGAAGTCTACCTTCTATGTACTGACCAGGTTTGGTTCCAAAATCGCCGCGCAAAGACGAAGAATCAGAACAAGAAGCGGTTTGCAGAGAATCAGCGCTCAACATCCTCGTCCACTTCCACACGCAGAAACTCTCTCAGCCCGCCACCCTCACCCATCATGCCCTCGCCAACATACGAAGAGCTTGATCTTCCGCCTCAGAGAGACGCACAGGGGACTATGCGTCACGAGCGGGACCGCTCTGGCTCGGGCTCGTCATCAGGCGGGTCGACAGGCTCAGCAGACACGGCGATGCCCGGTCTCGACGCGGAACCCGATAGACGATTGAACAGCGTCACCAGCTCAAGCTCGGATGCGACCACGAGGAGCCGCTCGGCGCCTACCAACGAAACTGAGATGCCATCTGCGTATCCCGCTGATTCCCTGTCCCCGCAGCTGCAGTACCCTCTCACTCCCCCTAGGCATGCCGGCATTCGCCATCTCCAGCATCTCCAGCAAAATCTTATGCAGCGCCACGTGTCTATGCAATCTCGCTATGGCCTCGGCGGCGCGCTGGACGAGACTGTCCGCTCCGCATATGACCTTCGTCGCCAATCTATGCCCAACCTCTTGATTGCATCGTCCTATTCGAATCTCTCACCGGTTGCAGCACACCACGCGCACGACGTCGGCTCTGGCGCAGGGTACGACCCGCTGCGGCGCGCGTCGATTGCGATCCCACAGGACACGCACGCGCTTCGGCTGAGCAGGCACCCGCTCGCGCACGTCGCCGCGCTGGTGAACGAGCACGGGGCTCACACTGCGTATGATGCTCCAGCGCAGGCGGGCAGCATGGCGGCGCCGAGTGCGAGGCACGTGATGGGCGCATATGCGGTACCGACGCGGACGGTGGGCCCGCCGATCGATGGACCGCTGCCCACACCCGACTACCACTTTGGTGAGCCTGTTGCGCAGTACGAGCCTGCGCCCCAGTCGCAGTACGAGTATGAGAGCGGCGCGAACTACGGCGCGGTCCCGAATGCGAACATGGACGGGCACCGGGGCTCGTTCTCGAGCGATGACAGCGCGTATGAGAGTTACTCGGCGGGTTATGGGTCGAGGTTTAGTAGTTTTGCCAGCGTTTCGGGGAGCGAGACGAGCTGGACGAGTTATTATGGTAGTGAGGAGGGCGGGTCTGCTGGAAAGGAGAGTGAGGCGGACCTGGAGAACAGAAGGGGAAGCTGGTGAGTGTCGTCCTTTGGAATGTTCTGCTGCCTTGGGCCCTGGGCTGGTGCGATCCGTCCATTTGACGTCTTGTGATGATCGTGTGGGGTTAAGGAGGGCTTTGACAGCGCATATATGCGCGCTTGTTGTGCGTGGGTTGACATGCTGATGATACTGTCTGTTAGCAGCACGTCTGGGCCTTTCCTCGAGATGTTCTCGTGCATGGGCGTCAGAAACGACCAGTCCGGCGCCGCTCTGCTCTCTTACTCCCAGTCGCACGCGCATTCGAGTCCGAGCCTCCTCCCTCTGCCTGAAGAGCAGACGCAGGAAAGCGACGGGCATGATGTGGACGTGTATTCGTCGCCGGCGTCGAGCGTCGAGACGTGCGTGGCGCCGCCTATGCAGCGCTCGAGCTCTAGCGAGTTGGCGCATGCGCTGCGAGGTCCTGAGCAGCAAGAGGTACGTCGTGGTGCCTTTGCCTTGCGTGTGTGTGTGCGCTAACTTTGTGGTCATGTTTGTCCCCGTGACGTCTGCAGACCGTGCTTGACACCAGTATGCAGTACTTTCTCCCGGCCGGGTTCGAGTATGCTGATCCTCCTCCGGCAGAGGCTGGCACCTGCAACACCCCGCTGAGCGTCAATGTCACCATCGCCGGCCACGACGGCGCCGACTCGTACTCCTATCATCAGCAGCAGGACCACTCGCTGACGAAGGGCCCTGTGAGTTATGTGGAGAGCTACGACGTGGCGACGTATCCCGAGGGCTACGACATGGACGCCTATGCGTACGCGGCGACGACGCAGCAGTCGCCGGACCCGGCATACGAGGGCGGTGCGATCGAGCTGACCGGAATGCATATGTGTGTGCCGGCGAACCAGGGGCTGCAATATGTCGGGTTCGGGTCGTACGGGCAGACGAGGTATTCGTGACCTGTGCGATGGGACGCTACGATACCCTTGTCCTTGTTCGTGGACGGTGTTGCCAGGTGACGGATACCCTCGCACGAGTCGCACTTCGCCTTGTTATGCGGCGAATGCTCGGTCGTTCGTCGTTCGTTGTGCGCACCATCCTATCGTCTTTCGCCGTTCGCCATCCGCTACCGCTACCGCTGCCGGCCGCGTGCTGCATTATTGTTTGCTGGCTACTATTGTCTTGCCGTGCCCCGCGTTCGTATGGGCGGCGCTCGGACCTTTCTCTCGTTGTTTCATCCTGCTCTCTGTGCTTCTTTTCGATATCCAGATTTCCACTTCGCCAGCGGCCGCCGCGCTGTTGTTGTGCAACTAGCTTGTTATCTTGCTCGGTATCTACGTGGACGTTTTTCATCTGTGCATCGATCCGTACGCTCATCACACTTTCCCTTGTTTCTCCTCGAGCCCAGTCTCTCTTTGCCTGCCTGTTTCTTTCTCGCTGCGTCTGCATCGCGGCCATCTGTCGTTTACCTATCGTTTTCTTCGTTCTGTCCAGCTGCATGTGCGTTGGCTTTCGGTAACATACTCACGTTATAGTTCGCGGTTTGTGCTTGCCTGTGGCGTTCAGGCTTTTTCTGCCATTGTCGTCGTCCGTGCCCTTTATGGCAGCGTCGCGATATTGCTCCGCGTTGGTCGTCGAGGGTTTGCTATATGCTACCTTTGCTGACGAAGTGCGGTACGTGTTCGTGCTGTGCTTGGGGCTGCGGTGAGGGGCTGGCGTTGGCGTCGATGTGGTGGATGTTCCTGGGCGAAGTAATGTACATAGTGCTTGTAGTACTAGAATGGAAGTCGGTATCTTTCGTCGAGTGCAAGTTTTGTTTCTCTCCACTGCATCCGGTATTTTTCTGCTCTTGACTGCCGGCTGTGAAGGAGACCGTTTTATGGGTGTGTATTGATCCTTTTATGTGATGCTGAATTTTAGTGCAGGCATTCAACATGGGCTTGTTAAGTAGCGGAAGATTTTATATTGGCCTTCTTCTAGGCTTTCTTACCTTCTGGCGACTTATACATGCATAGATGCTGCCGCTGGGAGCATTTAGCCAAGTTTTCGAAAGTCGCATAGTGAGTACTATCCATGTGTATCTGGATCTGTGTAAATGCTGTGCATCTGACAACATGTGGGACTAGCAATGTAGGTCTGCTCCGCGCGTGGTACACGGAAGTGCTGTCTTCGAAGTGGACTTCTGGCTCAGGATCCGAACTTCTTTCGTCGTCTCTTGCGCCTCTGTATTCATGTTTGACTATCTGACTTCACGCTTCATCCGACGCGTCGAGCTCGCACTGGACAGTCTCTGCAGATAAAGACATCATTTTTCGGCTAGCAGTCTCCGATTACGGTACGTAGGTATGCCATTTCGAATTGGTCTCAGTCAATGATGTTGATCGACATGATCGGCCATCATTATTAGGCTGACATTAACAGCTATGACGGGGCTGATTCACAACTGCGGCCAGCCTCCGAAAAACAGCGTTTAAATTCATCCGCTCACGCTCCATCTGTCCAGAAACCTCTTGACTACCATCACCCATCATGCTCATCCTGCCTGCTCTTCCTCTGCTCACTTATTTCTTGGTCGCCCTAGCTGGCATCTACCAGAGCTGCCAGTCTGCTTACATGAAATTCGGATACCCATGTCTGGGTGGGCCGTCAATGTATATTCGACTCGACGGGCACGTTCTTTGCTTCCTGTCTGAAATAGCATACTGACGCGCTTGCAGCGGACATGCCATGAAATCTGCGTTGTGGTCTACTAAATGGCTGGCTGGCCGGGTGAGCTATGTGCGCACCGATGATAGACCCTCTATCATCGCCGGAGACCCTTCATGGTATGCGGCCGTCTCTGAGGCCGAGATATTTGGCGAGCACTTCGACTACATCCATCGTTCTCGACAAGCCCTGGACGATGACACTCATCTCTCGATGGCATTCGCGACGTCCACGGTCAGACTCCTCACGTACCCGTCAGCGGCTGCCAAAGATAAAGACGAAACGGGCCAACACGAACGGCCACAGCCCAGTTGGTCCCAACACCTGGAGCATCTTCAGCGTCTCCAAGAGCTCTATATCTCCTCGCTGGACTTTCCAGCCGTTGCAGCCGATGCGATATGGTTGACCAACGTATCGACGTCAACGTCGACATCAACTGCGTCTACTCCCTCTGCCATGGCCCTGGCATTTTCGGAAATATCGGAAGACCAAGCCGGACGAGAGGAGGGAGCCCAGAGAGACCCATAAACCAGGATAAGTGGTTCTGGCTCGGAGCAGGGCTGGCGGTGCTGGTCATTGTCTTCGTCGAGCTCGTGTATCCGGGGGACGGGTACGTGTTCTTCTTTTCTCTGCGTCACAGTTGCCGACGTCGTTCAATATTGTCAGCCACAAGCGAATGCTAAGGAGAAGATGCGCAAGAGATATGCCATGGTGTCCTCGTCGGACGCGCCTATGAATGGATCATTCTCACCGTCAGTAGCGTCCGCACGCCAGAGTGGACGTCCGAGAGCCATCCGACGCCGCTCAATCACTCCCATATTGACGTACTGATCGTTGTCGCGGAACTCGATAGTTGAGGTCATTATTTGGAATAAAATAAAATACAAGGCCATTGTCGAGCAGGCGTGCGCACGCTCATCTCTCAATATAAGTAAGCTATTCACTCCGCTCCTGCATTTTACTGTGCTCACAGGCTGGTAGGTCACGATGGATAAAGACGGTAGTGTGATGCTGAGGAGTGGGGATTTCCATTGAACTTATGTCCGGGAGAGAAGCATGTCGTCAGATCATATGGAGGTGTCATAGCGTTGTTGAAGTCGATCTCTGTGCTGGATACATCTGGCTATATTTTCACGTTATAGTGTGCTGGCAGGAATGAATCAGCGAAGGGTATTCTATAACGTCGCATGATTGCTAGAACGATTTGGTAGCTTTATCGAATCCCGGAAGCTCCTGCGCCTAGTGCGGTTGGTCAGGCAAATGTCGTGGACATGGTGACAGTACAAGAGCGAATCGCTTCGCTGCTCGATGCACAGAGCAGACTTCGGCTGAAATGGTCGTGCGCATGTACATATTGAAAGGAGGATTCGATCGAATCCTAGAAAATCAAACATGGGGCACTCAAGATGCCTCATGATATTTTCCTATGAGGACTTGTTTCCGAAGAACACGTATAGCTCGCGACGTTTTCATGTCAAGTTTCAGAGCATGTTCAACTCCTGCTTCATCTCATACGACTATAGAGCAACACACTCACCACGTCTGCGAGCCGATGATCTCCGAACGCGTGGCAAGTTCCGCAACTTTACCGAACGATAGAGAATGATGAAATGCTCTTGCAAATTACGCCACAGCACAGTAAGACATAGTTGGAGCCCGTCCTTTGGAGGGATTCACGTCTTCTGTGGTCGTCGGTCGAGTTCTCAATATTCACATCCTCAACAATAGCGGGAGAAGCGTTGCTGTATCCGAGTTTCATCGTATCCTTTGTCTTGGTAAGTCGCCGAAAGAGACATTACTTGAATGCATTTCAACTTCTGCGGTAGAGGACGATGCACATTCAGTCCCGCCGATAAGCAATGTTGTCCAGTAGGCAATGTGACAGTGCACGCAAATTAAAGCAAGCGCTGTCGAGAACGGAGGCCTAAGCGGCCATCGAGCTGGACCATGTACTATATTGCCGCGTGATTCAATGTCCGCCTGGGTCCCTCATTTCCCGCCTTCTGTGAAGCCCTCTCTCCGGGTGTTCTAGTCGGGAACATTGTTCTCTCGCACAAGTGGCAAATTCCAGGCAGACCTCTACCCAGCAAGTTCTTTCCTTTTGTTATTTTTCAGGATCAGATGTTCACGAGCTGCAGCAGCCTTGCATGGCAGCATGTCGCGAGTATGTCGCGCGATGGGGAGCCAGCTACTTACTACAGTCTTCAACCGGTCCTTTGTACGCTCAATGTTTTCGAAATTCCTGTACAAGGAATTTTCACTTTCACCTCAAACAAAGTATATAGATTTATCAAGCACATCCACGAGCATATTGTAAGAATGTTTCAGAGCAGAGGAATGAGAAATGTGGTGTACAAAAATAAAAGAAGGCAATATGGTCAAAATGCGCATCTCCGACTCCTCTATACACTTGTCACGCATAGTCACGCTCTCGCCACAGTGCTTGGAACTCAGCGCTCAGCCTCAGAATCCATTGTGCTCGACCCATCTGCATCTCTCTCATTGTCGCTGGCATCGTTGTCGTCAATTTTCGCCATCTTTGGCTTGAGAGCGGCTTTTCTCAAAAGGTCCACGAAACGGTCTTAAGGACCTGTCACATGTGACGTCACTTGACAGCACGTGACAGCACTCGCTGGGCCCCTCCTCTCCAGGGATAAATCGCCTCCTGTGGTTGATACACACACGCTATCAGCTCATTTGGGTGCAGACATCATGCCTCTTGACTATAGATATATTTGGCATGTTGATCTTTCAGAATTTCTCTTGCTGCATGCTATGAGAGCCAAAATAAAATTTCATAAAAAAGCCTTGAACAGAAAAAAATGCCATATTGCAAAAGAACAGGCATACCACCTGCATCTTGTCTTATGGACCATAAATCCTCTAACCAATAGCTACATAATATATTTTTTACTGAGCAATTTGACCTGAAAATGAATGAGAAAAGTGCTTCTGTATAAAGGACTGGTAGTGTATAAAGGACTGGTTGAAGACTGTGCGAAACCTTCAGCCACAGGTGCGATTCCCGGGCACGTGGCTCATTACAGTCTTCTGACCACAATCGCAGTCTCTTTGAACATACCGTGCACCTTGCTGTAATCTGACCTCCATCGAGAAGAGGTGCCTACAGGTATGCCTTGCTTATTCTGTTAACCTGTGATCGTTATTCACGGCATCATTTCGCTAATCGGCTGGTCGCGTCCGCTCAACATGCATTCCAGCCTTCTCAACCTTCTCAGAAGTTGGAAGCGTAAATTGTGTTCTTGGCTTATCATCATGGACATCTCCCACTCTTACTCAGATTATTGACACTTGCACATCCGTTGCAAGCATTTTCGTGCACTATGCTGCAGCATCGCGTTGCTGATTCCTCTCGACTTTCGATTGCATGTGTGTTCTCTCTGTCCCCAGTATCCGCGTCGAGAAGCGTCTGATGAAATTTACGTATCTGTGACCTCGACAGTTACACATCCATTTCATATTAATGAGTTCTTCGAACTCACGCCACACAGCAATGTCGTGAGCCGCAACACGTTCCAGGGTCCTCTGCGGGCGGGACCAGGTGGCAATGGTAGGGCCTTTTTTTTTTTTTTTTTAATATACAATTTATATCCCGCCCCGAAGGGGCGGTCGGAGGTGTGTAAATACATGTCTTGTAACAATGGAGGACCAGACGCATCTGGGGGCGAAGAAGCTTAACGTACGGACACCAGGTCCCCACGGATGCAACAGAGCAGGCGTATAGTAGAAGGGCACGAAGCCCGGTAAGCTGTGTCATGGACCACGCAAGCGCCGATAACCTAACAAAATGCATATGCCTAACCAAACTCGAAAACGGCGCTGCGGTCAGTCCGTTGACTCGTTAGAAACACTGTTTAAGGGGAATCGAACCCCCAAGATACTCCCACCAAACAGTCCTCATTCACCGCAGAGGCAAAGTGGCGTGCGGGGCATGGTGACCAGTTGAACATTGAGGGGGAGCCGGCTGGACCAGGGTTAGTGAATTGCACAACGGCGGGCTGAAGGGTGGAGTGAGTTGGCAGCCAAAGAGATGTCGGGGCAGAGGGAAAGAACTGAGGGAATCAACAGAATGAATGGGTGACGCGCGGTGAACCCTACCACGCAGCAGGCTGGATAAAAACTGATCCCCTGCATTTAAGTGTTGCTACGCCGGCATGTGGATCCCATATTCGGTGCAGGCATGCCTTGTGGTGACGGAGGGGAGCAGACGGGGGGTGCTAGAAATGGAAAGAAAGGAACGTGGGGGGAAATTAAAGTCGTACTCGCCCCTACATAGCAACATCGGAGTCGCCAGCAGCGAGCAGCACGGGGCGCTCGAGAGAAGAGTTCGGAGCGGGGCCAGCGTTCCGGAAAGCGGTGCGTTTGGGGCACTGGTCGGAGTCGGCGTGGTGGAGACCACGGCAGTTCATGCAGCGCACGTGAGTGCAAGGGTCTGAGGTGGCGCGATTCTCCTTCGCGAACATGGCGCACCGAGCGCGGTGCACCGATTCTAGATGGCGGCCGGCGCACACACGGCACCGGGGTGGCTTCGTACAGCCTGCAGAGAGGTGGCCGAGTCCCCAGCACCTCGTACACTGCCGGAGGCGCGGCTTCTCACGCCAGCGTGACGTGGTGACGGGAGTACCGAAAGCGAAGAGGGGGGTCTGAAGGAGGGCAGTGAGGATGGAGCCATCCGGGTCTTCGAATCCGAGGACCACGGACGAGCGAGCACCGTCGATTTGCTCAGGTCAACGTGCCCAGCGCGGAGGTTGGGTGATGCGAAGGCGCGCAAGCACGGGGTTCTTGATGAGCTCGGTCAACAGGGTCGACGTCGAGTGGACAGCGCCGCCAGGGGCTGCCTGGGTGCTGACATTGCCGATGAGAATCCGAGACCACTTGACGTCCCTGGAGACATAGTGATCCGGGTCGAGCTTGAGGGCAGCACGGAGGGTCGGGAGATGTTCGTCAATGCGGCGGTAGGATGTGGCAGGAGGGAAGGCCAGGACGATGTTGCCAGAGGAGCTCAGATAGACCGCAAGTGCAGCCAGTCCTCCAGCAGTTGGAATCGCAGCCAGTGCTGCATTCACATCACTGACCAGTTGGGCAGGGGGAGTCTGAAGCAAGTGGACCGGCGCGGAGCCAGTAAAGCGAACCACGTACCGCAAGGGCTCTGCAACCTGCTTGGGCTTAGGAGCCTTCGGGGTAGCGGACGGGTTCGGAGTCGTCACGGAAGGAGCCGGACGAGGTTTAGCGGCTGCCGCCGCGTACGAGCACTTCTGCAATGGTAGGACCTACATGAACAAATAGTGCGTCCACAGATTACCTTGCGATTGCAAGGTCTCTGCAGGTCGGGAATGCGCACAAAAACTGCTCAAGTCTTTGTACATGTTTGTGCACATTCTCATGCCACCATTATTTACCTTAATCGGTTATTGCTTATTAATCTACCCCCTACGCGCGTGCTATCGCCCGCTGTTAGCTAGCTACGCTTGTGCTTTATTTCTCAGACTTTCATCTCGAGCTATGCAGATGGTTGCTGTTGACCGCTGTTTGTGATGCTTGTGCCTTACCCTGTTACACTTTCATCTCAATGGTATAATCATAATCTCGACTACTGATTAATACATCAGGATTACAAATGTTACTGTATGTACCTTTTACCTCTATAACTGCTATTGCAAACATTTTTATCTTCGGTTCAAGCCGGAATTACTTGTCATCAAAACTAGTACGTTTGTGCTACTTTGAGTTTGTAATGATACATCTCTAGCATATGCCTGCACCAGAGCTTTTCACTCGAGAGATCGACATTAGATTAACAATTGCTGCCCATTGCTGCCATTTGTGTTATAATGCTACATGCTTTTACATCACGGCTATTCAGACAATTGCTGTTGACTGCCATTAAATATGCCTACATTGTAGTTTGTGCCACCATGCATCTGTCTCTCTGTCTAGATTGGCAAGTCTTTCATCTTCTAACATGAGCTGTTCATCATGCCCTCCATAAAATATCCTTTCATCGAAATCTCGCAGCAGCCTTGTCGACCCCCTTTCTGAGCTCCGTGACAATGCAACATACAAGTTAAACAGGCTCAGGTTGCCTGTCGGTGGTTTCGCTATGTCTATAATGACATAAGGAAGAGTCTGACCTTGAGCACGATAGTCGGTGAATGCATATGCTGCTGTCAGTGGCAGCTGTCTTCGAAGCACATTAAGTTTAACAGTTCGATGTTCTGGCCCTGCACCCATGAGATTGATAGTGAATGATTGCTCCGCAGGCTCTATTGAGATCTCCGCTTCTCCCAGCCCCTGTAGCTGGGTGACTCTTGTTCTTTCAAGATGCACAATGATGTATGCAGGCATGTGAGTGAGCCGTACAACTTGTTCATTGCCCACAGGCTGCTCATCTGGATATAAGACGATCTGTGTTATGGTTCCACGTGCACCGTTTGTGACATCGAGATCAGTAGCGAGGTTCAGGGTCACCATCACCTTCATACCCACGGCCAACTTGACTTCATAAGGTAGCTGCCTCCTTTGCTTTTTACGTTTGCTGCTGTGCTGGAGTTCTGCAACTGCAACTTTTTCATGGATATTTAGTGATCGTCCTCGGATTGTGTCTTCTGCAGGGCATATAAAAATTTGCTTTTGCTGATGCTGGCAGTGGCGCTTTAATGCAGCATCATTCCATTCTTCCCGAACACCATGACGGGGGTTGACCAGTGAAGCTGAATTCCAGGGAGATGTGGTGAAATCGGTAACTGGACAGGATTCATGTCCAAGTACTAGTTGTTTTAGCATTTGAATGTCGCATTCTCGGACATCTCCTATGCGCAGATGCTGAAGAAAATCTAGCCAGACTGGGTCGCTCACGCGAACCTGTTCCTTCAGTGTCACAACAACATGAAACATCTCATACAATGCTCGACCAGCTCGTGCATCTTCTGAATCTTGTCCTGTTGATGTGCTTGGATAGTAAAGTGCTGCACTTGCAGGTTGTGAAACAGGAGGAAATTGATGAAAGTCACCACATATGATGATGTTGATACCTCCAAAGGGTTCATTGTTTTGTTCCTGCCCTGTGGGACATGCACTGATGTTGTGTTCTATGTGTGCAAGCATTTCCTTTGAAATCATGGATATCTCATCGATAATAAGATATTGCTTTGTGCACCAGAACTCGCTGAGTTTCTTCCGCTTGTGTTCTGACATCTTTCTTCCATTGACATTGATACCTGCGATGGTGTGAGTGGTTTTTCCATCGATCACAGATGCTGCTATTCCTGTGTATGCTGCCTTTGCAAGAGAGTCTTCTGCTGACTGATGTTTGAAATGTTCAGTCACAGTTTGGATAACCCTGGATTTTCCTGTGCCACCTTCACCATGAATTAACATTAACAGCTGTGGTGGTTTGTGCCCTGCGAGTGTCTGATTGAGGTGCCATGTGATGATGTCATATGCTCTTTTCTGATCTGTGAGCAGCTCCGATTGATCCAATGCCTCTAAAGCCTTATGTGTGAGAACTTCCACTGATGCACCCTCCTCGACACCACCTTGATATGCAACCACATCTCCGTTATCATCATCTAATCCATTTGTCGCTGAGTAGGTCAGGTTCAGTTATTGTGCCTGTCTTTGCAGCTCTGCATTCCACGCTAGCAAGTGCTGTATGTCTCCTTCATTAGCATTTGCAGATGAAGGTAGACACTCATAGTCACCATCGCTGAATACTCCAGCCTTGTGGCCAGCTTCTACAGCCAGTATGCCATGTATACGCTCCCTTGTGTATTTGCTGGCTGTCATGATGGCATTGAGTGTCTCCTCGTTGTCCCTTTCATGGTCCATTACATTTTCAGTGCGACCGTCTTCATCAACATCCTCCCAATCAGGGTCATAGTCCTGCTCATGGACATCATCTTGATTTGAATCTGATCTCTGTTTGTTGTGTTCACGTTCTGCATGCTCTACTGCACTCGACTCACAACGGTGATAGTGTTGAATATTGGAGATGATATGATGAACCTTGAGAGGAGTGTCTTCTTTGCTAACAAACTCATCATATGCTGATTCCCATGACTGATCATCTCTCTTGAGGTCATGCAATGATCGCCAAGGTTTCACCAGCAACAGCATGGAAGCACAGTAAAATTTTTGATGTTGAGGGTCAGGATCATCTCGGCGAGGAAAATACTTGCCCACAAAGTTTGGCAGGAAATTGTGACCCTCCGATCAGATGATGCGAACCATGGATGCATGTTTAGGATGTTCAGGTTTGTATTGCACTCTTGTGTTTGGTGGCCGCCCACGCCACCTCTTCTGTTGTTCAAGGCATCTTCACTGCTATGTGACTTGTGACTCTCATATGTGTTGACAAAGAAATCAATGATATTGCAGTTCTCCAATGATTCACCTCTCAGACGATAGTCAGTGACTTGATTCCTGAGAATTAGTCTTTGATTGTCATCGAATCCAAGTCGAATGGTATGATCTCCTTCCTAGATGCCAATGAGTTATCTGATCATGCTTTTGTATAAAATAATATACTCACATTTTCGTTGATGACTCCATGCTCATTACGTCCTGTTGAGGAGTCTCTTTCGGGCTGACCTAATCTGGTTTAAGTGTCAGTAAATGAATTGAATGTATCTGAATTCAGTTGACTTACCTGTCTACTTGATTTAACGAGCTATCATGTTGTTGCATATAGTGAATGAATGTTGACCAGTAGATTGGTTCATAACGATGAGAGCATATGGTATCACCCCACCCCATTAGGTACATCATTACGAGAGGTGCAGCAATTTCTTGTTGTCCATTCATTGCATGTATACAGCAAAACAGCATGAGCTGGTTTTGCTTCTGAACATCTCGAATGTATGAGGACTCCTGAACTCGAAATGCTGATGACTGAGCCAGTAATGCTGACATGTTGTGGTGGCATCCCTGCTTCTTAGAAGCATACTTTGTTTCATAGAAGGTGATATTTTCAGAGTCACGTCCATTTGTGAGAATCTTGATATCATTGTTGCACCTGGCTGCGACCGATATATCTGGCTGCCAACAATTGAAGAATCCAAATGTTCGCTTTGGTCCCCAATTGCCATCAGCATCGACCCAGTTATCTTGAGCCAGTGGCCATGGTGCACCTCGCTTGCATGCCTTTGGACCTTTTTTCGTCAAGCATTTGTTTCTTGAACAGGTATGAACCTGTTTGGAGCGCACGACCTGTCTCTCGAATGATGCAAATGAATTCTCATACAAGGGCTGACTGGGATCAGGAGGGCGATTATATGCAATCTCCTTCTCTGGTGCAGCTGCCTTGATTGCATCTTCTGATTCAAAGCCATCCAGATGGGCCTTAAGCACATGTTTGATGTAATTTTTCATGTGTTCACGAAAGCTCTCTTGATCCAGCAGCTTTACCATCTCATCAGCAGATGGTGCATTCTTCAGCCAAACAAACATGTGCAGGTGAAGCGTTCCACGTCCTTGAGATTCAACAACACCAAAATATGCACTGAGATGTCCCAGAACACCCATTTTGCTTATAACCCTTTGACCACCCTCGACGATGTGGATCTGAAACAGAGTCTCCAATACTGTCTTGATCAAAAATCGAAAAAACTCCGCAGCAGCCATGGGATCCTGTGCAACATTTGATGCACATTGATTTCTGTCGGGTCCTATCAATGGATTAAATTGGTCCATGTTGATCTGTTCTCCAGTGAGAATTTGGACAATGGGATCATGCAGATCATCGGGATTGATGGTGAGCCACAATGTTGGTGGTGAAAGATGGATTGAAGTTGACCAGATTTTGCTGCGTAGACGATATCGTGCCTCATCTGATCCCATCACTCTACCTCCAACTGCATGTACATGCTTCTTGAGGAGACACACTGCTGGATTGCTGATTGGGTGATTCATAGATTCCTCCTTCGCCGCTCGTTGCAAGTTAGACAGTGTGATACTGGACAGAATTCGAGCATCCCTGTCAAACTGATGACGGCTGATTTGAATGTGAGCTGAGTTAATGGCCTGATGCCGTTGCTCAATTCCAAATGTCAAAAATGAAAATGAGGGATGCCTTCGAAATCGACCGTCATAATACTGCAAAGTCCAGCGGACATGGTCGATGAATGATATTCGCACTGGTCTTTCTCCTTCTATCCCTCCCACACCATATGGAAACAGTGTTGGGAATGCCTTCTCAAACAGGTTGTCATTGTTTCTCTGATCCTCGCCTCTTTGTGGCTGGCCAAAATCACGAAGTGGATGTCTGCTGTGTCTCACGAGGTATTGGCCTTTCCTTCCGTCTTGCCAGGAATTCTCGACTCCCCATGACATCAGTTCATCGCAGGAGATGCCATACATGTCCGTGTCTGCACCAGCAATGTAACGCAGTGGTATGACATCAGGGTCATCAGAATCGTTATCTGCAAATTCATGTGTTTGGTCAATTATTTGTCAATCATGCACTGTGTGATGAACTTACCCAGCTCGTTTCGCTCTGCTTCATCAACTGACTCTCTGTTCTCTGAGGGAACATAGTTGTCATCCTCTGCATCAAGCATTCCAACATCTTCATTTTGACGTGTTACCGCAAGAAGCTCATCTGGCACATCATCTTCAGGCAGGGCGTCCAGTCGATCGACACTGATCTCGATGTCATGATAATATCTGTTGTGTGCTTTGAGCCATCGAAGAGCCTCAGCAACAACGGTTCGTCGTACTCGATACGTTCTGTGCAAGGCTTCCTTTCGTAGACGTCCCTTTCCGACGAATGTAATGGCAATCAGATGTGCAAGAATTGCAGGCGATCGAGGCATCAAATTTCCTTGAACCATGTCTGCGACATAAGGCTCCAACTATTTATACTATTTACACTCCTGAGGTGTAAATAAATAGTATATAGTAAACAGTTATCTATATGTTATATAAACAGTTTATATAAAGTTTATATAGTTTTTTTGGTCCCGTCTTTTGATGGAGTTTTACTCAACTGTGAGCAGCCTCTGTGATTGTTGAGGCCTTTAAGGACCTGTTTGCATCAGCAAGCACATGACAGTGAGCAGAAAACAAGCATTCAATGTCAACACTTGCACCAGAAATGACCAGAAAATCTTATGTCATACAAAAATGACAAGAAACTCATGTTCATGAGCCTATATGATGATAAACTGTCAGTGGTGACTGCAGTTAAACACTATGACTTTCAATTGGCTCACTGTTGTGCTGTCAAATCTAGCAATTGTGCACTCAATAGCCCTATATCATCATAAAACTATTTATACTATATATATACATCTATTTACTATGTACAGGCCCAACTATAAATAAACAGATATAGTAAACAGTTAAAACTATGTAACATAGTAAATAGATAGAAATGTTGGAGCCTTACTGCGACATACAAAGGATTGAGAGCAAAGCTAGTCACGTTCCCTTTCAGTGCAGATTGCAGGTGAACATTTTCACATGGGTCTTTTGGAAAGAGCTTTACTGTGAAGACCCTCGGGTATGTGAGCGCAATTAGCTGTGCTTCTGGAAACGTGAGCGTCGCCAGCTGCCACGGAACTTTTCCGACCCATAGATTGTTGGTGAGAGAGTATGCCGGTGGTAGACCTCCATGTCGTTCGTTGCCGAGCTCCTGTAAACAAGCCCTGCACACATCAACGGCACACTCTCCTTCCCTTTCATGTGTTGCCTCAGGCAGCAGCAATAGGCCCTCGATCAACTCGTGGTATGGCATGGATTGTCGAGGAGCCAGCCGTTGCCTGTTCGAAAGCTCGTTTAGTCTGATGCTTTGAATGCCCGATTCTGCCTGCCGCTGTCGACGAGCGCAAACAGCACACGCAGCCATCTTCAGTGCGCCGTTCGATGTAGCCTGATAGAACTCTCGATGGCACTGCTGACGCTCCCAGGGAGAAGGCGTTCTCAGGAACGCTGACGTGCTACTGTTTCCTTCTATAGCATCATCCCCAATCACCTCCCGTTCCGAACTCTCTAATCTGCGACGTGCACGACGCTCGTTCTCACCCGCACTTCCTCGGCCCCTTTTTCTCCTCCTTCCACTACCTTGTCCATCGTTCGGTTCTGCAGATCCCGTCCTCTGTTCAAGGAGCCGATCAAGTCTCGTACAGACGTCCGTCGGCAGGCCATCAACCCATTCAAGCAGAACACGCTTGTTGTGCCAGATCTTACAAGGTACGTGAATGCCATCATCTTCCAATGATTCGCGGATCGCGCTGACTGTCAGCCGTGAGTATCGAGACATAATGGAGTGCGGGCAGATGGGAGTAACGTTACAAGATGAGATCCTTGTGGATTCGAGGTGCGTGCGCGATATTAGCCTGCGCTGACCAACACTGATTAATGGTTCCCGCCATCTATGCGCCATCATTCCCGAACATCCGAGCACCCTCGCGAACGTTCTCGAAATCTCGCTCGCTTTCTTTCCCGAAACGTATATAAGGGCATCCGACCTCTCCAGTGAGCCATTCCCAACTTACGCACCACTTCTCGACTCGATGACCGACTCTGATCGCTTGTCCGACTCTACCTTGCCCTCTGCACCGTCCACGCCGCCTCCACCCGCCACTCAACAGCCCAGTTCTCCGAAATCGTTGCTCGCTGACATTCTCGACGATGCAAAAAAACGACGTGCGTTTTCTCGGTCATGCAGATATGCTCAAGGATCTGGTGTGGAGGGAAGATGTACATGGCCGCGAGGTACTCATCGACGCTGAGGCCGACGAGGCGGTCTCTTTATGGCTCGTCGGTAACATCAGCGGTCGTTCATTCTGGCTGCAGCCATGCAGCAACTGGAGCCACCGGTTGGGTGGTGGAGGGGACAAGAACAGCAAAGATTTCGAGAATCACACAGCGTCCGCCTACCTCGCGGCCCCTCGCGATGATCGCCTCTGCGCGATCTTCCAGCAGGCACTCACAGGAGCGCGTGCCATTGTCCAGCAGTCGAAGGACAAGACCAACATCCCGGTGAACAGCAACGGTTCCTTGACGGACGCAGGCGACCGGCTGAAAATCCGTCACAAGATGTTCGAGGTAAGTAATCTGTCGATCTCTCGTACGCACATTCCCGCTGATGGCGCCGCGCTCAGACTGTCGATCCCAAAGACGGCACCCAGTTCAGGAAGAGTGAGTGAATTCTCTGTCTCATGCAAACCGCCCCGCTGACGTTCTGCTGCACATTCGAAGAGTGGAACATAACGAACTGGCCTTGCAGGACCAACGAGGCCCAGGCCGCTCGAGCGAGACTTGAAAGGGCGAAGTCTCACCGTCCTCGACCGTTGCCCGCATACGACACCAGCGAACGCCTCATCCAACCGCCGAACTACGAGCACGCACTGAAGGGTGCGCTTGTCAAAGCCGTCATCGTCATCTCACGGTGGAAGATCGACAACGTTTACTCGTTCAACGCTGACATCGTCGAGCTCGACGTCGTCGAGGAGCCGCTCTCGCTCATCGCTTCTCCCATGAAGAGAAGCCTGGAGGACGGGCCGTCGCACAGCCCCAAGAAGAAACGTGCCTAGTGTCCTCGCTACGTGGTATGCTCATCATATTGTTATCTGTCACGTACACTTTCTACTATATATGTGTAGTACATAATTTTCTACGAAAAAAAATATTTCCCTCGTAATATTGCCACGGAACGTGTGTCTGAGTCCTCCACCGCGCCCACTCGATCGCGAGGTCTGTGACTGGCGCCAGCCGGAGCTTCTCGAGTTGTATATCTTGTTGAGCTCTCTTCGACCGCTCCATCGTCTTGTCCTCAGGACGACTTCTCTGATATACATACTTTGTTCGCGTCGTTCGCGTTCTGAACGATCTTTCAGCAAGTCTGAATGGACATCGAACAGACCTCGACCCAGTTGACTTCAACGATGGAAAGCGCGATACTTACAGCGGTGGCAGTCGATAGTGCCACCCATGGTATCCAAAATCTTCGCATTGATGATGAAGACCAGAATGAGCGGGCTTTGAATGCGATGCGGCAGGGTATGTTGGTCGTATTCTTGCTATACTGTATCGTGGTCATCCTTACCCCCAGCATCCTTAAGTCGAATTTTATTTTTCCGACTCTAACCTTCCATATGATCGGTGGGCAGAGCATTCAATCGTTGGTATTTAAATCCTCAAATGCTACTAGGTTCATGTGGACTTAGTATTTCGCCAACGCGGAGCACTGGGTGCCGATAGCAACTATTGCGACATTCAAGCGCCTGAGCAAATACCAGCCGTTGGGACCCCAATGGCTGGTGGATACCCTTCGTCAGAGCATTCACCTCGAAGTGGACGGGGAAGGCACGCACATCCGCCGGCGAACAGAAGTCCAGCAGAACAGTGCGTGGGACCGCAGTGTATATGCTGTAAGTATAAATTAAGGTTTGTTCGTCCCGCTGCTAATTCCCGCTGTAGAAAGGGTTCGGCATTGAAGTGGACGGCTTGCAGCGGGATCTCGAAAGATTCTTTGAGTGCTATGGCCGGACGAACGCCGTCCGTATGAGACAGGACAGAGAGACCAACGCATTCAAGGTCATAATAGCGCGATCACTCCGATCTGACACAATCTGATGTTCTCATAGGGTTCCGTGTTCACTGAATTTGCGGACCCTCTCTCTGTGCAGTTGTTTCTAAAAGCTGATCCCAAGCCATCGTGGAATGGGCAGGAGCTACTCATCATGACCAAGTGGGTTGTAGTTTCGATTGGTAGCCATAGCTGACCAATTGTATCTAGGGAGACATACTGCCACATGAAGATCACGGAGAAAGGTCTCACCGGCAAGAAAGCTTCTCTCGACAGGGGCCGCATTGGTGGCCCTGGATTCCGAGGACTAATAGGCTTCAATGCATTCAGGAGGATGACGGTACCCAACAAACCGAAACAAGTGTCGTGGATCAGTGGCAGCCGAGAGAAGAACAACAACAGCATGGGTATCGATCAGCGAGTGAAGAAGACGAAGCCAGCAGCGAAGGGACGTAAGTTCAATGCTGCGCACAAGAAGAACGGAAAGAAACGTGGTATGGGTTTCGCAGCAGACATTAAAATGTCGACCGAGCAACCTAAGCCGGCGCAACAGAGTGAGCCAAACAGTATAAACATATTCGGATCGAACTCACTTGCGCTCTAGCTACTGCGCAGTCTGATATTTCCCCAGCCAAGTAGCCTTGTAACTTCTCTTCCAATACGTCGCACACTGATTCATGCCTCAGGGCCAAGCTCCTCATTGAACGAATCAAACGTACGCTAGAGATCGGCGACAAGCTTGTTATTCCAGCAGAGAGCTACGACCGCTTTCGGAAGCCGAACGTGGACCTGACGAGGCGAAGCGTTTATGTTGTGAGCGTGCTTCTCGCGATGTTTTGATCGCTATCTGACGTCTTGCCAGCAAGGATTCGGAGAGGAAGCAGAAAACATGCAGCAACTGATGGAACAGTTCTTCGGCCAACATGGCAAGACGACTCACGTCATTCTGGAGAAACCACTCCCGGAGAAAAACTTCACAGTGCGTTCCCAGTCAGAGTTGGGCATTTTGGTGCCTGACAAGCTACAGGGTGCCGTCTATGTCGAGTATGCAGGGAGAAATTCCCGAGACGCATTTCTTCAGGCTAGTCCTAGGTGGAATGGCAACGAGCTCCTGCTTGTGTCGGGGTATGTTCTGAATATCTCAGACTTGATCATCATTCTGATGAGGTTGACAGAGACGAGTTCCCCGACATGGTCATGAGAGCGGAAATTCTTCGACGCAGGGCTGCGGCTATCGAAAGACGAAACCACGAGATCGCCCAGAAGAAGCTTGAACGCTCTCGTAATGCGAGTGAGACTCAAGAGCAGACTGGGACAACGAAGGGAAAGGACGTCAACAAGGAAAAGAGCAAGACACAGGGAGATGAGCAGAATTCTGCTGGTCAAGACAGCGACAAGAACCAGTCGAAGCCCCAGCTGCAGTTCAAGTTCATGGGAAAGGAGACGACTATCCACGAGGGAGAGCAAGGATTCTTCCTACAGGAAGAGGAAATGCCTCACGTTAGTGGTGCGTCGCTGAAGTTCGAGTGCGACCAAGACGATATCAGCCTGAGTGACATTCAGGTACATTTGATGGTGGTGACCTGCTTCATTTCAGCTGATGTCTCCCATAGAAAATCATGAGAATGCTGTACACTAGCGGACATCGTCCATTTGTGAAGTACCACAATGGCGAGTCTGCAGGGCTCATTGGGTTCAAAAAGCCTCTTTCCAGAGAAGATATTGTCTGCATCCCTGCATATCTCAAGACGTGCAGCGGTCAATACTTGACGTGGAGCAGTCCTGATGGTGAGCCTCCATCCATTCTCTTGTTCTGTACATGCTCTAAAATGCATGTCAGACGAGACAGAGAGAACCTTCCAGATGGAGTGTGCGCAGTTGCATGCACTGCGCGTGCTCCGCGCGCTCCTTCGATACCGCGGAAAGCGAGATAGCTTACAGATTAAAGGCATCGCTGGCAACGCCACAGACAAGATGGACACCGACAGTGATGTCGTAAACCAGGATCCAGTCCTCGCTGTTCCTGCGCCTTTCTCTGCCTCAGATGGGAGAGCTGAAAAGCGCAAGCGTGATCTGGAAGACGATGACACCGATGAAGACGATATCTATGACGCAAACCTTCTCACCGAGGCTCGCTTGGTCGTGAGGATTGCGAAGAGGGCGAGGATGTGAGCTGGTAATGAGAGCGACATAACTGATCTGCCATGAAATGCGTTGTGCAAATACGAGCCATCGAAATGCGTTGTACAAATACGAGCCATCGTTTTCTGTGTTTGGCTTTTGTTGTAAAGTAACTGTGTAACCTCATGAATGGCGACCGTCTAACCCTGCGAGGGTGGTGCGGCTGCTGGGCGCTGAGCGCCGAACATAGTAAGCGCGGCCACAGACATGTCGCGATGTGTGAACTTTTGGTGGTTCAGCTTCACCGATAATTAATTAGTTCCAGACGAGTGCTGCACACAGTGCACAGCCAGTAAGAACAAACTACCACAGGGACTATTAGAGTCGCTCGAGAACCTTACAATAACTAGGGTGCACAATTGGTCCTTATTGCAATTGCTCACGATACCCCAATCTTCGTCAGTTCATGTATGCGCATCATGAAGCTAAGTGTATTTGACCATGATGAACGGGTCTCGTTGAAAGATTGTCAAGCCGCGATCTGCGTTCAAAGCAAGATACAGCCTGACCGGAGAGATGTACCTATGGTGACGGCGAAAATTAACTCTAACAACCTACGACGTTCGGAGACGAACGCCAACATCGCTCTATACGTAAGTAGAGCGAACCCCACAAGGACAAGCCCCTTTAGGCCACACCATCAGTGAGGGGGATGATGATCTTTTCTCTGCGAAGGTCTGTATCAAGGTGGAAATCGGGTAGCATCTGCACCATACGCGTCTTATGAGCCTCGTGAGCTCTATTCCCGAAATAACGTCCGTTCTCGAAATGCCACTCATATATACCGCGTGGCAGGGTTGCAAGGCGGTCGATGTAATCGTGGACTTGCATGTCGAGTTCGTGGTCCCATGAAGGCAGGAGCTCGACACACTTCATGAACTTGTCTTGGACCTCCTTGTGATACTGCGCGACGTGCATTATAGCGGCTTCAATGTCGATGCCGAATTCGTGCATGGTCACAGTGACGATGTTGTGAAGGGCACCATCCGTAGCGCGCTCCTTGTTGTATGACAAGAGATCCTTGGAAGAAAAGATTTCAATCATGATGTCAAACACCCTCTATATGTGAAGGAAGCAACTTCTACTCACATTATCGAGGAGGACTAGATCTGTTGCACAGTCAGACATCTGACCCATCAGGGGATGATTGAAGACCTCGTCAGGGAGGTCCAACGCCAACAACGCGATAATCGGCCGCGGGCCTGAGGTATCTCGGCGCTTCGAAAGGTACTTGTCGAAGGAGAGTATCATTTTGTCTTCGCGGTCGGCAGCTTCCTCTACCACCGCAGTAAGATACGCTCGAAAGCATTCAATGAACCGGCGTTGCGAGAGAATGTCGATAGTCTGTATTGTCAGTTCCCAGAACCTGTGAAGTAAGCATATCCATCGACACCCTCGTGATATGTGATGAAGCTGTGCTTACTGGCGAGTGATTTCTCCGAGAACGACTTCACCCTTGGGACGAGGTTTATGGGGATTCTCTAATGCATCCATCATAACGTCAGTAAATTCACGACAGTCGCTTGCATCTTCGAAGTCGGTATAGTGGTCGATGACAAAGAACAGGTTCATGAGGTCGCAGAAGGGGCGCAATTGCTCTACCCAAGTGAAATACTGAGCACGAGTGCAGAGCCGTTGATCGTTAAGTGGACGCACCCTTGTTGCCCCATGGGCATATGAGGGCTGCAGCGTGGACTGTATGATGGTTGAAATCAGAGACGTGGTTTCGAAAGTAAGGCCCTAATCCTACCAAAATCACCCCTCTCGAATGCCACTTGAGATTTTGGATTAAAGGCTTTGAAGAAGCGGAGCCATTCCATGGAGGGGGCTTTGACTTCATCTTCGTATGGATTAATCTTCCTAGGCCACGGCCAGTCCTTCATCGTATCGGGGAGATACAACATCGGCAAAGAAGGCATTGTGTGGGTGACGAGCCCAGCGATATCTGATGCTGCTCGACATCAATGCCTCAGGCCACGTATTTATACCGAAGAACATTTTCATATCTCATGCAAACTGCTGCAGGGGGGCCCCGTCAGTTTGGCTGTGTGCTCAACGTTTAAAACATGAACCACCGCACCGAGCTTAAGCGGTCGCACGATGTTTCATATCGTCTAGATGATGGTTAAAGACCTCCATGATACCCGGGCAACACAATTGGAAAGAAAAGCAAGACGCTGATAAGTAATGCTGTGCAAGAGCCTTTCAGTGGCGGATGTCCTCATGCCATCTTTTGTCATTGAGCTGTAAGCATCGTGGGACTTCTACACCGCACTGACCTCGAGGTCTCTTGCCGAGACGATAGAGTCAGATATGCCTTGAAGTGATCCAGATGGAGAAGTTTGCATATTGAGTCTAGCACATAAGAACGCTGGTGACCGGTTGGGAGAAAAATATCCAGACATAGAAAATCTGTTAGTCTGATATCTGCAGAATTAGGCTATCACTACTACCTGGAGATGAAGCGGGAATCGCATGTTTGATGCTTTGATAGCAAAGGAAATGGACAGAAGAGCAAAACTAGGGTTTACTTATGAGCAAATGACGTCGTGCCATGAAGCGCCACAGAACATGCCTGAGGCTGAAGCAGGCTCCTCCGGGCCACTTCCTGGTGCAGCGCTCCGTGAGCGGAATGCGTGTCTCAACGCACGCTAGCATCTCTATTCCGAAAGGCTAGCACAGATTCACTGATCGCTATCGTTTTAGGCATAAGTATCCATCGCTGATCACCTGTACAGCCGTCCCTTCGCGGTCTTTGCCTTGTGTGAATGATAGACTCCTTGTGAAGTGCCGATCAGGTCGTATCTGTGATATTTCCGACAGTGCAACTCAACTCATAAATCAGGTGTGGACATCTCAGTGCCTTCCAGATACACAGGTGCACTCATATGGCGAAATAAAGGAGAGAGCTTAACGCATTGACCTGAACGCACGTTGCCGGTGAAGGTTTTGCCGCTACATTTTGTCGTGCATTTGACTGTATCCGTGATCACCGAAATTCCACACGCTTCGTATGGAAACCGAGGAAATTTCGATTTGCGTTGAGGTCGCCGACGCCCGATGTTTCGTAAAGCACGCCTAGATCACGGCAGCGCGCTATGGGCTGCCGCGATGAACGATAAGGCAGAGTATTCAGCGCCTATGGAGCTATGAAAAGGAGCCATTTGCGGCAAGGTCTACTTTGCCAAGAGCTCACTGAAGGCAAAGCATAGAGGTGATGGAAGTACAGCCGAGTTGCTGTGTTTCGGACTGGATGAGACGCCAGAACAATGCCGATCAGAAATAATGACTGCATAGACGCGCCGAGATCGGAGAATGTAGAATATGATGTTATACAATCGATGTTCGCGAACCTGCTATCCGATCTGCCACCTATCTTCATAATTAGCGAGCCCCTGAAAATAGAATAAGACAACAATACGCACATTGCGGATATATGGAAGTGATAGGACATGCCCTATCACAGGCAGTTGTCGGAGAAATGTCAACACAACAGGAAAAAAGTCTCTGCATTAAGAGACATCAGGATGTATGTTTTCGACCAAAAGTTTAAAAAACGGGTCAGGGAAAGCGACACATACCCAAACAAATTCAGAAATCCCAATGTCTCCACAATCACGCCGATAAACGGCCATTTGATGAAGACGAGCAATATGCCTCCCAAGAAGCACATTGTGCCGCGGAGTTTCTGCTTCCGCGCGAAAAAGGTGACGGTTTTGTGAGGTCCGATAATGAGGGTCACCCCTGCGAGGAACAAGACCTAGGTAGATAGGCAACGTGGTCACTCATCCTGCTAGTGCGTCTCCGCGGAACACGGCCTCGGTCGAGATTCTGCCAGAGGGATTATCCACTCACGTTTCCTAGTGCCAGAAGTGCGCCGTCGAAGAATAGGAGCACGCCTAGGAACATGAACAGCACGCCGAAGGAGGTGAGCGCAACGCCGATTTCTAGAGCATCATATGTTCGTAGGCATCAGGGCATATCCAGTACCGTAAAGCAGGATGGCGCACTCTGTCCATCTGAGAGCCACATTTGGTCGTGCTGGGAGGGAGGTTTCGACTACGAGAGATGTCAAGGTAGCACGAGACTGTCGACGGCAGTGCAGAGGGATGTCGTGCGGGAAACTCTGCAATGTGGCGACGGGTGTAAGGCGACAAGCGTACGTGTCACTGACGCCAGGTTGTCTCGGTCACGTGCACGTATCGCAACGCGTCGCGTCGCGTCTTAAGCGCTGGCCAGACGAGCGGGTCCGGGAGAGCGAGTCAACTCGTGCATTGGTCCCGCAGAGACGAGACAAGACAGTCACAGCAGTCCTGGAAGATCAGTACGATACTGGGTGTGTGTTACAGTATGCGTAAGGATACAATGCAACAGATGGCAGGTCGCGACGCGCCCATTCGTGTATGTGGAGCGGCACCGAAGACAGCATACTACAGCGACGGAGCTTCCGCAGTGCTAATACAGTACTTAAGAGGGGAAAATAATGATGTGCTAAGCAGAGGATCATGGTGAGGTTCGTGTATACTGACTGCCCGCCCGCCCGCAGGCAATGTGTCCTGACATGATGATGGTGATGAATGGTACAACTAGGAGTGGCTATGAGGAGGCGGTGGCAGCAGTGTCTACCGGGTTCGCGAAAGAATTTCCAACGCACAATATTATGGGCTGGGCTTGTGGGCAAAGATGCTTCAATCAATGTCTGCATGTCCCAACACATCATTCGATGTGATTAACAACTTCCGTTCCGTCCGTCCTAGCAAACCTCGTCGATATACATACGCTCTCCGAATTCGCGTTCCTTACTCCCTAATTCTCCGCAGAAACAACCCATGATGCTTTTCAATGACCCCTCCGAAAGGCATATGCTGAGTATGACAGAGCAGGTCGGAGGAGGGCTGGCACAGGTGAGGACGGCGACATGGACTATCGAATTCGCGTATTCGCCGAGTGTCCGGCAGGAGACGCAGGCAAGCGGAGAACGGCAAGCGGAGAACAGCAAGATGTGACAACAAGGACAGAACGATGTCGCGTCCCACACAATGAGTGAAACCGAGTACAAGAGCCTGCCCCTTTGACGCTTGCCCGCATATTTTGGTGTCTTGGGCCACGATCAGGTTCCTTAACAATCTATATGAGGGCATGGGACGTCGCGTCCTATAGGCGACGGCAAAAGGTGGTATTCTGAGCAGTTATGATGGTGGCGGAACGGAGGTGCCATCCTGCACCGACTTCTGCTGTCGTTCTATTGCAAGCTTCTTGTCGCGATGTTCGAGCGCTTGCTCGACCCATTTCGGCATGTCAACTTCCCGTTCACGATCCTGTTGCATAAATGGGTGATCCTGTACGTGGATGTCAGCAAGGCACACTCATGACTGCACGCCTGAATGAAGTCAGATAGGAAACATTTAGGATACTCACCAGCAACTCCGCGTACGTGGCCCTCATCTCTGGGACTTTATGCAAACACCGCGCCACGAAGTCCCTGCTGATTTCCGAGTATGTTTCCGGAAGCTCTGGAGCATCACCGTGCACAATTGCAGTAAGTTGTGCAAACACGTTGGCATACGTCTCCGGCGGATACGGGTACCGCCCTATCGCCATCTCGATCATCGAGAGACCCAACGACCAGACGTCGGAGGAGACAGTATATGTGGCAACATTGTTTTGCGATTCGCCTTTGATGCGCTCGGGCTAATGGTGAGAGCCCAGGCGTGACATGATTCAAAGAAATATGTGGCGAAAGAGGGCAAATAGTCACATGAGTAAGAGCGAAACAACATCCACTGATCCGTTGAACATACCGCCATATAACTCTGGCATCCAATATTCGTCTTCGCGAGTGACTTTTCAAGTTGTCCTGATACACCGAAATCGCACAACTTGATTTGACCCTTGCGATTCACTAGCACATTCGTAGGCTTCACGTCTGAGCCGACGTGTCAGCGACCCGGAATCCGGTACCGTGTCTCCTTTGTAAAAGGCACCGACGGTCGTAAAGATAGCACATACCGCGATGGATAATTTGAAGCTCGTCCTTCAGGAACTTCAGTCCGCGGACCATACTCCCCGTGATGCGTCCTAGTACATCTTCCGGCACTCCAGCACCTTGAAGCTTATCTAACGATCCAGCGTCCATGTACTCCATGCAATAATATACACACCTGTGCGAGAAGTAAGCACCACAGGCAACTCACTGAATAGATGGTTGCGGCGTACGATTCGATGAAGAATGCCCCATAGAACTCAACAATCTCTGGCGCTACTGCTCGGTGGAGAATGTCAAGCTCCATGATGATGGCGTTGAGTTTGGAGTCGTCTAGTTCAAGGCGAATCTCCTACGAGTCGACAATGTCACATCAGAAACCGATTGCATTGATTATGCAAGCCAGAACATACCTTCATAGCCATTGCAACATTTGTGGGCTTATGGAGAACCTTCTTCACGGTACCATATGCGCCCTTGCCGAGCTCGTCTTCGAGCTGTAGCTGGGTCATGTTGATCGCGAATGACGAGCCATTGCTAAAGTTCACCCCGGACGCATGTAAGACGGCCTTTCCATTGAAGTTAAGCGCTCCTGAGGGGTCACTGATGGCCCATGACGGTCCAGCAATAGTCCCAGACACCATTCGAGACACCAAGATCGCGATCGGACCACCGCGTTATAAGGTCAGAAAGCAGAATGCGTCAGCAGGGAATGGAGAGATTAGACGGAGTTAGAGTGAATTGGACGCACACTATTCTCCCGAAATTCGAGAACGGAGTGGAAAAGCTATTGGATTGCGAGGGCCGTCTAGGCTCGTCGTCCATGATAGGTCGTCCAACACCCAAACCCGCGCCCTGGGGGCCAGCACCGACTGGCGGGAGGTGAAGTCCGCCCGGCACATCGTTCGGGCTGAGCTTCGGCAAGCCGACCTTCAGATTACGACGCGCAGCAAGGCCGACAGGCGCGCCGGGGCGGGCGGGACCGGGGGACGATGTGGATGGACGGAACGAGGGAGGTGGTGGCATGCCCGGACGGTCCTGAATGGATGCACGCGCAAGCACTGCGGCAGCGCCGTCGACGGAATTGTGATTTTGAGACTGCTGGCCTCGCTGCGCGAACTACATGAGATCAGAGACGGATGCATGCGATTGTGAGCGATAGCGATGCCGACGGGCGATGGAGTACTTACGGCGGCCACCTTTGCCTGAAGTGAGGGCGGGATGGGAGTGGAACCGAGTGCTCGGCGACTGTTGAGGAGTCCGGCGACAGAACGAGTAGACTGCATAGGGGCCGGTGGTCGGGACTGGACGGAGCTCTGTGGGCGGGCGAGGGCGCCATCTTTGGAGGAGATGGGGTCGGACATAGCGTTGGCGGGGAGAGGAGAGGGAACGAGGGAGAGGAAGAGGAAGAGGGGAAGGTGGAAAGCAGAGATGAGTAGCGTGCGGAGGACGGAAAGAAAGAGCGAAACCGAGGAGGATTATAAACGGGTCTTAGCGATCGGCGAATAGATTGCACTTTGAAAAATGCCCGTTCGCTGCGGCATCAGCCACAGCCTCTGCCGCATGCCGAACCGCTCCGACGATTCTGACTTTCATCTCCCGATGATCCCTCTTTTCGCTTCTTGAAGCGGAGCTTATACCTCAGCCACAATCCCGCTTCCTGGACTCTCGAGCATCGCAACGTGGCGAATACCGTCTCCTCACCCCCCGCGCATCTCCACGCTGTCGTCGCCCGCCCTGCTCTCCTCACTTGCCCTCGGTATGCTCTGATGCTCGCCTCAGCCGGAGCTGTGCAAGCTCACCCGGCGTTTGTGCTTGTAGCGATCCCCACCCTCCTCATCCTCTTCCGCGTCGCATACGTTCACGCAAGGCAAGTCACCACGTCTCGAAGCAGCAAGAAGCATTCCATGAGCTATGTCGTGAAATGGGGCAGGGAGAGGTGCGCACCACGACCTACAGTCTTCGTTGCACCGTTCTGACGTATCGTCCTCCACGTCGCGTTCTGCGTATCTCTCTTCATCGCGCTTGATTGCTATATCTGCTTCATCTCAATGCGACCGTCATATATGGCTATCTATACGCGTCTGCCCTGCCCCGTACGTATGCGCCACCCCAACGCGCACACGCCTGCCCAGGCTGCACTTCGCCCTTCCCCCACCAGATACCAAGCTGGGCGAGGTTCGCCGCGTCCTCGCCGAGTACACCCAGCTTCCCCCGCAAACTTTTAAGCTCGTTCACGCTGGCGCCGTTATGAAGGATGAGAATGCCTCGAGTAAGTTCCGTTCATCTCCCTTGCACGTTCTCTTCGAGTTCTGTTCCTTGATGTTGTGGAGCGTCTTTTTGTGTCCGTGCTGTGATCAGACAGCATGTGCGGCACGCTGCTTCTCGTGCGGTTGCGTTTCTGTTGCGCCTTCAGGCATGTCGCCACGAGCGTAGCCGCTGGTGCCGCGTTCGTCTCGCATCTTCCCCGGATTAGGACGCGCCCAGGAACCAATGTGGATTGCAGGCGCGAGGATAATTTCAGACAGCACGCTTCTTGGGCACGCGTGGTATCCATTTGCTCGAGTCTACCAGGCTCGTGCAGGCTCAGTTCATGTGTGGTCATGTCTTGCATCCTCAGATTGATGTTGCACGGAAAGTACCGGTTCCCTATATATGGGGAGTTTGTTACATCTCCTCATTCCGGAGCCTCTAGGCGCGGGGCTCAGGCAAAAATATCCCATGCTCAACAGGCCTTTCCAAAAACCCAGTTTCTCGATAGGAAAGGGTGGAGTTATCAAGCTATATCCGATGCGTGTTCTGCATAAAGATCGGTACTTTTTTGCCCTGCGGGGTGAGAATGATAGTTAGTTCCAGCGTGTTTTGCGCCCTGAAAATCTGCCGAGAAGGATGTCGAACACCATGGCGATTCCATCTAAGGATCGCATTCAGCGACTCGCTAGCTCCACCGTGCTGAACTCAAATTTGAGCTCCCAGCCTCTCTTTCCTTCAACTGGGCGGCCGGAGCTGTGAGGCAGCGTGTCATGTCCTCTGCCACGTATCTTCACCTCGTTCGGTCTCGTTACCCTGAGATAGCCTGACGTCATATCGCGCTCACGTTGGGCAGTGTTCTGTCCTTCCTTGCAGCACAGAGCGATGCGCCATCTAAATGTTCCGCAACCTTCGTGCCCTGCCCTGCTTCTCCACTGAGTTCGTCATCGCGTCCCGTCTTCCCTGCCATCACATATGCGTCGTCGTCCCCATTTCCATCGTATCTCTTCACATCAAGGCACTGACGCCTCCTGACGTGCAGTATCCGCGTATGGCATCAAGCCCAACTCGACAATCGCGCTTGTGGGCGGGAACGACCCGCTGCCTGCGCATCCCCACCACAAGGCGCACAAGCACCATGGCAAGGCGAAGGAGCGCACCGAGGCCAACACTGTCGCGCAGATCCGTGGCGAGCTCGACGCGGTGCGGCAGACGCTCAAGCCCGACGTCGACCACTTCCTCAATGCGCTCGACTCGACATCCTTACCAAACGAGGGTGTGCAGCCACCGGCGCCTGCAACAAAAGCGAAGCCACAGAGCGCGAGCAACCAGGAGCAATTGGGCGGACGGAACCCCGATCTTGAACAGGAACACGCCCGGCTGGGCGAGCTGCTCCTGCAGGTGCTCCTTCGGCTAGACGCGGTCACGGCCGAGGGCGAGTGGGAGGAGGCGCGGCAGGAACGCAAGGGTGCGGTGCGCGAAGTGCAGGCGCTGCTCGATCGACTGGATGGTGGTTGGCGCGCGCGCACTCGCAAGCCGGCGGAGGCGAGGACGTAGAGTCGTCGAGTCGGTCACGGCTTCGGATACGCGTGGGTAGGGTGGATACCACATGCGCGCTATAGAGGGAGATTGTACTACACACCGGGCGTGATCACCGTGATGCACAGCGCCAGATATTAGGATTTCTGGACACGCGATTTCCACGGCGACTGAAATGTGAGCGTGATGGTGCCCCCAGCCTCCGGATCGTTGGCGCGCCATATGGTGGCCTATGCGCGTAAACCGCGTACTCGCGTATATGGAGTCACCCGTCTCCACACAAGACAATTCACTCGAAGTTCCGCAGGCTAGTACATGGGTGCTTGGGCAAGCCTACCTTGATTGATGCCATCTCGGAGATGATGTGCACAGGCTTTACCGGTCCCCGAGGCTGTTCGTCACCTTCATTGCCGCTCAAAGCAGTAGCCAAGGCACAAGGAGTCAGGTATTCAGTGATGTCTATTTGGGAACGTGCACAGGAGCTGGCTCAGATATCGATCGCCAATGGATGGATGCAAGAGAAGGATGAAACAATCATGATAATTTTCATGCTGCGGCGGCCCATGTGCATGAGGCATGGGCTTGAAATTCCGTTCTGCGCGTGGACGTGAACTCGTTGCTGACGCGGGCGCTACGGTGAGCATCTATTCCATGAAATTTGGCATGACACATCGGAGGCTCGCAACATGCAGGTTTAGCGTGAGCACCGACGGTAACGGACGACTATTCGTAATGGCGGTCATTTCCGCTTTCTTCTCACCATTGCGCCGCCAATCGCATGCTGAACGAGAGAATCCGTGCAGATTCCGGCGAGCGAAGGAAGGCTCCACGTGGCCTCGCGGTCCACATTTGATCGGATTGATCAATAACTTCTGTTTGGTTCCCGCCCCTGAAACGCATGGTCCGGCCATTTCGCTAAAAACTTGACGAACATTCTGTCTATTGTGAACCAGTTTCCTATCTCAGACGTACTTCCCTTTCACATTGCTCGTATCACTTCATTTGCGACACCTGTCTCACTCAGGCTTCCGAGCCAGCGCTCAGCTTGCGCGTCTCGGAAGGTGGCTGTCCGGATTTGGGTTGAGGCGTGTCGATCGATACCTCTTTGACCGGGTGTTGTCGTGAAGAACCGGGTGGTCCTTGGCTAACGGCGTCGTGTCTCTGCAGATGCCGTACCCTGCACTTCCCGTTCGTCAACTCAATTCGTGCTGTCTATGTGGCGGAAAGGCTGTGTTCGGAACACTGGTGGCGGGAAACAACTTGCTTATAATTATGAATCTAGATCCGACGATCAGAATGCCGGGTTCGACCGCCGGCCTTGCGACAGGTTATACTTGGTGCTGTCGGAAGAACTACGAAAAGGATGCTGAGGACGGTGTTGCGTACGTCCCACCAGTACCTGAGCATCTTCAATCCTCATGCACGAAGTTCGATTTTGTCTGTAGCCTGTTAGCGGTCACGAAACTGCTGCACTGATGCAACTCGTTGTGTATTTTCGTGGCATACAAGATAGCAATGAGAGCGCGACTAAGGGTATGAATTAACTTGAAGGACCACATCTCATTGAGAGTATGGCACGTTCTATGTTTCTTCTGCACTGGAGTCACTGCAGGCGGTCCGCAACACGATAAGCCACACATCGCAAAAAGTCAGAACTCCATCCTATGTTGTGAACTTACCGGATGGTGCTTTCTTCAGTAACCAACTAGTCTGATCCGCTTGCCGTGCGGTTGAAGCTTGTTCACCCCATCGCTTGAAATAGTACCTGTGGGATAGTACAATCCTCAGCTAATGATTCATCATGCTGGATAACGCTCAGACCCACCTCCATTTGCAGCGACGTCGTCAGCGCAGCACACAACTAGCATTGTGCTCAGGATGACAAGAAGTATCTTGACTGTAGACATTTCCACACCGAGCACGCAAAAGAAGCAACTACTGGCAGTGGGACACGCTTGACTTCGGCTTTATATTGCACGGTACGTGATCATTTCGGAGCAGAACGCTTGCGAAACCGCTTCTGAAGCCGTTATGACGATCTCTCGAAGCTCCCGCTCCTGTCAATGTGAGCGCTATCTTTTTTTATATATATTCTCCATATCATCTGATAATGTTGTCTTGATATAACTTGATGGCTACCCCATTTCCCTCCTCACTAGATTGCTATCCTGTAAATGCATGGCGGAATCGATTGAATGTGGCGGCAGCAGTCTGCAGCTGTCGCAGGTCTCTCACTTCATTCATCTTGCTACCTAGCCGTCACCGCCCTCGCACCATACGTTGCTGGAAAACATGCCTCCCGCGCGGCTATATCCATCAACGAGCTCGTTCTACTAACAGATGTCTTGTCGTCGTGTCATCACCCGCGGAACACTATCTGAAACGTGCACTGGCCATGGTATTTCCCTTGATGCTTCCTAGTGAGGTGCAACCGCTCCTAAAACGCCCCCCAGCGAGGTCTCAACCGAGGCGGTTAGCCCAGCCCTCTTATTAACGGATCATCTGCATGAACTACCTTGACTGGCCAAGGATCCACCGTGAGGCTTTATTTCAATGTATAGAAATACAACGGATGTGCCTGTGGGAGCAGTCGATGATACCCTTGTGTAGCTTGACTGTCCTGACTGCCTGCAAGCCATCGCCGGAAAGGAATCTAATGATGGCGACTGTCCCCGAACTGCGCGTTCATCCAACCCGAGTGTCCCGCCTCCGCCCGCAGCCGCCATGCGGTATGTGAAATTGATAGCGGCGGAATTGACCGTCAACTCATCGTACAAAGTTAGCTTGTGGAGGCACTGTTTTCGGGAGGCCAGGTGAGGACTGAGGTGAGGTATAGCAGGAACATGCTTAATGACTCCGGTCGCACGGGGAGACCTGATTCATTTTCCAGTGATTTTTTTTTCCTTTAGGCATCGACGCATGCGTTGCTTGTCTGGCGGAGATCGTTGTTCAGGAGCGGCTGGAATGTTAGGATGGATGTATATCCATTCATTACGTGGCGTTGCACGGAGACTGTCCGGTGCCGCTTATTGCCTATCCATACTCAAGGTTACGTTCAACAAAGGCATGCGTTTGATGTTATTAGAACGCACGCACTCCGGCGTATGCTATCGACATTGAAAAAATAAATTCGGGAATCATACACCGACACGATAGAAAGACTACGAGCGACATCACACCTGCGCTGACAGAAACGTGCTACTGGAAACCCTAGTTTGCGGCTCGTTGCTTGGCTCATCACGACTGTCATCCTGTGAGCTTTTTTCACGATCAACAGCCTGGATCTCCAACGTACTACCACAACCGACAGACCCGTCAGAGTTCGCATTCACGCCTGGCATGGCGAACTCTGCATTCGAGAGAACATCTGTCAACGTCGATCGTGTCCAGGCACGGCCGCGCGCCACTCGCAGGGTGATCACTTCTGACGCCATGCACTAGTATATAGAACAGCACTTGAACAATACGCAGACATGAGAATGATGCGACACTCACCTCTACCTGCACAAGCAAATTTAGGAACAGATTGGATACATTGCTCTGCAACCCATAGGAGACCAAGAAGATGAAGCTAACGACGCCATACGGAAGAGCTGACTCGACAACGATGGCCGCGATACTCGTGTACATCTTCCCGTGTTCGGGGCCAAGCGCGGACGCGACACGACGGCGCATGTAGAGCAGCCGCACGACCAGCATGGTCGTAACGATGACGTTGAGCGACATGGACAGGGCGAAATAAGGCAAGGAGAAGTCGACGGTTGCATTGTTCCACAGGCTGCCATCTGGTTTGGAAAATTGAATAGCGAAAAAAACTGCCATGACTACGTCGCCGACAAATGAGGAGCTGCTCATGTCCACTGGCATACTTATGACATACCGATCGAAGATAGGTAGATTGCCAGCGGAGCCATGATGATGCTCCACCGATGGTCCCATATCACATAGCAACGGTAGATCTGCGACGCGTCGGTATAGGATTGACTCATAGAGGGGACACTGAACTTACCAGAAGTCCATCGCTCAGAGCGGCTGCCAGGAAAGGCGCGACTGTAGCGACGCGATCTTCGGGAATATACTCCTCCTGCTGAAGGAACGCAAGGGGACCACCCGGGTAGTTTCTGTAGTCAATCCATGCGAGTTCGTTGAAGCGAATATTGAAGATGATAGTTAGCGAGCCTAAGATGAATGAGGCGGATACAAAAAGTACACAGGTCCAAGGGTTCGCTCTCTGTCGGATAACCCAACATAGCGTTGAAAAGAACACAAGGACATGAACCCCTGCAGTGTGATGCAGCGTCAATTGGCAGTCGTGAGAATATCAATTTGAAGCTTCACTCACCGTACGCAATTGCACCAACGTACGTGCCAGCATTGATGGATTGCTCAAACCAGAGATCAGCTGTTGTCTCGTTCGTTGCAAAGGAAGGATTCATAGTGACGGAGAGTGTCCCAAGCTGTCGACAATCAGCACGATCCAACTGCAGCCAGGAGCGAGTCAGAGGATACGACTGCCTTCCAAAGCTATCGCGTTCACGACAGCCTCTGGCATCGCAATGTGTCTGCCATATAACTAGCTCTTGCCATTGTCACTGCTACGGAACAACTGATTGATCAATCTGCAGCTGAAACATCACGGACGCTGAGAATACAATATGCAGGGCGGGCGCAACACATGTTGAGACTGTAACGCGAGAGCTTTGCCTGCCAATCATCTCAGTTGCACGATACTGTAGGACATTGATGAAAACCAGGGTGAAGTTCGTTGGCGCTCAATCATCATCACAGGCTGTTGTAGATAATATTCAACTCTAGTCCGACTAAGTCGGCGCCTGGAGTCGGCGTCCTTTCGAGTAGCGATCATCCAGGACTCATCAGCCGCAATAGTCACCAATAGTCGGCAATTCGAATTCAACGTTAATCTACTGCTCTTTCCACACAAGGCGGTCATAACCCTCACCGCGAAACCTCGACCACCTTTGATCATGTCTCCTCATCGCGCATTGCACAATCATGAAATAGTCTTCATGATTTTCGAACAATTCGCTTCCCATAAAGGTCATTACATGTTGAGCCAGGAGAAAAAGCCAGATCGAGTTGCCTTAGCTCGGGCTGCACGAGTCTGCAAGGCATTCTCGGACGCGGCGTTGGACGTCCTGTGGAGGAGATTGGACAGCATAGTGCCTCTGCTTGCCCTGTTCTCTAGCTTCATCCGGGTCCCTATGGATGATAACAAAGTTGTTGATGAGCACGACGAGCGTAACCACATCTATGTGGGTGCATTACTGTGCCATTGCCATGAGCTTGCTGATGTGAATATCGCAGACAATCTGCGGAGAAACGAGTAATGACGATTGGACGCGATTCGGATCATATGCTAAGAGGGTCCGGGCAGTTAGCTGTGACCCTTGTCGGGTCGAACAATCGTTATTCTTTTACTTATCCCACCGTAACTTTGGACGGCCGCTGCTTCCCTTGGTGCGAGAGATAGAATGGCATGCGGTGGACATAATCATGGATGCTAGTGTGCTGACCCTCGTGGCACCGTCCCTTCGACGGCTTACCATCAATTTTAGCCGTGACAAGAATACAACGGGCACAAGACGAAATTGCTTGCTCAAGACGCTCTTAACAGAGATATCCTCCATTGCATCTAACGTGGAGGAGCTCAAAATCACTCACTTCGATGATCTGAGGAGTATCACTCCTGTACTCGGGTTCGCTCAATTGCGCAAGCTATCTATCCTTCATTCCCTTTCAACCGAAGAGTTCTCATTCGAAGCGCTCGCCATGCTTCAGAACCTCGAGGACCTGAGCATCTCAATCCCGGAACGTGCAACCTTCACTCACTGCAGCGGATTCACCACGTTGCGGCGTTTGAAGCTGACTGGTACATTCTCCGATTTCACCAATTGCTTCCTCAATATTTCCCCTCCCTCGCTGCAGACGCTTCAACTCTCGCTTGATAGTTTGATTTGGCCCACGGCTGAAAATTGTCGCATCTGCCTTGCTGCAGCATATTCGGCATTCAAATCCTCCTTACTTGAATTCAGCCTCATATTATGTCACCGCTTCACCATCCTGCCACGAAGGGCTCCTTCCATTACCTCCATTATTGAGTTCATAGAGCCCACCCTGTCCATACCTGGTATGAAAAAACTGGAGTGCAGCTGTCTCCCGCTCAATATGTCGCTTTCGAACCGGATGCTGCAGCACATCGCCACATCGTGCCCAAAGCTTGAATCTCTGAGATTTGTGTGTTTCGCTTCATGGTTTAATGGCGACCATCTCGATGACGTCCCGTCCCTTGATGGGCTGCGGACCTTGTTCCGCCTCGCACCCGATCTGACCGACCTGGAGATACCATATCTCTGGACAGATCCGTTGCCAAACATGAGCGATCAACTTGTGATCTCCTCCAAGTTGCGGCATCTGTCTCTCGCACCGGTCTTCGTTTCGCCAGGTTCACGTCTAGACAAGGACATATCGATTTCGTTCCTCGAACGCAGCTTTCCAAACCTCGCTACCTCTGACAGGCCGTACACGGAGATCTTCAACTTGAACGATTGAACCATAGGAGATTAGCGTACCGTTGGATATATTATTGGCAATCATGCGGAAAGTATTGCCTGAAGAAAGTAAGGCGGTGTAAGTACTACGTATCTCTTCTCCTATGCTTACTTACTCCGATTTACCATTCAAACTTCCCAGTTGACAGATCAGCGTGATGTGTAATCCATCAATTCGGACGACTTTTACGATGGTGTTTTCATGGCACTCAGTACCCTGTTCGTGTAGTCCATTTGGCGAGCGGAGGACAGGATCGATCAATACGTTAGTATATGCCGCGGCTTATATTTTTCTTTCGGGGCGCGTATGTACCATACATACTATAGTGTTTGCCTTTCTGCCAAAGCCCCACCATCCAGCTGACAAGTTATTCCATATTATAGGATAGCATACCACAGACAGCGTTACTGAGGTAGTTCAATATATCTATGCTGTCCTTGCCATCGTCAAACGTTGCCGGCTTTCAGTGACGACTTTAGACCACAGTCAGACCGTCGGTAAATTTCAGAATCGTGTAGCAGCGAAAGCCATTTTGTTGCTCATGAACTGGCGCCCCAAGTCGTTTCGCAAATCATAGAGTCGACAATTGAAGTCGGGAGTGATAATAAATTGATCCGCGATGGGGTGTACCGAACTTCCATCAAAGTCCGAGCACTGCTTCCCACCAGTGACCCTCCTCTCTCTTCATTGCCTTCTCGAGTGACTTCGCTGCCAGACTTCTCAGTTTATAGTTTGGGGTGTCTATATCGTTCACTTCCAGTGTTACTAGGCTCGAATTCACGAAAGAGCTACCATGGACACTTCGTCAGTACCCGCACTAACGCCTCGTCGCGCTCAGACTCAGCAATAACATACCTTTCATCGTTCTCGCGTATCTGCAGGTCAGTCCTGCAGGGCGGGTACCAGCACCCTCTGTCGCGCTCATGGCAAGCCCGTCGGCACCTCACCAAGTCGATGTTCATGTATCCCATCTTCATCACGGACGACCCCAACGCGAGCGTCGAGATCCTCTCCCTGCCCGGCCAGCGCCGCTGGGGCGTGAACAAGCTCGAGGAGTTCCTCGGACCGTTGGTCAAGAAGGGCTTGCAGAGCGTCATCATCTTCGGTGTGCCGTTCAACTGCGTGAAGGTGTGTGATCTGCAGCGGCTCGAACACGATGCCTGATGCTCACGCGAGGAGCGAGTCTGGTAGGACGAGCGCGGTACGCCCGCAGATGACCCCTCGGGTCCCGTCATCCTCGCCGTGAAGAAGCTGCGCCAGCTCTTCCCCTCGCTCTACATCGCCTGCGACGTTTGCCTCTGCGAATACACCTCGCACGGGCACTGCGGCCTCTTCCGCCCCGACGGTTCCATCGACCCCGTGCCCTCCGCGGCGCGCATCGCCGAGGTCGCTCTCTCATACGCGAAGGCGGGTGCGCACTGTGTCGCACCGAGCGACATGATGGATGGACGCATCAAGGCGATCAAGCTCGCCCTGATGAATGGCGGATACGGCAACCAATGCACGCTGATGAGCTACTCCGCGAAGTTCGCTAGCTCGTTGTACGGACCGTTCAGGTGAGACAATTGTGCGCATATACGCAGCGTGAATGGCCGCTTAACGCATGAACAAAGAGATGCTGCGGGAAGTGCACCTGCATTCGGCGACCGCAAGTGTTATCAACTCCCTCCTCAGGCGAAGGGCCTCGCCCGACGAGCGATCGTATGTCTCGCGAATCCTTAGACGTTGCATTTATTCATTTGCGTTCATAGCAACGCGACGTCGCCGAGGGTGCCGACATCATCATGGTTAAGCCCGCGTTGCCCTACCTCGACATCATTCAGGACGCAGCAGAGCTCGCACCCAATCATCCCCTCGCCTGCTACCAAGTCAGCGGCGAGTACGCCATGGTTGTCGCGGGCGCTCGGGCGGGAGTCTATGATCTCCGCACGATGGCTTTCGAAAGCGTGGAGAGCATGGTCCGAGCAGGTGTGTAGCCATAGCTGTCCACTTATGGGCCTTTTTGTTGACCAAAACTTCCCGTGGCTTCAGGCTGCACTTTGATTTTGACCTATTTCACTCCGCAGTTCCTCGACTGGCTCTCAGAATGATCTGTCTTTTGCCCGCCCAGGCACGTCCAAAACCTTCAATAATGGCTGTACAAGATTTCGTGCTCCTTTGTATTCAAAATTGCTTCCTTTGTGGTACTACTATATAGATCTCTAGGTCCTGCTAACACCATTTGCAGGGGACATAGTGAGATATGGAAAGTCACACCGAAAACGCATTACGGTCTTGACAGTAAAAGTGCTAAAGTAACAGGTAGTAGCAAACGTCTGAAGATAACTTGAGCAAATGATCATCCAGGAGCCAGCGTAGAACATACCGCGCATCAGCTCTCCTTGGTAGCATCCTCCTTCTCGCCCTCCGATGAGGCATGTCTATTCGTGATGACTGCTGCTTCAGGTGCGGGCTTGAGCGCAGGCAACTGTATGATAAAGAAGCCTGCCACTCCGAGAACTGTGATATATTATCATTAGTGCGATATGAAAGGAAGATCGCCGAGTATTTCACTTACGATATCCTGTGAGCTTTTCGAAAGGCGTGTGGAAGTATATGCTTGTAGTGTATGTTGCGAAGAGCGCCAGGCATATCACCAGGACATTAGCAAGCACAGCCCACTTATGCGATGGAGGCCATTGCATATTAGCACGGTCGATGCTTCCTGGCGGTGGAGAGGCGAACGATGTTCTGAGCTGATCCACCAAAAAGAGGATGGACATAGTCAGCACAAATATGTGACCTGAAACGTCGTGCCCTCTCCGCAACCTCGGCTTCATAAACCATTCCGACTCGGGGAACACCAACGCTGACGGGAACAAGCTCTGGTGCGTTGCAGTAGAGATGGTGGACTTCGTGTAGCAGTACTCGTTCGGAATGGATACGACCGCGCCCGAGGGAAGATTTACGACACATTCGCCCCCGGTAGACGCAATGAGGCGTTCAAGGACTGCCGGACCGAAGAACCAGCTCGTGAAACCGAGGAAGAGGGCGGTCGCAATGAGATACTGGAACACACGCTCCTTCGTGCGCGCCGCCCGTGGGCTGGTGAAGTAGTGCCAGAAAAATGCGCCGGTCGTCCACGCCCATATCTGCTTAATGAAGTAGATGTTCAGCGGGTTCTTCTTGTCCGCAAAGTAATCCGTCGCGTGCAGAGGATGTGGGAGGTAGGTGAGCAGCGGATTGGATGTGTCGAGGTAGCTGTTATTGAAGACGGAGTAGATCGTGCCGAAGAGCACGATGGAGGTGACGACGGCGAGGGCTGCTATTCGAACGTCGGGCATCGTCGTGGTCAAAAGTGTAGAGAGCGCATGAATAACACGTGCGCCACCGATAAACACGAATTGGGGACACGTATATGTCATACAGCACTGCAGGGATAAGCGCGTGCCCGCTTATTACCCGGAATGGCAATGGACGGCGGGCCAGCCACAAATCGAGCGGGATGGCATGAAGAGTATTCTAGGATTCAGCTGTATTCCTTCAGTAGTGATACAATAAGTGCCGTGGATAACCGTCCGTGATGCTTGCATGTGCAGCGTGCCGTCCAACTCCAACCGCTCCCGCACATAGCTTAACACCAAGTCACTAGAGAAACGCCTTACGAGCTGAACTGTTAGAGATCGGTATCAGATGATACGTCAGTGTTCTTCATAATGAAGCCACTCACAGCAACCAGATAGGACTCGGCGACAACACGCGCACGGGCATTCAGACTGAGCTTCATCTCACTGATCTCCTTGTCCACCTCTTCCATAAATCTAATTGGACGATTGGTCATGAATGCCTATTCCTTGATAAGATGAAAAGACTTACTGAATGATGAAGTCGACAATCTTGTGCTTGAGCATCATGTCCGTATGGTTGTTCGTGATAAGGAAGGAGATATCATACCCCTGCATACAATGAATGAAGAAATGCGTTCATGATCGACAAAGGAGCACAGACGCACCTTCACTGGCTTTCTCCGCAACACGACGAAGCTCTCCGCTCTCTGCATCATAAACCGCGTGAACTTGTGGCACAATATCCGCTCGATCTCGTCTGCCTGCTTGATCTTGATGCTCAATCGGATAGAATTAATAGAAGACTCAATGAGGACGCGCTCATTTTCATTCCGCGAGATCGTCAACGGGTTGAGCAGCACCTCCTTCGACTGTCTGCAGCCACCTCACATCAGCAACGGGGTATCCTGAGATCGACAGCACAGTCTCTTACCCGACCTCCACCTCAGGTTTGTTATGCCGTTCGACGACCTACCCATCGATGAGCTGGACAGTCAACGATTCGATTCGGTCAAGTTGGTGAAGTACCTGAGATGCGAAGTCCTCCAGTGTAAGCGCTGCAGTCAGGGTGGACCGCACTGCAGCGAGATAGGGCCGTAACGTGTTGGACTGTCATACAAACGTTCGCATTAAGTCGGGCTTCGTGGACGCTCAATTATACAATCCATATGCGCACCATTTTAGACGTGTAAGGCCTGGAGGAGGATGTGATTCAAGCGGAGATCGGTCCCGTGCTTCAATTTGGCCTGCGCGTCTCTGCGCGTCTGCATTTTCGTAGAGTCGCCACCTCCATCCACATCCTCAAAAAATGGCCGTTGCTATCGCACTCTGGTGCGTAAGCTCGTTACATTACGTGTCATTTGGTATTCAATGATGGTCTCCATGGTCTTAGGAGTCTTGCCGTGAAGCCCGGTGGGCCCATTGAGATCCGTACGCCGAGCGACATCAGGATCACGAACGTCGCCCTTGGGGACTCGCTCGACGATGAGACTGGCCGTACCAGTGTCAAGCTCGTTTATCATACTCCTTCCGCTCACGACGAGGATGAGGACGAGGATGAGGACGAGGAAAAGAAGCTGGACGATGTGCATATGACCGTGCTTTGCTCGCTCACCCCTGGCAAGGTATGCACTTCCTCTTCTTCTATGCGAGAAATACGAGTCGAGGTGTATTTTCTGTATAGATTGAGCAGGCGACTGTTGATGTGGTTCTTGAGCAAGATGAGCAGTACGTTTTCGAGCTTTCTGGCAAAAAGTGCGTCGCTCGACCATTTCCGACTTCCCTTGCTTAACTTTAGGCTTTTTTGTAGCACCGTATATCTCACTGGTAACTACATAGGTAAAATTTTTGTGCATGTTGCAGCATACGAGCCATCGTTGACTGATGATATCTTTTTTGTAAACTATAGACCAAACTCCGGATCAACCTCCGTACAGCGATGAGTCCGAAGAAGAAGATTATGACCTTCGTGAGGTCAGCTCTGACGTTGAGGTCGACGTTGAGGAGGTGGAAATCCTGAGCGACAATGAAGGGTACGGTCTCTCAGTTTATCACCCTGTCATCGGGCTCAATCGAATGTGTGCAGGCGTTTCGAGGAAGTTATCGAAGGCATTGAAGAGATCGTGACAGCGGAAGTGGGAAAGAAGCGCCCTCGCGAGTCGATGGAGGCCGAAGGCGAGCTGACCAAGTCGCAGAAGAAGAAGCAGAAGAAGCAGAAGGCTGAGAGCGGCAAGGCTGTCCCCGCTGATGGCGAGGAGTCGACCCCTGCGAAGGTGCATGGCAAGGAGAAGAAGGAAGGTGCGAAGGTGAATAAGGAAAAGAAGGAAGGTGCGAAGGAGCATGTGGAAAAGAAGGAAGGTGCGAAGGAGGACAAGGAGAAAAAGGAGAAGTCCACGAAGGCTAAAGCCTCGGAGAAGACACTGACGGGTGGAGTGAAGATCAGAGATCACAAGGTTGGCTCCGGGCCTGCGGCCAAAAAGGGCGACACGGTCCACATGCGCTACATTGGCAAGCTGGAGAACGGCCAGGAGTTCGATTCGAGCAAGACGGGACCACCTGTGGGTGTTGTCGGCTGTGTTGCCAAGTCGAATAGCTGCTAAAGTGTGACCCTGCACAGTTCAAGTTCCGCCTCGGAAAGGGCGAGGTCATCAAAGGTTAGTCCATTTTTCTCATCGCAAACTCGAATGCGCCTATTTATCTTCATTTCGTGTAGGTTGGGACGTTGGCATTGAGGGAATGCAGATTGGCGGGGAGCGACTACTCACAATCCCGTCCAAGATGGCATATGGCAACAAGAAGCAGCCAGGTATCCCGGCCAATTCGACGCTCATCTTCGGTAAGTTCCCTCGTGTGCATCCGACCTCTGTTAATTCTAACAATCTTACAGAGGTGAAGCTCCTCAAAATCACCTAAATGCTTTTCGGTCGTATACCAGGACTATTGCTCTGATATCACAGTTGTTGATCAAAAAGTAGCCGTATCTTTTATTGAGTGCGTCAGTCGTCTTGAACTAACAGCTTGGACACGTCTTGACGACTATATGACCATATGGTGTTGCTGTGGTTGTCTCGCATATTCTCGTGCGCGTTCTACAATGTATTACCACAACGTTGTCGTCACTAAAATTCTTCCGAGGCTACGCTTGCCAGCGAATCTTCCCCAAGAGGCAGTCAACACCGCCACGCGAGCGATTCTTTCCGAGACTTGCCATGGCTTATGCGCCCAAGGAAAGGTAATGCGTCGGCAGCTCCCATTAGGTGCCATCTTCAATGCGAGGCTGAGTCCTGTGAAACATCTGAATGACGCTGATTCTCGTGGCTGTGGGACATATCCATGACGTAATATCGCATCCTGTGAAGGAGAGATACACATAGCATGGAAGCTCAGGAATGTGGCGTTCGCCTTCTGCCTCAATTTTGCGCCACAAAGTACCTTGAAGTCCATTCCGCCGGATGATGGCAAGCTCAGCAACTGAGACCGAGATGGACGTTCTAAGGTGGCCAGCGGAATGCTGCCCGATGCAGCGACGGCGTATCCGACTTTTTGGTGACCCTAAGGGTCCACGCATCCTGCTTGCTATAGGGTACAAACAAGGTTTGATAATGAGTCTCTGCTTCGGTTTCTTTGACTCCCGAGTCGAATTCGACAGGTCAAGTATGTCTCGTTGGCGAGAACAAGGTATCGTGCAGGGCATCCATAGTGGTATCGGACTGTCGTGGTTCATATCGGAATGTAACACGGGCATTAAACCCAAGAAAATGCTTTGTTGTGACTTGGCCCTGTTTAGAAACAACAAGGTATGGGTTCGACTTCATATCGGAGCGCCACTCTGATCAGACATCATGCAGCTCTTCGCCACCTTTCAAGACGGTTTCGTCATATGATAGCTCGCATTGCCGCTCAAAGACATCGTGCATCATGCAATGGTCCACATGATTCCCCTTTGATCTTTGTGAAGACAACGTGTATATGCGCTTGGCATTACCAATGTTGGGACATGCGAGCATTTCTACATGAGGTCGCGCCCAGCGCTCCGAGTGCTCATGGAGAAGGTCTTCTATACCATAGGCTTCTCTATTTCTGGCCAACAGGTTGGTTCCATCGAAGACATTATATGAAACCGTCTTCCATCGATCCATGTGTTCGTTCGGACTGTCTCGAGCACGTCATCGTAATATGCTTGTCAACCTAAACGTCCCCCTCCCTCCTTCAAGGTAAGTGGTGCGCCACTGCCGTCTATATACTCTTTCAAGCATACTACTCATCGTTTTGAACATCGTAAATAGCTTCCGGAAGGCCCAAGAATGTCATGAAAGCTGGCGAGAATCTCGCCGACGGCTTCTGCACATCTACACAAGAGCATCTAGCCGGTGCATTTGTACGAGCCCACTCTGCTTCAAGGTTTACGGATAGACGGAGCGTGTATTTGACCATCATTGGACTGCTTTTGGAATCCTTCATGCAGTTGTTCCGCCAAGAACGGCGCCACGATGGAACGTAAGTTACGTCCGCCGGGGGCTGCGACTCCATCCATTCAGATGACGTATCCACAGGCGTCCGTCTTCCGAGGTCTTGCTTCGTGAGGTCTAAGAAAGACGCTCCGTTACTCACTGGGATGCAAACGGCGTGTTTGCACTACCCTTGACATGATAAAATGGAGATGTCTTCCACGTTCGCGATAGAGATTATGAGCGCTGCTTGTGCAATACCAAGGCGAGGGTACTCATCACGCCCTACGACACGGTCTCAGTGTGGTTCTGTGCACGTATTGAGAGGATGCAACGTCACCCCCAAACGCTGACACAGTTACTGCATTGCCAGCCGGAACACAGCGAAAGAGGTATCTCTCTTGCCCAACGCCCGACTCTTAGTTATCGTTGACAGCATGTGGGTCATATTGGTACGTACAGATCCACGTTTTAGATGCCTCGCGTTGACAATCTTCTGCTTAGCGGAAGCACGAATGCTGCGAATATCATATTCATAACCGCCCAGATCCAACAGGTAGTATCACACCCATCTTTCGGTGTGGGAGTTAACTTTCATGGACGCGACTCCCGCTGGAATCGAAAATGTTATGGATCTTGTAACTTTATCTGGACGTTTCTTTACGAACCTTGCTCGGCCCTATAGCATATGTCTCTCGTACATCGAACAGCCCGTGCGGTGAATCGCTCGTCGCCAATGACTTATCTGGTTCAACCAGAGGAAAGAAATGTGGAGATCCAAGGACATCTGTTGGTTTAAAGCGATCGTGTCTCAATCTCCGAGTCTGATAGCACACAGAAGCAGACATAAGCAATACAGCATAATACGGAGCCCCGACCCGGCGGGAAGAGGTGAGAACGGTAATTAGCATCAGGGACCGATACACTTATGCGCGCCGTGAGTGCCAGTGGGCCGTGTCGCATGGCATCCCCACGAGCAGCATTGAAAATATCAATGAAGGCTAGAACGACACAAACACCGTTAGTTGCGAAAAAGCTGCAGCCATCTCTAGAAGACTTCCAGATGGTTCTCGGCCAGTTTCGCTCTCAGATACGGGCTGCTCGGCAAACCTGCCTGCAGAGGTTCTCCTATTGCTGCATGGCAGATGGCCATGTTCGGCGGTTGAGTCAATCAGTTAGTCTAAACCTTCTTGAGTTGAGGTGGACGTCGCTTACCAACAGGCGGGCGAACGATATGAGAGGCACATTGCTGCTATGAGCGGTATCAATCTTCGAGCCATTCAATCGTGTCCTTCACCTTGCTTGTAGGATCCGGCTACGCACGGAAATTAAAAGAAGACATATACCGGATATATCGCTTGTCGTGATGAGATACATGAACCGTATTGTAACGAGTCTGTGGATTGAAAAAAGGTACGAAACGCAATGCCTTCATGCCGTTCTTCGCGTATCACGGTTCTTCGGCCGTAGGCGATGGAATGAGAAGTTCAGGAAAAGATTCCCTTCCTATCTTCCTTTCTCTGGCAGCGAATGCGTGATAAGCCCCATTCACATATAAAGCGAGCTTGACCCACCATTCTGACGCCGTGGCTTGCGGCCAGGTACATCTTGAAGAGCCGTTCGCAGTCTTCATCGCCGTGGAATGGATACTCGGCGCCCAGCCTATAGGCAGCCGCGAAGCCGGACGTCACCGCCAACTCGTGCATATTCAGTACTACGGCATGACTTAGCCTCACGACTTCCCAAACGTCAACACGACGAAGACATACCAGACCAAGCGCCAGCGTAACTACGTATTGTTGGTCATCTATTAGTCACAGGTGAGGAATAGTGGAACGTACTATGTGTTGTTCTTGCCGTTGATCCACATCATCCATGGCACCGTGCCCGCATAGTGCTGCCAGCGGTGAGATTGCTGCTTCCACCACTTTTCGAAGATCTTCTTCTCGGGGTTGATGTCTTTCCATGTCCACAAATTCTGCGAACCATCACGATCCAGGAAGATTGTCTGGAAGACGTGCTTCTCCAGCGGCGGCTCCGGCTGCCCATTAGCGTCCTTGCCCGTCCGCGCAGGCGCACCCATCTCGCCCTCGCTTGCATGCTGTGCAGCACATGTGGCGTCCGCAGCGCGGCATTCGTTCCTATGATCACTCCTGCTATCAAGATCAATCGGCCCGGCTGGCTTCGCACCCCGAAACTGAGGCTGATAGTGCGTCAGGTCGAAGCTCATTTCAATCTTGGATTTGTCCTGCGGGTACTGCATGGTGTAGTAGAGGGGGCGGAAATTGCGCTCGGCAAAGGCAAACGCCTCTTCCGTTTCATGGCGCTCTTGAGCTGACGCGCTGGATTCCACAGGTGCGTTGTGTGAAGGATTGTACCGCGTCTCGTAATACTGACAATTATACAATCAATACAGCAATATTGCAAATGTTTGAAATGCTCACCTTCTGCATGTAATCTAGGTCGTTGTGCGTGATGGTGACGTCGTACAGATACTTTACATTTCCCAAAACCTTTCTTTCCAACCAAGTAGCCTGTTTGCCCAATAAATGAAGGCAAGAGTCCGCGTCGACGGCTAGAATGATCTCATCGAAGGAAGCTTCCCTTGGATGAGACTCTAATCCGTCATGAGAAACTTTGTATCGGATCTGAACCGGACTAGAGACGGAGGCTTTTCCCCTCGTGTGACGTGAAACGACTTCCAACACCTCATGATGGAGTTTGAAAGTGACGTTCCCTGTGGAGGTAATTTCATGTGTCCAGGCCTTATACACGTCGTGCAACTGTAGCATTGTGAGTTCCGGGTGAACATATCGGCAGATATGTAAGTGACACACCTTTGGAAACGCGAGCATGGTGGGAATGCTAGCCAGTAGACTCTTCTCGGAATATTCAAAGAGTCGCATACTCGGATCCATGAAGACTCGTTCCTAAGCACGGTAAGCGTGGACTCTGCGATATGCGAGAACAATGGAAACATTACCAATATAGCACATGAAATGTAAGGCGTTTGATTTCCTGTGCCGAAGAAAAGCGCCACTAGTGGATACACCATCTTCTCACCGAAGTCCGTCGAAAATCTGAACATCTTGAGCATGACGTGAACGGGAATCACGGCGAATATCGGCTCGAATGTCTTGATGATAGAGAGCACCCTGCCGAATTTCTTAATATCTCCCTGGAACTGTGAAACGAGCGAGGTAGGGAAGACGTTCGTCCAAAAGTTCTCGTCCTTGCCGAAGCTGATCCTGCAAGCCAGATTAAATGGAAGAACAACCGGTAATGATCAGAACGTACTGCATCCCTACTTCCGTAGACTCGAAGCCAAGCATCCGAAACATTCTCAAAGTGTTCGCGAAGACAGGACTACAGCCTTGCACGCCATCATTGATGTATGCGGCACCATACTTGTCGGCGTCGATGTTAATGGAACTTGCCATCCCCCCTGTGACACTCTGCTTGTCATAGACCGTCACCTGGTACTTCTCGGGATGTCGACTGAGCGCATATGCAGCTGACATCCCAGACGCGCCTGCGCCAACAATACAGACGCGTTTGGGAGGAGGGGGCGCAGACGACATGGTGGTAGATGAACAAGAGGTTCGAGTCGCTGCCGGGCGGAACCATGATCGTGTCCCGTCTGTCAGCCTGTTCACGATGACAGCCGCCCCGCAGGCCATCGAGCAGCACCCGCCGCTGCGTCACGACACGTGACCTCACCCAGCTGCAGTAGGCTGCAGTGCGATCGCCGTTGGCCAAGTGAGGATTGCGACGAGCAGCATTTGACTTTGTTCCGATGTCTGACCCCAGCTGATTGCACTATCGTGAGAGCGCGATCATCGGGCACGAGGAGGTATTCGCAGGGTCCATCTTCACGGACATCAGCCATCCCAAGACCTGAGTGAGAGAACAACATACTCAATGAGTAGTCCCAAAAAAATCGCTTTGCCACCGGGTGCAGTCTTGGGAAGAAGAAGACGCCAGTGAGCGCGCGGCAAGCGGGTGATGCCGCCGAGAAAAAGGCATGCGACATTGGAGCTCGCACCGAAGCAGGCACGACAGTTCCATCAAAGGCACGGTGGTCAGCTGAGACACCAGTGAGGTTCAACAGCCAACAGTTCTACTGCCTGCGCGGCGTAGATCAGTGGGGTCAGCCTGCGGAGCAATCCAACGGCCATTGAACGGAGAACAGTGAATGTGTGCTTTCACATGCACTGGCAGTCGTACGACCCCAAGCAACGGGGTGTACAGATGGTGGTCATTGGGCAAGCGAGGGACCTGCATTGTCACCGATGCGGTAGCGTTGCGCCTGCAAGAGGGGGCGTGAACTTGAGACTCTGAGTCATACAGGAGACCCATGGCTGATGGAATTTCGTCAAGTTGACGCCTTCGTTTTGTTGGTCATGCCATTACTGTCACAAAAGAGCGTTTTCCTCGCCGAGAAAAGGCTGTTTAAAAAAATCAGAGCGACGCCGGCATGGCAGGCTAGTGGTGCAGGAGACTGTTGACGCGGCTCTGTGCGTCAACGCTCCAAGTCCCCTTCAGCAATGATTAATGATCGGCGTTGCGATGCAGCGAAACTTGCAAGCTGGCATGCAGTTGTTTCGCCGTCTCATGCCCGAGTCATCCGAAATTCTGGCAATCTTTACCTCCGATACGGTGACTTCCCTCTTCATCCAGGGGATTCAGCCAGTAAGCCGTCTCGCAAGAAGCGCGTCGAAGACAAGTTCGTGACGATGATTGGAACCGGACAGAAAAGTGGCGGAGTCAGTGCTGATCTGAGTATCAGCCGGATCAGCTGAGTCGAAAGCTTGCCAGAGTTGTACTAGCGGATACGGGTGCAAGGTAGCCGGGCTGGACGTTATAGTCGCCATAAACGATCGCGCACCGTCTCAGGTCTCAGATTCCATCACGGCGTGCTGTCCGTGCATCCAAACTGCGGGTGGACAGCTCACGCCAACGAGCCTTGCAGCCTCGTCATGTTACCGCTTGATTGGACACGGAGTCCATACTGCTCCGAGGACTCCTCTGCAAGCGGCCTGGATATAAGGGCATGGACTGGTGAGCTAAAACCCCAACAAGTTCTAAAGGCCTCACTGTCACTCGAGTCCTGCTTTTTCAACACCACTCATGTTCGCAAATACTCGTCGAGCCTTTCCTGAGGATTATGTCCAACCGTGGGTATCAGGGTGCGTCCAATCCAGTCCTTGAGCCGTTCTGTACTGTTGAACGAACGCGTCGGGGCGACTTCTAGGAGATATCATCAGTCTCCTCGGAAAGGGGTAGATCATCCCATGGATGCCTCCTTTCCAGCTTTTCGTTTCGTCATCGTATGACCTGCAGTGCACACGCTGAGCATGCACTTTACAGAGGGGCACTCGGTCTGATGCCTTCCCTCTCGTGGGTCGTGCTCTGGTGCTTCCTTGGGTACAGGGAAGCTCTGGAGCACGTACCATGAGAATGGAAGAGGTCTGAAAAAGCTCACTATCCCTGTCCTCAGTAACAGTCTACAACTCCTCAGGAAGAATGAGAGATTTCACTGCGCGTACAACCCCTCTATGGTGTTTGTGCTATTGACTTTAGCCAACTGGACTGTTTAGATATTCAAAATTTCCAGCCTAAGGCAGTTTTTCTCCCGGCAATTTTAGGTCGGTTCTGTGTTCTAGGATCTGCTGCAGGCATATACTCACCTCTCCTGAAGTCAGAGCCATTGCAATGCCAACGGTTGCTTTCCGAGGGTCGAGGGTCGAGGCTTCTTCGCTTGACGGCACCTGATCTGCAACGACCTGATCGTAGTAGGTAAGCCTGATAGACTAACAATCTCGAGTCGAACAACGCGAATTTGACCTTTCACCAGTGCAACATTCCCGACCAGCGCAGATGGCCTCCCTGCGCTTGAGTGGAAACTACCTTATACTGCCACGGCAGAGCATGAAGCCGAGCGGTGTCGGTGCTTCTGATCAACACAGTCACCTTCGCGAACCAGTTCGGCTACGGCGAACAGCCAACGCCCTGACACGGATTGCCTTCACGTCCGCTTCCCAACATCTCGCCCCATACATAAGCGGCGGCTCTCAGCTGCTCGCTGGACATGCAGGCTGTCTGACGTTTCTCCCCAGAACTGCTCGTCCACTCAGAGTAATGAGGTTGCTAATCCATCTCTGGTTCTTTCTCGATCGAGCGTGCGACATTACAGCCTCTATCTGATATTATCCCCGTCGATTGCAGGCTGATTTACCTGGCATATATCAAATCCACACCCGTCTGCGTCTGTTTCACCTATTCATCCTCTGCGTTCTGCACAAGAGCAATAGCTGCGGCCTCTGTTCGTTCACTTGTCGGCGAGCAGACCTCTACACCACCGGCAGCGTGCATGTGAGTCAAACTTCGACTGCTCCTGTTCCATTCATAAGTATGAAAAGTTCTTTGGCGCCAGCCTTGGGTGTGTGGGCGGTAGAGGTCATTAGGCCATCTATTTTCAGAGCGCGTGCGATGGAAGTTTGAAATTGGCTCTTGGGCAGTAACGGTGCGTTGTTCAGATATAGACGGCGGCATGGCCAATCTCACCTCGTATTCATCCTGTATGGTTTTCGGACAGATTGAATGTCCTCGCTTGGGTATCAGTCAAGTCTTCATAGCATTCACGGTCTCCAAGGCTTCGGAATATGGATGACGACTTCCTCACGTACGGGCTGTCACAGTCGAAAGTCCGTTTCGCTTCGAGCCGCCTCATGGATTCCATGACTTCTCACTACGGCGGATCGCAGCCTCCTCACGTATGAGCTATCATGATCACGTCCGCTCAATCTCGAATCGCGCTCATGGTTCCCATGGAATTGCATTTTGGATGATAGCTTCCACATATATGAGCCGTCATATGTATCCTTTGCATCAACGGAGAGCAATGCGATGACCTGTTCACGAGTCATATCATCATGACTTTCGGACGAACGTGATTGTACCATAGAGGATACAAAGGGTACCGCACCAACGGTAACTACAAAGGACGTCAAGATAGCGTGCTTACGAGATACCGATCAATCTGATCCAGCCAACGGCAAATTGGCGCATGACACTTCGCAACAACGCTTAAGACCATCTACCAGGCACGACAGGGACGGAGCTCGAAAGGCCGCCATCGACTGCAATGTTCTGGCCGTTCACATAACTGCTCTCATCTTGAAGATCGTGGGATCAGGTCGTTGTTACAGAGATGGAAGATAGGACGTACCAGAGGCAAGAAATGTCACTACATTTGCAACCTCTGATGTCGACGGATTGTCATCAGCTTTGCTTTAGGTCTGCTACTTCCGTGACGTACCTTGCGCAACGCCGTAACGTCCTAATGGGTTCAGCTGGCCGATCTTTGGGCCAGCGCCTTTCGATCGCGCGAAATTGAAGACGTCTACCGTCATGCCGGTCTCAATCAGGCCAGGGCAGATCGAATTAACACGTATGTCGGTCTTCGGGAGTTGGTAGGCCGCCGTCTGAGCCATGTTGTTCACGCTAGAGCGGATGATAGGTGCTAGGAAATGGCGCAACAAACGAGTGATGGCTTACGCAGCTTTACTAGCGCTATCTAAGGGGCGTTTGAAACGTTAATGTACGCATAGTCGCAGTGAGATAGTCTAACTTACAATCGATCGGCCCAGCCCCGGAGCGTATTCCCGCGACTATGAACAGCTTTAATCAATGGATTACGGCATATCGCAGGGAGTGATACCTGACGCTGTCATGATGATGCTTCCGCCGCTGAAATCCTTACCACGAGAGGGATTTGTCTTCATCATCGCCTCCGAGGCATACCTGACGGCTAGAAAACAGCTGATTGTGGAATCATGACGTGCCCTGTACTTCATCCATGACGACACTCACGAAAGCGTGTTGATCTTGAGAGTTCGCATGAAAGCCTCCGCAGTGACGCCGTGCAATGCCTTAGTCGTCGCGATGCCAGCCTATGAAATCTTATTAAGTTGTGTTGATATAAAAAAATTGGATGCCTAGTCTTACATTAGCAAAGAATACGTCTAAACGCCCTTCTTCTTGAACGGCTTGCTTGCAGACACCGGAGATTGCTCCTTCGTCTGTTGCATCTGCCTGAATCGTAGTGACCTATCGAATAATCCCGTCAGAGAACAAAATACCACGCAGTGGCGTACTGAGCATGCCTTAACATCGGGATATTTCTGTTCGATAGTCGACTTGAGGTTTGGTAGGTTCGTTGGATCATAATCAATGAGATACAATCGAGCCGCTCCTATGAGTACATATGCGTTATGTGAGGTGTGACAGCATTCATGTTGAACCATACCTTCGTGAGCGAATTGTAGTGCTGTCGCTCTCCTGAATTCCGCAGACATAAACAGTTGCCCGCGTCCGTAGAACGTAGGCCTCATACCCTATGCCTAGCATGGATCCAACTCCCGTAATGACACATACCTTTCCCCGCAGCCGCCCACTACGAGGAGTGGTCTCAAGTTGAGACTGGATCTGTTGAAGACGCGTCACAGTTCTCTTTACGAAGTCATCGCCACCGGCAGCCACTTTATTCTTTGCATACGGATTAGGCTTCGACTCGGACATCGTGAGAGTAAGCAGAAGTCAGAACCACTTCAACCTGGAGCTCGTAACGTCGATCACGACCAGTGGTTGCTGTGCTTGACCGAGGACGTTAGTGCTGAGAACGCTGGATTTTATAGCAATTGTGGCGGTGAGATTCACGCCGCGGAGGTATATATGGCCGAAGGCATCAGCAGCTGACCTCACGTATCAATGTGATTCTGATTGCAACCTGTGACCTCGTGATGGTATGAGGCGGCAAAAAAATCCACAGCCTGGGGTGAGTGGATACTCGATGCTGATATCCTGCTCAGACGACGCATAGTCAGTACTCTGTAAGTACTTGCCGATGACGGAGTAAGGGTTGCATCGAATTATGAAGTCCGGTCTCGACTCTGTTTTTATGCATGATTGTATGTATCTACGGGTCGCCGGCGTTCAGTGCTCAGGGTGCAGAATCGATATTTATTTGAAAATATCTCCAGAACCTCGAAGAACTAATGCATCGAGCCTCCCTGCAGAGACGGACACTCGTACGGACAAGGACCAAGAGTGACATTTGCATTTGCACTCGGGCATCAACCAGCATGCCGCATTTGGCAACAACGATGAATTTGACTGCAAGCTAAATTCGGCGTCTAAGCAGAACGAAACAGCGCGCTGCGTCCTCTTTTCAAGCACTTCATCTCGTCTGCCCACCTTGCTGAGAAAATCGACAAGGGAAACAACACAATCAAACATGGCGGTGAACGAACCCAGCTCCTGTGCACCCTGCGAACTAACACGCGATGAAGATGCACCGAAAGGTCAGTGTAACAAGTTCATAGTTGCCTTCTGCACCCAGACTAATAGACCTCCCAAAGCTCTCATGAAGAAATTGAGCCTCATGGACAAGATTCTGACACCGGCAATCCTGGTCGCGATGATCGTCGGAGTCGTTATTGGGGAATTCGTCCCAAACGTCCAGCCAGCCTTCGACACAGCGCGCTTCGCCAGCGTGTCCGCCCGTAAGTTTCTCCCCTTCGATCTCGCGAGATGCTGGCCAACGGTCTTCCAGCCATAGCAGTGGGGCTTATCGTGATGATGTGGCCCATCCTCACCAAGGTGCAGTATGAAGCTCTCCCGCGTATCCTGCCCACACGCACTATGGCAGTGCACATCCTCCTCTCGCTCTTCCTCAACTGGATCATCGCCCCATTCGTCATGCTAGCCTTCGCATGGGCCACGCTGCCAGACCTTCCGACGTATCGAACAGGCGTGATCATGGTCGGTCTTGCGCGCTGCATCGCCATGGTCATGGTCTGGAACCAGCTTGCGCGGGGCGACGCCAACTATTGTGCCATCCTAGTCGTCGTCAACAGCATCCTGCAAATTGCCCTGTACTCGCCATATGCAGTTTGGTTCGTGAACATCATGGGAGGTGCCGGTACAGATATACATGTGTCGTATGGAAGGGTGGCCATCTCCGTCCTCATCGTACGTCTTGCCTTCATCGTCTGCGCATGTTCGCTTGAACATCCCGAAAACATAGTATCTCGGTATCCCGCTTGGGGCGGGACTCCTGACGCGCGCTCTCCTGCTATACTTCACCTCGCGGCAATTCTTGACGGAGCGTTTCCTTCCCGTGATCTCCCCGTTAGCTCCACTCGGCCTGCTGTACACAGTGATCGTGCTGTTCGCATATCAAGGGCACCACATCATACACAACATCGGCCATGTCTTCCGTGTCATCGTACCGCTCGTCCTGTACTTCACCGTGATGTGGGCGGGCACATTCGCATTCGTGTGGTGGCTCGGCCGGCGAGCGCTTGCGAAGGGACAGAGAGACAGCGAACGATGGAGCTACGAAATGGCCGTGGTACAGAGCTTCACCGCAGGAAGCAACAACTTTGTACGTGCTGCATCTTCAATGCGAAGATCTGCCGTGACCTTGACACAACCATGTTGTAGGAACTTGCGATAGCCGTCACGATTGCCGTGTACGGTGTGGGCTCCGACCAAGCTCTGGCGGCGACGATCGGCCCGCTGGTTGAGGTCCCCGTGCTGCTAGCACTGACGTGGTTAGCCCTTTATCTTGGGCGAGCACTGCGTTGGGCGGGAGGGCAGATAGAAGATGGAGATCAACAAGGAGCAAATGAAGCGAGAGATGTAGAGGCAAGTGGAGCTGTGTCTGCAGAGGGAGGCACAAACGGGTTCGAAAAGTCCCTGCAAGTTGATGAGAAAAGCGACTGAATGGATCGTGCGTGTGTGCGTACCGTGTAGGTCAATTGTGCTACCTTTCCCCTCTATACTTCTATGCTCTTGGCATGAGAAATGCCGCTGCCTTGATGTATGATTAATTGTGATATCTTCCAATGACTACGCGTTCCTTGCCCCAAGGATCCTTCCAGATCTTGATATCGCGAAGTTGTGCTCGCCTTTCGAGTGATTCTGCGACATCGCCCGCCTGGCCCTCACCAACCTCCAGCACGACAATGCCATCCTTTTTCAGCATTTCTAGTTCGCCATTGCTGAGCAGACCAATAATATCATGATAGAAAGTGAGGCCCTGGCCGTCGACACCTGGGTCATCGCCGAGCAACGCACGCCAGTCTTCGTAGTCCTTGACGGAGGACGGAAGCTTCTCGTAGTCACGCTTCGAGATGTACGGAGGATTGGACGTGATCACGTCGAACGGCCTCTGCAGCTCATTCTTGCGAACAAAATCGGGATCACGTATATCAGCCAGGATTGGTCTGAACCAATTGTGCTCCCGATCGCCAGCGATGTCGACAGGCACTGCATCGTTCTGCCCAGGTTCATGGAGCATGACACCACACAGCTCCGCATTGTCCCTTGCAAGCCGGATCGCATCTTCGGAAATGTCGACGCCCGTTGCATGCACGGATCCTGGTGGCCATAGACGACATAGCAACAAGGGGATACAGCCTGTGCCGGTGCAGAGGTCAAGCACGGACACCGGCCTATCTCTAGACGGCGACAGCTGCTGCAAAATCCGGATCGTCCAGTCTTCTGTCTCCGGACGCGGAATAAGGACTGGCGGACGGACAAGCAGCTCTAGTGGGCCAAAGGGCTGAGTGCCTATAGTCGGATAAGCTCAGCGACCAGTACGAATAAGAACGATACATCCCGCACACACCGATAATATACTGCAGTGGTTCTCCCTTCACTCTCCGTTCGAGCATACTATCGAGACTCCGAGGACGCATTGGAGAAGATGGGTGCTTTCTTAGTGCATCCTTCATCCATCGCAATTCCTGGGCTGCATCTTCGGCGCCAATAGCGCATTGAAGGGCGCGGAATAGCTGCGCGGTCCCAAAGCGCAGATTTGCGGACATGAAGCACCAATTCTACCACATCTCAAAAAGCTTAGAGCAAGCAAAGGTATAAACTCGCATGGACGTCGGAGACTGGACTGCAAACAGGCCGTGGGATGGCTTTGTGACTTGTGACTTATGCACGTGACATGTTACATAGCGTGCGAAGAACAATAGAAATGACAATGAATCCAGTTGCTTACTATCACTGGCCCACTAATGCAATTTTTTCAGAGTTTCGCGTCCTATTCTGCTGTCAGTGAGCAGACCCCCTCGGAGATTTTATTATTACAAAGACTGGGTCTTGAGAGCACTGATAAATATTTGTGAGTGAACAGGATGCGAAGTGGATGAATCCGAGGATGACTTCCAGTCGCAACACCAATGCAATTGTCAAGAATCATCAGCCACCGTGTGGGAACGTCTTCATTTTGACAGTCCGATCCGGCACCACTGAAAATGGATGTTCTCCGACGCAGCTCCGCCATTCTCAGCTCGAATGGGACCTTCTGAACCTTCCTTATTTGGGTATGATTCTCATTCTGGCAGCCACTCACTCCTTACACTCCTCCCAGAGAACGCAGGGCTCGCGCAATATATGTCGGCTTCTATCAACATAGAGTTCACATATATACAAAGTTTACCTGAGAGCCTCATGAGACCATGATCAGCTGTATGAGCAAGAGAGCCTCAGGAAAGCATCAAAATGGGCTTTTCACTGTAACTACTCATACCATATGCCAGCAACATGCAATGTCAAAAATCTGAACAGGCAACCTTGACTTTAATACTTGCATGTACATTGTGTGAATTTTTCAGATTTTTGAATGTGTTATTCAGACGGGAAAGATGTGAATTGCATTAGGGTTGCAATTGCATTGTGGGGCCATGTTATGAAGCGTTCTCTGCTAGAACGTTCAGAACCACGTGTGCTTTCTCACACGTACTAGTCCACAACGTGGACAGAGACTTAGATACCAAATATACCTAACGTCTCCAATAGTCAGGCAGACTATTAGCAGGGTTTATAGTGTGGTCAAGCCTAGTAGACGATGTAGCAGTGAGGTCCTCACTCTACCCTTGCTAGGCCTTGGCCGCTACAGCTATTGCACGTTCACCCGCAGGTTACTAGGTTCGCTGTTCTGACTCTAGCAAGCGTACGAGCTTACTACCTCTTGAGAGCGAGTACGATTGCACGAGGGTTCTAGAACTGAGAACGTTCAGAGTCACAGGTGGAAGAGGTTGTCTTCCAGCTGCTGCTCCGCCCCTTTATATAGTCGCAGACCTATAGTCTGGGGTACTAGTACAAGGGGTCCTCTACACTGCCTCAGTGATAAAGATAGGTGAAACACACCGGAGCTTAGCTGCTGCGAGCCAGGTATTTGGCGAGCTAAGAAAAGCGTAGGTGAAATACCTGAAATATGAAATGAGAACCAAAGTCCTGGATCGCAGATCCTGGGGTTAGAGTTTGAGAACCCTAGAAGCTGTCCTCGGTCACATAGTGACTAGACGCTGTCCTCAGTCACATAGTGACTGATATCACCTGACCGTGATTGGGCGTCTCTTCTAGGCGCTTGTTCATGGGGATCACGTGACCATGAGCGATGGTACGTTTCGTAACACAAGCTTCCCTCTCCAACCGCCAAGACCCTTTGGCAATTAAACCATAGGATCCGTTCTTCTCCGTCTGCGCTTCCGCTTCGAGGAAGGAAGTATTCTTGAAACAGTGTGCGTGGAGCTGTCGTGTGATTCAGTAGAGGATTGATCATTCGTGCCGATGCTTGATTGTTCCAGCGCAGGGCTACCCCGAGACTGATATCTCCTTTCGACTTGATCAGCCCAGGAGGTCTGATTGGCACTTGATGATTCAGAATCACTGTTAAACAACTCGACGGTACGTCCACTGCGATGCGCTTGAGGGCTTGAGGGACTTGGAGAAGTTCCTTGCTTCGCATTGCTACCAGTGCTTGGATTCGAGGAATCAATACTGGAGTTTCGTGCGTAGGCTGCCTTAGGATGCTTGGGGGACAATGAATCGGGGATTCGTCCTTCATTCCATCGGTCGTTCGGTCGCAATGGTCATGACCTTGATCGGTTACTGTCATCAGAGATATCATTCTTCCGAGGCGGCTTTGGACATTCAAATGCGTGATGTCCAACACGATTGCAATTCCAGCATCGACCAGAGAATTGTCCTTGTCCTGGTTGTGAACGGCGAGAATCTTCGCGAGTCCCTTTGAATGGCTGGTTGATCCATTGGTTAATGGACGGTGAAGACTGCTGGTTAGTCTTGGTCGACTGCCGCTGCTTTGTCTTCTTCTGTTTGCCTTTCTGATTAGGACATGTCTTCATATGTCGTCGGGGCGTGCTGTCTGCTGAAGAGGAAGATGTAACTGATGAAGTACTTTCATCGTCACCTCCTTGCTGTCTCTTGTCAAATTTCCTTTGGACGATGGCCTTGATACCACGCCATTCTTTTTGACTGAGATCGAGCGATGCCATAAGCACTTCCTTCCATATTGATGTAGGGAAGGCTGTCTGGTCATTATGCGATGAATGCGTTCGTATGGCGCCAATTCGAATGGTATTCATGCCAAGAATATGTTTAGACATTCGATCGATATCCATAGGTTCGTCATCATCTTCTTCGGCTTCCTTCTTCTTCCGATCGACATGGTGATCTCGATTATCGCCTCCGAGAAGAAGCTTGACAAGCTTTGCATTGACCAACTTTGTCACTAGTTGCTCAATCTGCTTTCGCATCTTTTTCGTGATCGACGGATCAATTGAGGGTTCTTTTGATCCGTGGGATGAATCCTTTATTGATTCTTTCGATCCGATAGATACGCGCTCATCCTTCTTCTTAATTGAAGAAGTCTTCTTCTGCTTCTTCTTTGATACGGCCTGTACGGGCAGGGTTCGATCAATGTTTGGCGTCTTTGCGGGACATTGATCCATTTCGTGTCCTGGCTTCCTGCACCTATAGCATAGGCGTTTCTTAACTGGAAGGTTCCGTACTTGTCGTATTCGTCGTGCCCTGTCGACGTCCATTGCATTGAGATCATCTATATCCATCGAGTCTCCTTCATCCATTGAATGGCCCTGATCCTTATGCGTGATGAAATCGAAGATATTGCTTTTTCCCTTATGGACGTTTCGAAGGTCGTTGACTTGTCTTGCCACATCGCAAGCATCCTCATACGTGGTTGGAGGATTCGGGGTAAGGAAGACCTTTTCTGCCAACTTTGATTCCAAGCCTCGCTTGAAATGGACGAGCTTGGTGTAGTCGTCATCGATTTCAGCATATCGAAATAGGATGTCGAGATTCCCAATGTAATCGTCGACTTTTCCTTTCTTCTGCCTACACTGATTGTCGAGTAACGTTTGCCATGCTTGGTCCTTAGTTGCGACTCCTCCATACTTTTCTTGGAGAGTCATCCGAAAGTCGCGATAAAGTCCTAGATCGTCCGATCTTCCTGTAGATGCGATCATTGCTGCTTCCCATGATTCGACCCATTTTGCTGCTGCCGAACCAGGTTCGAAGTGGGATAGGATGAACGTTATCTGACTATAGTCGTCGTTGTATATGTGGATGTTTGCCTGGAGGTGTCGTTCTCCGGCTTGGAGGAATGACGTGAATGTTCGCTTATCTCCTGCGAACGGTCGGATCTCGCCCAGCTGTAATTCCTCCTTTTCCAATTCTGGTTGTGCAGAATTATACAGCGCGTAGAGATTCATTTCCAGGAGATATTCCTGCCACTGAAATTCCAGACATGTCGGTCCTGGATGCACTGGCGGTCCATTGGCTGGATCGTACCGTGCTTTGGTGGGATTTTGACTAGTAGTTCCCAAACTACCTGTTTGCGCCATGGCCGACTGTGGCCTTATTGGTACTCCAAGTGGCGTTACTGGCCTTCCTCCTTCGGAGGATGTCCTGGTTAAAGGTGTCGTCCTGACTCCTTTCCATAATCCTAACCCGTCATAAGGCTTCCTGGATGTTGGCGTAACGCTAGAGTCGCCACTCCTTAGAAGACTTGGATTAATGCCGAGAGGATTCCATTCCTCCTGTCCTTTATCCTTGTTCGATCCTTCGGCGTCCTCTGGCCTTGGATTGACTTGTATTACTTCTCCTCTAGGAAGGTCCGTATGCGTTAGGAATTCGTCCTCGAAATCCTTTGCAATGTCCTTCCTATTATTGATAACCCGTTGAATTTCTTCAACGTCATGTTCGAGCTCTCGGAGCTCCTGTTGTTCTTCTGGGGTTGTAAGGTTCCCCAGCCGTTGTCGTCTTCGCAATGTAATGGCTCGCGTATTCCTGACGTCTGCGAACCAATCCAATTCTTCATTGGTTGCATCGTTCCATGACAACGGCGTCATGTATCCTTTGTCTCCTTGATAGCCTACCGGCTCATCTCCGGAGTCTGATTCGTATCCTGGATTCTCCCGATATGACATCTTGCCTTTTCTTGGTGGCCCTTAATCAATTGTTCGTCGACTGCACCGGTCCGCGTCTCCACACAGAATTCTTCTGGATAGTCACACGGACTACCGTTAGTTCCTTGAATCTTCTTGATTCCGAATTGCCTTCCCTGGGAAGGGCTTTAGCACGTCTTCAACGTGTGCCTCAGATGAGGGCTTCTCTTCTGGATTACCACACGGGTAACCGCTAGTGCTTGAGTTCGATGAACACACAGATTTGATTGACCCACACAGGTTTCCCTTCCTTGTCGTACCAAGGAAACCACACAGGTCCTGGAAGTGACTACACAAGTCTTGATTCTTCTGTAGCGTCCAAGTAGACCCCACTTCTTGTAAGTGGTTCTAAACCTAAATAGGTTGACTTATAGAAAAACCTCTTCCAAATGTTATGAAGTGTTCTCTGCTAGAACGTTCAGAACCACGTGTGCTTTCTCACACGTACTAGTCCACAACGTGGACAGAGACTTAGATACCAAATATACCTAACATCTCCAATAGTCAGGCAGACTATTAGCAGGGTTTATAGTGTGGTCAAGCCTAGTAGACGATGTAGCAGTGAGGTCCTCACTCTACCCTTGCTAGGCCTTGGCCGCTACAGCTATTGCACGTTCACCCGCAGGTTACTAGGTTCGCTGTTCTGACTCTAGCAAGCGTACGAGCTTACTACCTCTTGAGAGCGAGTACGATTGCACGAGGGTTCTAGAACTGAGAACGTTCAGAGTCACAGGTGGAAGAGGTTAGTCTTCCCACTGCTGCTCCGCCCCTTTATATAGTCGCAGACCTATAGTCTGGGGTACTAGTACAAGGGGTCCTCTACACTGCCTCAGTGATAAAGATAGGTGAAACACACCGGAGCTTAGCTGCTGCGAGCCAGGTAATTGGCGAGCTAAGAAAGCGTAGGTGAAATACCTGAAATATGAAATGAGAACCAAAGTCCTGGATCGCAGATCCTGGGGTTAGAGTTTGAGAACCATAGAAGCTGTCCTCGGTCACATAGTGACTAGAAGCTGTCCTCAGTCACATAGTGACTGATATCACCTGACCGTGATTGGGCGTCTCTTCTAGGCGCTTGTTCATGGGGATCACGTGACCATGAGCGACGGTACGTTTCGTAACAGGCCACTGGTAGTACCGGTGAGCAAGCTACCCGTCCTCCTCGGGTAGCAACTGCAGCTTCCTCAACTTCTCCTCCATAATGTGCTCCATTTTGCCATCCTCGTCGGGTGCAACATTCTGTAAGATGAAGAAAGCCCTTCCCACGAGTCCGGTGACGTAGTCAACGACGGTAAGTTGTTCGACTTCTCCATAACCGTTCGGGCGCACAACAATATGACCGATGAGGTCGTGGTTTGCAGCCATCTCTTTGTCGCGCGAAGTTTGAGGGCCAAAAGGGGGCTGATCTTTGCCAGTCACGTTCTTGTATCTGTTCATGTAACTGGTGAGTTTGCGGTGCCACGATATCGAGAAAAGTAGCATGATGAATCTTACTGGCGCCTTCCAACTTCAACATTTATAGCGGCAAGGGCTCTGTTCGGCATGTGTAATAACTCCTGCATATGGATGGCCTCAACGGCACCGTGGCAGGCAAAAACCCTGATAATCCATTTAAGATAGCTGAAACAAATCGCCAATGAGGCTGAATACTAGGAACACTTGCCAGCGAGGAAGGAAATTGAACTCACTCGTGAGAAGCAGGGGCCTGCGTACATATGATATCGATTTCGTGAAACCATTGCTGCCGTTTTTCAACAGAGTGCAGTGGAGGAATATGATACAGCTTGTGTTGGGTCCATATCCTGACAGCTTGTGAGTGTAACGGTTCGGCCTCGGCCATGTTCAAGTGCTTGGACACGTGGTTCATTGAAAGCTGGGAGATAGTCAAGTAGTGCGTGAGCCGCTGGATGTAGGATTCAGTAGTCTCAGGAGAGAGACTGTGGGCAGTTTGCGGCATGATGAAGCACAGCGTTGGCGTGAGCGAGCTTGTGAGAGATGACAAGCCAAAGATGCAACAGTGTGAAGAATAACTTGAAAAGCCTCTCATATCATTTGGCCTCGTTTGCTCCTGAAATCACTCCGAACTTAGTTGCCGGTTAGTACTAACCACGATTCAGTCCCGTCGTTTCTGTGCACTGATTCACTTGCCGTTAGCTTGATAGTTCCGGTTCCTATAGTTGTTTTCTTTCAGCTGCCTGGCACTTGGGGCATAAGCTATGATCTCTGTACTCCTCCCATGAAGCAAGCGCTGCCTAATGGCTGGTGCTGCCACACTGGTGCATTAATTTTGTCTCTCGCAATGCTCTCATGTACTGACAGTCCAACAGCTTCTATCTATAGAATTTTAGTTCATTTTCTGCTCTTTCAAGGCTTTTACCATGGCCAGTACTACTCCGTGTATCAGTCAACAATACACTGCCTGCATGGGTTTGGACAGTGATGCTCTTACTTCACCGCCTCAAGCCGCTTGGGATCTTTCCTTCTGTCGTGAAAGGGTGCCAGATGTTCAGGATTCCTGTGGATGTTTTTGATATTACAATGTACAGTTGGGCGGCGCCTACTCGCCCTTACTCTTGGCCATGACTCCCAGAAACCTCGTCCCTGCAAACGTCCCCTCGGCTCCACTTCCAGGACCAAACCCCATGCCCTTGAACTCGCTTCCACCATACGTAGCAAAGAGCATAAACTCTCGCAACACTGCCCACTGGCTGGTATAGTAAGCATGTTCATCAGAGATCACTTTCGTCATCTCTATCCTGACATCCACTCTTTATATAGATCCATCTCCAAGTTTTGTCCCTGCTGGCTCGATTATTGTGTCTCTATCTGGTCTCCACAAATATTTATATTTGGTCATTGCATGCATTCACCATGATTAGCTGGAATATGCCGTTAATGGTCTACATGAATTGTAATCCAAGCTACTGCCGTTTGCATGGCTGTCCCAGTCCGCGCTCATAGGATCGAGATTAAGATCAAGCATCCCTTGTCTTTGTGGATATGACTGGAACTCGCAATATGGAGTAGCCATCTCGCATCGTTATCCGCACCAGCCAGTCCTGTGGAACCTTCGAGCTCAAAGCACGCAGGGAACGCACACGGTGCCCTATGGCGTATAATTGAAGCGAGCTGCGGCCTATAATTAGTTGATGATGAGTTCAGTGACAAACTGGGGAGGATCGATACATCGTAAGCAATCGCCAGTGCTGTCTCTTCGGTGCACTCACTCAGATTGACCATTTCCGTCTGCTTCATGACTAGGTTTGCAGCTCTGCTGGTAATGTCAACCGGTACGACAAACTGATGAGCCGACGACTTGGTCCAGATATCTGTGCATGGGAGCGGCTACGATTTTCGCAACGGGACGACGAAGCGGATAAGCATGCTCACAGGGCATGAGCAAGAGAAGGTGGCACTCGAAAGGTTCCAGCGCTCGCAGGTGGCTCCGTACGGCAGAAGGTGGCCTGATTCTCACCGCTTATCGTAAGTGGGGAGTCGATGAGTACCATGGCAGGAGATAGAGCGGTCAATGGAAGTTGTTTGAAGGCCTTTACGAGATGATTGTGTCGACAAAGGCAGTTCGTTGACATAGGGCACTCGTCCTCCGCCACTTCATTAGTATGCCGTTTCGCCAGAGATACCTCGCAGATTAAGCAAGTGTGCAGCGGGATGTAATGACGGGTGTTGCAGAATAATGCGGACGTGATGCGTCGATGACGAGCACTTTGCGCAGATTCAGATGCCGGCAGTGGAAGCCGGCAGCCGGGCAGGGCGGTCTTATCCGGATCACTGGCATCCTTAAGAGGAAGGAGGCCGGCGCATCGGCCGAGGGCGCCTGATGAGAGCGTAGGCTTCTTTCCCTCGGCTATTACGCCTTGAAATATCTCCATGTCCGCTTCAAAATGCTTTCTTCCCAGTCCCACATCGACGACGCCAACGCCATGCCGACTGCACTGACCCAGCAGCCCACCTTGCCCCCGTACCACCTTGCCCCCTCTTCCGCTTCCACCTCTGAACAGAACACTCCCGCCGCCGACCCAAAGAAAAAGTCGGCTCCCAAGCGCAGACGGCCCCAAGACGCTACCAGCGACAGCGCAGATTCCTCATCCCAGCCCTCACGCACTCGCGAGGGGCCCAAGAAGAAAAAGGCCAACCGCGCGTGCTTCCACTGCCAGAAGGCACACCTCACTTGCGACGACTGTGAGTCCTCTCCGCTCGATGCTCAGGATCCCCGATCCCCACCAATTGCCAATCGCGTTATCCACCACATGTCTTGCGCGTGATTGCTCTTGCATGTCAAGCTATTTTCTGTGCAGATTGGACCCGCAGCCCGCGTCCGTGCAGCCTTCCGGAGATTGGTGCTTCTCAGGTTATCAGAGGAAGCTTGGCTAGCCCGACCGCGACCACACCGCCCCTGTTCTTCTGTTCGAGGCACACTCTAATTCCCCACACTGCCCGGGGTAGTGCAGGTCACAGCTACCTGTTTGTGGTAGTGTTTCGTAATTGATGGGCCAGAATGGTCTTGGCGTATGGGGAAATCTCATAGTTGCGCGTCTCATCTATCTCATGCAGTCCGACTGACCTTGCTGTGCCTTCGCAGCACGACCCTGCCAACGATGCGTAAAGCGCGGCATGGCAGATAACTGCACCGAAGGACACCGCAAAAAGGCAAAGTATCTCTTGGACGAAGAGGAGCTCGGTAGGTTGGAGGAAACTGTCGCCTGCGAAGCAGCCCTCACTGCATATTCCAGAGGCCCTCAAACACACAAAGTCCAGCGAAGGTTCATCAAAAAGCACCGAACCTGCGCCCGTACCACAATGTAAAGCGCTTCCGTTTCTCTCGTGCTGTCGTGACCGATGACAAACGCCTGCACGTCCCCAGCGCCTCCCGAACCGCAATACGTGCCTTCAGACACGATGTACTCCGCTTACGGCGGGACACCGTACGCTCTTGGATCCGAGGGCGCGAACCTTGAATACAGCATCCTCTCCGCCATCCTTGGCAATTCACCCGACTCGACCGGTGCGCAGAACGCCGGTAGTCCTGCCGCCCCATCAGCGTCATACAACGCATCGACGTCCGGCGCGAACCTTGTGGCAGCTACATGGCCTAATGATCCGTACCCCAGCGCATCGCGTCAGAACGGTTACGGCACGACAGGCACAGGCCCATCGAACTACGGCGAGCAGACGCAGCTCGCGATCCAGCCTTCCGAAACGACACTCTCATCCTCTTCGAACCTCCCCAGCCAGACGATCTCACCAGATTACACCGGATACCCACCAGCACAGTTCACGCCGGGGCAGGGCCAGCCGCCGTCGGTGAACGTGCCGCAGCAACCGCCGCTCGCATATACGGACTATGCGACGTCCACGGGCACGCAGCCATCAACACCACCGAGCTCGACAACGCAGCGATTCTCGTCGTATGGGCAGCGCGGACAGCCTGTTGACGCATCGATATCGGGAGCGAACAGGACTGCGGCGTGGGCGGGCGAGACGGCGGCTGGGGCGGGCTCAGCTATCGCCGTCGGCCCGCAGAACGGCGCGGTGGTATATCAGGCGGTGACGAAGCCGTATGATTATACCGAAGGCTACCACTTTTTGATGAAGCACCTCCCGACACGGTGGGTCCTCAATTTCTGATCGGGCTAATTATAGGTTTGTGGCGTATGGTGCTGATTGCATATGGTGATCTTAGATTCGACAAGAATGATATACTGCGCATCGTCCGCGCACTCGCGATCTTTCGACCGTCGCTGATCGCGCTGCAGATGCCTCTCTCGGAGGAGGATGAGGTGTTTGTAGAAAAGTGCTTCCAGCGTTCGCTCATCGTGCGCATGCTTCTGTTTGAATGTGGGCTACGGCCGTCCTCATCGGGCTCGTTGTGCAGGAGCTTGATAAGCTGGTCTCGTTTAGCGGGACGCCTACCGTGGCGTGGCGGCGGACGGGGGAGATCTGTCTCGTTGGACCGGAGTTTTGCATGCTCACGGGCTGGGAGAAGGAAGAGCTGATTGGGCGGAGGAAATATATTTATGAGGTGCGCCCCCCGTCTGGTGCGTCATGCAGTGAACTGACAAATTGAATTTGATAGTTGTTCGAGAATCAGTCCGTCGTCGAGTATTGGGAGAACTTTGCCAATCACGCATTCGAGAACACGACGCAGAGTGTGTACTCGCATTGTGTTCTGCTAAAGCCTTCTGGTGCGCCCGTGCCGTGCACGTTTTGCTTCTCCATCAGGAGGGATATCATGGACCTCCCGAGCCTCGTCATTGGTGGGTCGCGTTCTGTTTCTCTTCCTCATGTTCTGATGTGTGCCTCCCGTAGGACAATGGCTGCCATTGCTATGACCATTCGAGATCCACGGAGGGAATCATCGCCTTGAAATTGTAATCTGTAACGTTATCTCGCTATCGACTTGCACTCTCTCCGTCTCTTCACATCCACTGCCTTCCGAGTCCCGACTGCGCTAATTTCCTACCAACTCTCCTTAATGACTGCGTTACCACACACCGTCATGACAGCCTGCCCGGGGCGCTTTCATCATGTAATCGGGCTGACAGAAAGAGAGGGTGCATGTACTTTCTGCGTGTACAACAACAGCTGCAGGGCGTACTGTATACCAAATGTTCAAATGATAAACCAAACAACTATCCTACCAGCGGAAAAGACGTGTGACCTAATGTAATAGGAACGAAGTCTTCCTCTCCTTCGCTCCTGCTTCTTCATCTACAAATCCACCCTGCCACACTGCATTGTGCGATGCACAGAGCATTTAGACAGCCTAGAGCATTTAGACAGCCTCCCCGACTGCCGCATACTCGCTCTCGATACCGGGTTCCATGAGCGATGCGTGGCCGATGATGAGGAACGATGATGCGCCGAAGAGCCAGAAAAAGGTGGAGAGAGGGGAGGAGAACCAGACGAGAGGGATACCGATGACGAAGAGACCGGTGTACAACGACTTTTGCGTCACGACGTGCTCGCCGACTTGCATCGGCTCCGGTGCTATTCGAGGTTGAGCGTGAGGACAAGGAGGTGTGGAAGTAAAGAGAGATGTGCCACGCACCGAATCTGTTGATCGCGATGAAGCCGCCGATGAGGAAGGCTAGGGAGACCAGGAGGAGGTAGTTTGTGATCAGTGCGTAGACTGCGAGGGTGGCGACGATGACTCCGTAGTTCCCTGTTTGTGCGATGAATGATCTCGTGAGCCACAGCGCCTTATCATACCTGTCCGTCACAGGACGCACCAGAGAAATAGCGTGTGTTATATGATATCCTCTGGGCAAAGGGCAGACATCTGAGAACTCTATAAACTGCGTAAGATACGAAAGGGACATACCGTCGTGGCGGTGTTCATGTCCGCCGGCTTCGAGATACGGTGGTAGTCGAAGAACTCGCCGAGTGGGCGCAGCGCACTCAGGCGGGTCTCCTACACGGACGTGGCGTCACGAACGAGCAGCGTAAGTCGATGCGCTCACGAGCGTGTTATTGGTACTATTACGACCGGGAAGTCTCACCCGGAATGCCTTTACGGTATCTGTGACGCGCATGAGGGCCTCCATAGTCGTAGTCGTTTCTGCGATATGGGTATGGGCAGGGAGAGTGGTTGAGAGAGGCTAGGTTGAGTAAAGGGTTGAGTAGTGTAGAAGGGAGATGGCGGTGGAAGAGGGGTGATGTGAGAGAGAGACGTGTTCCGGTTGGGCGCCGCGTCGCGTGCGCGTCTCGGGCCTGCGCCGCAGGCGTGGCTCTGCCTCTCTTGCTCACAACACTCATATTCGCCAGGCTGCATATCGGACATGATGCGCAGGACACCGACGCAGCTCTTACTGCGCGATTCGGACGTGGAGGACGTGCGCAAAGCTGTTGACGCGCGGCGCAAGGCGGACGCGGCCAAGTCGCTCGCGGCGATGAAGGGAACGGCGCCTGCTGCGTCTGGTGGTGCTCAGCAGCTTGGGCAGCCGTATGTGGCTGCTGAGGATGCGAAGAAGAGGAGGGAGGCGATGTCTAGGGCGGAGCGGTTGGGATTGCGTCGAACGTACGTCGCGTCTGTCTGTCTGTTTTTTCTTCATTGATGGATAACAAGGTGAACAGGTAACCCGAGACGATGTTTGTCCTGGTGTCGAACGAACAGCGCAATTGCTACCTCCTTATGGTGTTCCATCGCAATGCACACTTCCCTTCCAATGTCAGATCTCTCGATTCGCGAGAGCAAGCGACTAAGGACAAGAAATCAAACTGCTTATTATGGCCCACATCTGTCGAATTTCGAAATTCCGGCTCCTTGCAGCCAATTCTAGTCACCGGCGATCTCGAGGATTATCTGCGTTTGACAACGAGTGCACGGTGTCCCCACGGCCTGTTCTCCGCTGGCTGTCCTCTCCCCGCATGTAAATACCTTGTAACAGTCGTACCGGTTGAGCAATAGTCAACGCACTGCTCTCTGCCGACCGTGTTTTCCCTGAATCTGCAGTGCGTCGTCGCCACTCTGGTCTGTCCTTGAAGGAAGATGCTTCAGTCCAGCCTCTTTTCGCTCACACCCATTCATGTCAGGTCTCTCAACCGAGGAACGAATGAACCAAAGGGCTGGCTGGTAGCTTCGTAGTTTAGGAGGCTGATATTAGGAGAACGAAGCACTTCTGTCGAGTGTGACCACGCTTCCGTTAACCCCTGAAAGTATACGGCATTGTGCCTTTCGGGGTACGCGTGACTTTTGAATCAGAAATGCGCTTGTTATATAACGTGGCTGCATTAAGAGGCCACCGACCAGTATCTGAAGCACCGCACGGATATATTGTGGCGGGAATTAAGTCTCGGACTATTCACATGACAGACGCACGCGACATAATACTCGGGCGCTAATTAAGCGGGGCTCGACTATATCCAGCTCTTGGGGGACCGTCCTTCAAAAGCCACCACCGTTCTTCGCATCTTCCTCCCCACGCTCCTTGCCTACAACCATGTCCTTGCCGCTGCTCGTCAGCGGTGCAGACTGCGGTCCCTCCAACCCCCTCCAGGGTCTATCCAAGAGGTTCGATCAAGATCGGGGCATCCAGCAGGTACGGGCAGTCTGTTCTTGTATTGTCGGGCCATGTTCATCGATGTAACTGTAGGACCATTTCGGGGCCGGCCGTGCTGGTTCTTCCAAAGAGGTGCAAGTCATCAACATGATAGTTAATGCATCACGCTGATCTTCACGCAGACCTTCCGTTCGCAATATTCTGCTGCTGCCGGATCCAGCCAAGATGCAGCACAATTCTTCTCGTCATCGCAGACATCTCCGAGTCTCCTTGCTGGCCCGTCCGCCTTCGACTTCTCCGCTCTGCACGCATCGCTGCCTCCGCCGCATCTGCAATCGCCCGTTCCATCGCCTCAGACGCACACTCCGCTGTCTCCTGCCGCCTGGGCGACCGACTTCCTGCAGCAACCGGCCAAACAATCGTCTGCCTCTCAGCTGTCTCTTGGTGCTCTTGCTCAGCGCTCCTCTGTCGATCTTGCCCAGGAGTCTGTCACGCATGTCCAGCCACAGCAGTTCACGCCGGGTGGCTTCTCGCAGAGTATGTCGACTTGCTGGATAGTGCGGTGGAATGGCTGAGCTTGGCTGGTAGGTTTCCGCCCTTGGAACTCCATGTCTATGGGATACAACGTGGGAACACTCTCCCCAACCAGCATGATGCCTTTAGGAATGACTACGCAGGTCCAAGCGGCAGGTCACAAAGCTGATGGTCCGCATTCTTATAGTTCGTAACAGGGTAGCACACATACTAATTCGTCCATCCAGCAATACAATGGGAGCAAGTGTTTGAATCACATGAAGCTGCTTTGAATGCTTCGGAGACAGTCGTGCAAGAGGCTCCCGCGACCGAGCAGGCGAACAACACCTCTCCACAGAACGTCGGTGACGACGAGCTTGCACGCACTGCAGGCAGGCTCATGGAGACGGTCCGGAGTGAGCAAAACCCAAAGTTCAAGAACAGCCAGTTCATGGGCCTCATGCGGCAACTCCGCGATGGCGAGGTCGTCGTCGAGGGTGATAAAATGGTACCGAAGGATCCAACGTCCTCGACCGGGGCAAGTGCGAGCAACTGGGCTAATGAGTTCAAGGGTGCTTCGGACGCGAAGGGAAAAGGCCGAGAGATGCCGCTTTCCGCAGCTGTATCCGAAGCAATGATACCGCAGGCCGTGGGAACAGCATACAGGTCCACGCCGCAAACTGGCATTGTGGCCGAGCACGCACCAGCGGATCTCGCGAGTCAATACGAGGAGAATCCCATCGATGCCTATCTCCGGGAGGAGAACGAGCGCTACATCGAGGCGCAGAAACAGGCGCAGCCGCCGACGACCGTACCCCGGCGAGACAGCTGGATGGACATGTACGGCTCGCAAGACGCGGACTGGGGCCGACTGCAGCGCGACTGGGACGCGTTCGAGGCGACCGCGACAGGTATTCGGCCGCTTGCGCATTACCAGTTCCAGGCTCACAACCCATATGTTTTGGGAGAGGCGTCGAGAACTCGGACCCACCAGTTACACGCGGACGCGAGGAACTCGCTGTTCGACGTACGTTCGTTCCGCTGCGGTCGGCGGTTCACGTAAGGAGCGGCTGACCCCTTTGTTTTCATATATAGAGCGTCTTGGAAATGGAAGCCGCGGTGCAGCGCGAACCGCTCGATGCGCTAAAGTGGTTCGAGCTCGGCGTCAAGCAGCAGGAAAATGAGCGCGAGCATAAGGCCGTGCAGGCGCTGCGGCGTGCGCTCGAGCTCGACCCGGAACACCTTCCGTCCTGGCTCGCGCTCGCGGTCTCGCACACGAATGAAGGCAACCGGCAGGGCACGTACTATGCAATCAGTGAATGGGTCGAACGCAACGAGCGGTACCGCGCGGCCGTGGAGCAGTTTCGGCAGGCGAACCCCGAGAGCGAGGAGACTTTGCAGTCGGAGCGCTTTGCGAACCTGATACAGTGCTTGATCTATATGGCCCGGGAGGACGCTGGGAGAGAGATTAATGCAGATATACAGATCGCGCTGGCGGTGCTGTTGAACACGAACGAGGTGTGTCTAACTGGCTGGCTGAAGTTGGGGCGGATGTTGAATACCTCTCAGGAGTATGCGATGGCACAGGACTGCTTTAACACCGCGCTCGCAGTGCGGCCTGATGTCCGTGTCTCTCAGATATCCGTATATCCTTTCCTCTGACTCGTTTTAAAGGACTGGCTGTTGTACAACAGGGTAGGCGCGACTTTGGCTAATAGCGGGCGGCCAGAAGAGGCCTTGCAGTACTACTACCGAGCCATCGAGCTGAATCCAGCCTACATACGCGCCAGGCATGTGATCAGTTTATCAGCGAGCTCGGACTTTTCTGACAGACTGCGTCGCAGGTTCAACCTCGGTATATCCTGTATCAATCTCCGGGTAGGTTTGCGTCGAGCGTGCGTGTATCATTCACTGGCTGACGGCTGTTCTACGTACAGCGATATGGAGAAGCTGCGCAGCACATCTTGGACGCGCTGTTGCTCCAGGACGGTGATAGCGTGTACGAGCCCTCTGGGGACAAGCGGGGCGTTACCACGCATGCGCTCTGGGAGAGCTTGAAGACGTGTTGCATGCATATGCAGAGGATCGACCTGGCGACGCTGTGTGACCGCGAGGATTTGGAAGGTACGTCTCCGTAGATAGCAGTGAAAGAATACGTGCTGAACGATGTTTTTCGTTGGCAGCTTTCCGGCTCAACTTCCAGATGGTGTGAGGTCTAGGCGTGTCGCAAACCTGCTGAGCAGCGCTGTCGCGCTGCCATCCGTATCTGCCGTGCGTAAAATGAACGTGTAGCATTAGGGACGTTTTGATCTGTACGAAGGCGTGGTGGTTGTGCATGCCAACGAACGGCTAGGCTGTCTCGTGGGAACCAATTCATTTCTTGCTCATGGAAGGGCGTTTGCCGGGTCCTACAGATAAGCGGTTCAATTCAACGAAGCCTTCATGTCGGCATCGGCCCGTTCTCGTGCCTCTTGCATGCGTGGCAGTGCGGACTCTATGGGCCATACTTAACTCACAGCAGCCAATCAGTTCGGTGCCCGCGTGAACGAGCGTGCAACGTGGTCACTCGTGTTTGCTCACGCGCACGCGTTGGGGGAGGGGATAGCCGCACCGCGTACCCGAGCCCACTCCTCACGCCAAAAGCCTGTCGATCCGCCTCCGGCCGCTCTCTGCATCGGCACAGCGCGATGTCGCTCGCAGTTACTGCAGGGAACGCGCACCCGGCGTGGTGGGCGAGCGTGAGATTCGCCGGTGTCCATCGTCTGGACGTGGGCCAGACAGTGAGCATGCAGCGCTCGGCGCGAGAGGCGACGTTGAGAGGAAGAGCGTCGGCGAGGGTGCGTCTGAGTAAGATGCTCGCTGTGGTCTTCTGATCACGGGAAGCTGTGCAGAGAAGCGCGGTGCAGCTCTGCGACGTTCTACAACACCTGCCTGATTTGGGAGTGCGTTGTCCAGTGCCTGTGGCGGCAGATACACGCATTCTTTGTGCGGCTGCACGGCAGGTCGTCCCTCCTCGTGGGTTACTAGGCAGCTAGTTGCTGGCGGCTGACGGATGGAGATCTTTGAGTGGCTAGGCTGACCGCGCGATGATGGAACAGAAGGTCCGCCCAATTTCGGGACGCGGGCGAGTGCAGCCTGAGTGGCACATCATCAGTTCCTGCCTGCCCCGCGGGGGTCATGGTCCAGGTTCCGTCTGATATCGGCTAGCGGCACGAGCGTGGCACACATCGGCACCGTGATAAGGCCTTTCCATCCTACGACGTTGATGCAGGCAGGAGAGCCTCGCTGTTTCGATGTGTTGCGCTTATCCGAGGCGGCCGCTGCTACGCACTAGAACTGCAGAACATAGCCCTGTCGAATCCGACTATGCTAATCCCGCGGCGGTTCTCAGAAATCCACGGAACACAGGACATGCTCATGTGGGAGCGGCACCCGCGTGCCAGAGACTGTCGCAGTCTTCGCATGCTTCTGAGCAAATTCTCCGATAACCGGGGTGTTACCAGGAACTGCGCTGTGAGTAAACGACGGGGCGCCGCTCACGCACTGTCGCAGCGTACCATCAGAAAATTCTAGTGGCCTCAGCTGGTGAGCTGCCGTCTCACCTCACGTCGGGGCTCGCAGAATGGCATGGAGGGCGCGCTTGTGTTGTCAGCTGTCAGAGTGAGCGAACAGAACAGTCTGATGGTCCTTTACTCTCATCCACCCACGGACGCCGCATTGCGTGGCGGCACGACGGGCGGTGATAGGTATTCTCCGATTGCAGGCGCCTAGTGACCGGGTCGCCTTCCCCACCTATGCACAGCTGGCCGCAGCTGGAGCGTGGGTTAGAGTTCCGTGCGAATGAATGATATAGATATTCGAACGAGTGGCAGGAGGCTCGGGGAGCTGGCCGAGCTTAGTAGGAGCTGCGCAATGCAGATCATCAAGTTCCGCGCTTCTCGGACCGATAGCGGGCACGATGCTGTGCACGGAAACAGGATGCATATGAATGCTGTGCCATTCTCGGGCACACCTCTGATTGGCGCCCGCCCAGCGAGGCACAAATATGTCCGCCACTTCCCACCGCGATCACCCGTCGTCACTCTCTCCTCGATAAGTCGATAACGTGGGCGTACATGGCATCGTGGTATAGATATGCCCCGAGCGGGCTGGATGCGCGCGTGGCTAATATACACGGTCAGCGGGGCCGGACATGGCTGGATATCGTTAGCTCGTAAATCAACAACGAGGCGTCCTGGACGTCAACGCCCGCTTCTATCTGAACTCGCGCTTCGGTTCTCCCAGTCGTCCATATCATCGCTCGGACTCAACCGCGCAGCCGCCGCCGCCGCCTCGGCCGTCTCTCGGCACTCTGCTCCATTCTCCGAGCGCACTGCAACATACACATTAGCGCACATGACGTGGCCGAGTCTCAGACACTTACGGTGTCTCTGGAACACGCACGCGTCACATTGAGATCAGTGGACTCATGAGACAAACCGGGAGCTCACGTTCAACGCATCCAACCGACTGAATGTCTTGCCACAGCCGCCGCACACGTTCGTCTGGCTTTTCGCAGTGTGTAGCGCCTGGTGTCTTCTATCGATGTCAAGAGCGAGTCCAGCATCAGCACATGAGTAATCTTTTATCATTGGCGCCTCCGATGCGGATGGCACACCACAAATTAATCACGTACTTGCAATCATGCTGCCGGGCAAAACCCTTATTGCAGCCTGGCCATTCACACATGAACGGGCGCTCAGCCGTGTGCGATCGCAAGTGCCCTAGCACAACAATTCCACGTCAAGAACCGCTTCGAGACGCAGCGCCGGATGATACTGACCTCTCAGGTTGAACCTACGGGTGAAAGTGCTCCCGCATCCAGGGACGGGACAGACAAAGTGTGCTTCGTTTCTGCGCCGGCTCGCGCTCGCCGCCTGCGTCGCGCTCGTCGTCACCTGCTGCTTTTCGACCTGCATGATGGGCGGCAATCGGGGCAGCATCGTCGACGAGGCCGGAGACCCCGCGAGCGCAGATCCATGAGGATTCGAAAGCGGGGGCAGCGCTGGGGTCAACGAGTGAGGATGCAGGTGGACTACTGAGCTCGGGGAAGGACGCGGAGTCTCCGGGGAAATTGTGCGGGCGTCTCGGCCTGTCACTGCTAAGAGGGTATTGAGCGGGGGCAGCACCGGTCGCTGGGTATTGGAGCTAGAAGCGGGTATACGCGTCGGTGGCCAGGTCTCAGACCTTGAAGGGTGCAAATGCGAGCTCAGAGAGCCAGGATATGGTGCGAGGGACAGATAGCTCGAGGCGGCGTGGGTGTGGCCTGCAGACGCTGTGGCGTAGAAGGTCGCGTCGCCCTCCGCAGCATGTGGGCGATCCGCGAAATCGCTCTGGGGGTTCGCGGAGCCTCTGGACATGCCTGGCGAGCGGACGGAGTGGGCAGAGGAGGAGAAGCGATAGGAAGCGAAGCTGTGCTGGGGAGGAGGAGAAACGAGGACAGAAGAAGCGGCCGTTCTCGAGGCCACCACTTCCATGGCTGACTGTGACTGACAGGCGCCTGCAGATAACCGTGTTTTCTGATATTCGACGTCTGCGGTTCTGGCGTTTGCAGCGGAGTCAGTAGGCCTGGACGGTGAGACGACGGACGGGGCGTGCTTGCAGCGGGGAACGAGGTGCGCATGCAGTTGGCGTGTTCCGGCCAGGAAAAAAATCAAACGTGCAACGCTCCCCTTTTATGCCGGCCCTCCTTCCCCCCTGGTGGGTAGCGTCGGGAGGAAGATGCGCGCCATCCCCACGCCTGCGCTGGACGGTGATGCATCCACACTGCCACCATTCAGTGTTAGGCGGGATTCTGGTGCGCGCCCCCCTCCCGAGAGCAGCGAAATCAAGTCCGCCGCACACTGCCACACAGCGGTATCGGAGCCTTGAAAGCGCGTCAATCTCAGATGTTTTCCCTGATGGTAACTTTCCGGCGCCTGCATGTTACGTAAGCCGCCCTACTTACTGCTCCCGTGCTCGACGCATCTTCCTAAAACATGTTGGCTAGTCCGTTCTGTTCTGATCAGTCTTGCGACTCTGCTGATGCTCCCCCGCTTTGTGATACTCGGCAGGCCCTCTGCTCTGATTCGTCGTGGAATTTCCGACCGCCAGATTGGTGTCATGAGCCTGGCTGTGTGACACATAATCATACTTGCGATGAATAGACTTTACCTGATTGAGTTTTGATACACTGAGAGACTTTCTGACGCATGGATACTCGGGCACTCGGGCTGTTCTCGATAGTCTTGTCAATTGTCTCAATCGGGAAGGGGTCCGCAGATCATCATTTAGCTCACAACTCTGCTACCACCAGCATCGCCCTCCAGGCTGCGACTCGCCTAGTTGGCGTAGCTTGATGATCACGGCCTCCAGACATCATCAGCCGGCGGCGCACCGAGGTAGGTCCTCTGAACGAGACTAGATAGGTAGCATGCGTTCCTATGCGGATCGATGTCCCGTAATTACACTCCATTCTACACTTACACAAATCCAGCTATCGCACTTCATACATCAATTATACCACTACAAGCAGAGCATAGTCCAAGAACGAGCTAAAGCATCAAAGTTACTTCGGATCAGAGATCAAATGAGAGTCGAGCAGACGACGTCTCCTCATCAATTCGGATTCCGAGATAGTTTGTCCCGACTTTCCAGGAGTCCCCGTCCTGCTCGAGAACCCGGGCGACGACTCGCGTTGTCTAGGTTTCTGTCCGCCGGCAGTGCCCTGTGCGATGGGCTGCCCGACGACATCTTGAAGCAGATCAAACCGCGGAGTTGCTGGAAGCTCCGTTTCGGACGGGTTGTCGTCTGCCTTACCAGCACGCCTACGAGAGGCACTCTCCGAGCGGCTGTGCTTCCCCCTACCAGGAGGAGATAAAGACCCTGCAAGCACCCGAGGCGGCGAGAGGGACTTCCCGTTAGCACCGGTCACATCGGAGGACAGCGGTGGCGTCACTCTCTTCTTCGGAGAGAACGTCAACGCATCGTCCGTTTCCGTCTCCAGTTCGGTATCAGAAGTCACGGACGTGAACCCATCCTCCGTGCGCGAGGGGATCGTCAGCCGCATCCCACGCGCAGGCTGCGAAATGCGCTTCCCGCGCGCCGACCCGTTGGCTGCCCCGTTCGTATCACGTTTCGTCGCAGAGCCGAGCTCCTTCTTCCCGAACTGTTCGTCTATCCAGTCAGCAAGGTCGTATATCGCCGTGCGCGCCTCCTGCATCAGCATCGGCATCTGCAGATACCCATGGCTCCACTCCGAGAATATACGCATCGTCACCCAGTCCTCCTCGCCCTGCCCGGCGAGCAGCTCGCGCTCGCGCCGAAGCGCGCGCTGCGTCTCCTCTTGGCTCAGAGTCCTCGCCGTGCCGTTGAGCAAGTGCTCAACGGGCTTGGCGCTCTCGCCTGAGAGCGCAGCATCCAACTCTGCCCTGCGCGCCCACTTTGCCTCGCGCACACGTCCAGCGAAGATGACGGTGTCGTCGACGAATGGATCCTTCTCGCCGCACGACATCAGGATGGGAGGAAGTCGCGCAAGCAGGTGACTTGGCGCGAGGATCGGAGAGATGTAGTAATCGGTGCTGAAGTCAGGGTTGCGATACGGCCCGATGTACAGAATGGCCATGGCACGCATCTTCGACATTAGATCATGAGCATCACACTCCTCGCGCGCTGTTAACGGCAAAACATACCATACTAGGCGGAATTATGCGGTCCGAGAAGTACCCCGTGCGGCTCGTCATCGTCAGTCTGGTTCCGATAGGTGCCTTGTCTACTGGCAACTGGACCTGCTGCGCTTCTGCTTCTTTCTGTTGTTGTTCCAATATGAATTCGTCCACCTGAGGATGGAACCTCACACGGGCCAAGATGGGCTTGTCTTCCTCCTTCAGGGGCGTCAGGTCCGCATCATCCTCTACGTCCGCCATCTCACCAGCCTCGTCGAAGCCAAGCACAGAATGGCCATTGGCCGCCCTTGCGTCTGTTTTCGCGTTCTTACCGTTTCTCACGGATGGCGACGGGCGGCGTGGGCGGGGCAGCGGCTTCTTATCCGAGGTTGGAGACGCCAGGTTGCGCAGGGCATCGCGCCAGCTCTTTCGCCTGCGAATGGGCCGGCGGTCTCCAACCATGGACAATGGACTAATATGCCCATAGTGGTCCTTCTGTGCTGCGAGGCCGGCAAGATGGCCAAATGACTCCTCGGACTGTAGCACACGCAGATTGGAGGGTGACATCCATGATGTGAAGTTGAAATCAAGACAAGGGTAGTTCAGCACTAGCGCCAACGGAAGCGGAACATTCAGCTGGGTCTCTAATATCCTGAACATTACAGAAGTCGCAATCTGAGCTCCACTGGATGATGGTCAGGACATTGTTCACAATTTGCACGACATGGGGAACACTCACGCTGAATCTCCCGAGATGATTACGTTCAATTTGTGACCAGACATGCCGATGACCCGACCTCCAGTTTCCATAAGGATCCGGTATACATCAAAGCACTCGTCGATGGCGTATGGATATGGATCTGTAAATGAACGGTGAGAACCGACACGGGATGGCTCTCGAACAGCACCTACATTCTGGCGCCTTGCCATAATCAATGGATAGAACCGGTTTTCCCGTATGCACCGCCCACATACGCAGGCGTTCTTCATGATGTTCCGGCGTCATTGAGATGAAGCCGCCTCCGGGAACGTCAAGAATTAGGTCGTTAGCCCTTGATAGTTGATGCTCTGGAGGTGCAAAGTATAGCCATGCCGTGACGCGCCGGGTATAAGTGGAATCATTAGGTCGCGATAGAAGGAGCTTGCGGCGAATGGTAACCTTGGGGTAGTAGGTAAGTGCGCGAATCTGTGAAGACAATATTAAAATCAGAATATCATGAAAAACGCTCTGCACGTACATAAGGATTAGTCGTCTTCTCCCATGTCGATCTGAGCATCTCTACAGTGGGAACTGCGCGGAATTTGCGTAGCTGCAATATGACGTGAGTGACACACGATGTGAACCACAGTGAGTACTAATGTTACCTTCTCGTCGGCTTCATTAGCATAGACAATATAGTACAGCGAGAACATCACTGAGCAGAGGTCCCTCAGCCACTTAGGCCGTATGGTCATGGCGGTAGCAAATCCGGCGTCCAGTCCGGTGCTAATCCATGTGGCGCGATAGTAGGCTGGAGAATACTACAAAGAACAATTATGAACGGCGGTCAGGCATTGAACAATAAACGTCATACCAGCTCGGCAAGTGGCTCCGGTGCTGTATTCGAATCAGTTCTATCAGACCACGTCCAACCTAGATGTGGGAACACTTACAGCCAAGACCCAGGATCCTGTCAAGGTTTCGCACGGCATACACGCCAGTCAGAGTGCTCACGACAAGTTGCCATGGAGTGAAGCGTCCTAAAGCCGCGTGAGCATAGACTGTCAGAAGACACATAACATCCACGCACGAAGAGCTCTATTGGCACGCCTAATCCACAGCAGACGCGGTCCGCCAGGATTCCCGCGTAGAATCCTCCACAGCCAGAAGAATATTACTAGAACCACCTGGTGGCACGGAGTTAAGTTGCATTGTGGCGACAAGGTCGCGACGGTTCAGCGCACCTGGATTCTTTTCCAGGATGGATTCGGGCGACCCAAAAGATGGTCTATCATGACACGGTGGTGGTTGGAGAGAGAAAGACTGAATTATGTGAGTGGCTGGACATGCTAGCGTTTCAGTAAAAGGGCAGTGCAGATGCATGTGATTGTGGAATGACAGCCGCCACAAACGGGCACCTCCCTTTTTGGGCAGCTCTGCTGACCTAACCATCTGACCAGTCGCATGAGGACCCAGCGGCCAATCGCGGCCGGCAGAAGCAGCCGAGCGATTTATGCATCTTTCTATCTCGCGAAGAAGTGAGGAAGAATTTCGTATGCACGGATTTCTATACGTGCAGCTGAGCATGCCGGCTGCGAAGAGCACGATCCCGATATCGAGCGTTTGATCGCCACCGATATCAAGCGCTCACTCGAATATCAATGGAGCCTGCCACCATTCGTCTCACTCCGAGCCTCGAGCATCCTGACAAGTCGCAGCTAGGTAGCCTAGTCCGTGTACAGGTATAGTCGAATATGGCCTACGAACGCATCGCGCTCGATCAGTTCCTAGCGCATTTCTCCACCGCGACCGGTACGAGTTGAACAGCAGTATGACATGGCCATGCTCGTGGTAGACTGACAGAGATCTCAGAATTATCGAGCGTCGCTCTCGGAGGCAGCGTTGTCTCCGTCTCTGATGAGTTCTTTGCAGAGGCGTTTCACTTGTTGCTTGTCGAGGTAATGTTTGCTCACCCTTCGCATGCAGTCTGATAGTGGACTGCTCGAGCTCTTTAGCCGGCGCCCAGCTTGAAAGGCCAATTTGGACCCAAAGGCGCGCTGTTCAGTGGATGGGAATCGCGGCGCCACAATCCCACCTATGACTGGTACGCGTGCTTGACCAGACAGAACGGACTCTCTGACATCGGCACAGGTGTATCATTAAATTGGGCACTACTGGCTCCGTCTTCGGATTTGACGTGGACACTGCGCATTTCAATGGTAAGCGTTCTCGGCCATGTTGGCAAGTCACGCTCATCACACTGCGAACAGGCAATGAAGCACCTCAAGTCAGTGTGGACGCGATGTACTTGCCCGCAGATGCCCCTCCTCCTGACGTGGATGACCATCGAGTACGATCAGCCGCGATCGCTTGATGTGTTCGGTGCTGATTGAATGCAGTGGACAGAGATCTTGCCCAAAGTTGACCTCGGTCCAAGCTCGAGACACCTGTTCAAAATCAACGCGATACCTATGGTCAACTACGTCAAGCTCAACATGTACCCGGATGGAGGTATTGTAAGTGCGCAGCGGGACGGTGAGGTCGACAAAGCTTCACGATACAATCCCTACAGGCTCGCTTCCGTGTGTATGGGCTGGTAACTCCAGTCTTCCCGTCTGACCTCTCCGTTGCCTTTGATCTTGCCCACGTCTTCTCCGGAGGAAGAGTTGTTTTCACATCAGACCAACACTTCGGTGTTGGGTCGAATCTCATTCTTCCCGGGAGAGGTGAGCTGCAAAGCGTATCCTGTCATCTGCCATAACTTGATGCGTTGCTCTGTAGGCAAAGATATGGGCGATGGGTGGGAGACGAAACGTAGCCGTCAGAAAGGCCATAAAGACTGGGCCATCATCAAACTGTTAGCATTCCAAGTTCCTTCTCGTGATCTGCTGACGAAGCCTCGCATTTCATGTCGCAGGGGGGACATAGGATACCTTTCGCATGCGGAGATCGACACCGCCCATTTCAAAGGCAACTTCCCAGAGTCGTGCGAACTGCATGCCACCCGCAGCAATGAGCTCATCCCAAATGACGTTCCCGAGGACAAATGGACGCTTGTCCTTCCACGGACGAAGCTCGGACCGCACCGACAACACTATTTCCAGCTCGAGAACGTGGACAGTGCTCCATTCACGCACGTCAGGGTGACCATATATCCCGACGGGGGCATCAAGCGAGTCCGAATCATCGGAAGGCGTGCGGGCGGCAGTCATGACACAGCGCGTGGCGCCGTTACGCGAGATGAGAAAGCAGTACCCATCACGACTGAAGAGGAAGCTATCACGTCTGTGGTATCTGCTGCTTCTACTGCGCCGACGCCTCAGCGACTCGGCGGGCCCGTCATCCCGGCGCTGCCACTCACGCCGGAGGCGTTCGCGCCCTTTGGCAAGGTGATACAAGGCTACGCAGATGTCAACGCAGTTCCGTCTCCGAGGACCACGCGCATCACCAGCGCGAACCAAGGAACGGCTGTCAAGTTCCACAAGTTGGCGCTGCTCGAGTCGTCTTACCCGCCGGATGCGGGCGCGACGACGGGCTTGTCCGTGTACCGGTGCCAGCCAATCGACGTCAAGGCCGGCGGCCAGTGGGAGGTGAAGCTCCTGGAGAGGCACCCATTTACTAATCAGGCGTTCATCCCGATGGGTGCGGGAGAGGAGTTGCAGAACCCCGCGAAGAAGTACTTGATTATTGTAGCGCAGAATGGTGAGGACGACAAGCCTGACTTGCGTACCATGAGAGCGTTCGTTGCGTTGGCTGGACAAGGAATCTTGTATAACACGGGAACATGGCGTATGTATTGGTGTTCACATGGCTTAATCAAGTTTGATGTTGATGTCGTCTTGCAGACCACCCGATGGCCGTCCTTGAACAGGTGAATTTCCTAGGTCATATATTGCGAAGGGGCTCTGCGGATTACTGATTCTTGCTCGATAGCCGATGGACCTAACCTGCGTTGAGACTCAGACAAGTAACGGAGACGATCGGGATTGCGAGATTGTCTCGTTGGAAGACCTTGGCGCGTCCTACAAAGTCCAACTTGCGTAAAGCATGACCAGGATGTACTCGTTGTGAACGTCTATGTAAAGTACATCGTATATATGGATATGTCTATAATATTCATACGGATTATCTTCTGCTCAGACAATCTTTTGAGCCGAATAGTCTAAACTACAGTTGACTATGTCACAAGCGTAGCCTGACCTGGGAACTTCTCAAGGGAGTTATGCCTTCCATCTCATATTGAATAGTACCAAGTGGGTTTCACAGTTCGGCTTTCGCGCGGCTTTCGAGATGAGTTTCGTGCTGGCTTTCGAGATGCCCGAGAATTTGCGGCACTTACTGAAAGCGCGCACTGAGTTTTGAACAACCGTCCTCGAAACCGCCGCTCTCGACTCGACGTGTCTTGCGGCAGAGTCCCAATATCGTTAGAGCATGCTGTGTGGATTCAGAAGACATCCATGCTCCAAACTATGCCCACCGAGAGTCTCCTCACCAGCAAGCTGCGGATGCCATTGAATGTGCATTAGTAGCCATAACGGTATCGTTGGCTAGGTACGTGTTGATGAGGCAGCTGGGTAGAGATGATGAGACAGAGCTCAAGATCTGTTGTCCCATTCCTCTACTCCAGTTGACTCTTTAACATGACACGATGGCAAAGTACTACTGTACAGGGTTTGTTTGCTGAAGCTGAAGGCCAGGACGAAAGCCATCTCTAAAGCCGTGCGCGGCTAAAGTGATACCATGTCACCGGCGTCACAAAGCCTGTAATTTATATAACGCATGACCCCGCCCGGGAACGGACCTTGCGCATAATGAGATAAGACCGACTGTATCGAGAGGCCACGAATCGACGGTCACAAGAAGAATCCGGACTAAGTTACGGAGATTGGTATGTGGTAAGGCTGATCGATTTAATTTTGTGATCGATCGTGACAACTTATCCCTGAAAGTCTCGCCTTTGGGAACCTGCGAGTCTTCGTTTTAACGTCCTCTGTAGCCATATGTCATGTCGGGTCTTACATCCGTAAGGACCACGGGTAACAAAATCGAAATTCTGAACCAGCTGCTACTGCCACATACGACCGAGTTCATCGAAATCAACACGATCGAAGAGGCTCACGATGCGATCAAGACTATGAAGGTAGGTTGCTCGCATAAGTCCATCTCTGGCAAGGCTGAACGACTTGGATAACCTGCTATAGATCCGGGGTGCGCCAGCGATCGCGTCGCTGGCTGCACTTTCTATCGCCTCGCATCTCTCCCGTGCCTTGGAAAGAAGCCCTCCGCCCGACTTCCTCTCGTCGTCAGAAGCACTCGAAGCGCATATCAACAAGCAACTTGACTTTCTCTACACCGCACGCCCGACTGCGGTGAATTTGGGTGCTGCGATGCGACGTTTGTCTCGCACGCTGCAATCCTCTCTCAAGGCGGGCAAGGACGCCCGAGCCATTGCTCAGGACCTGATCGTGGAAGCGAAGAAAATAGATGCTGAGGATGTGGGCAGGAATAAGGAGATGTCAAAGTGGGGAGCGGAGTGGATCGTTGGACAAGTCGGGGCGATGAACGCATCGACTCCCAAAGTGAATGTCATGACCGTTTGCAACACTGGCTCGCTTGCCACTTCGGTATGTCTTTCAGGACGGCTCAATTAGTCTGCGAAAACCAACGAGAGACTGCATACATCTAGGGGTATGGGACTGCACTAGGTGTGATCACTTACCTGCACGAAACGGGAAGACTGGAGCGCGCCTTCTACACTCAGTCTACGCCGTACCACCAAGGATCGAGGTGGGTGCACAACATGCGCTTTTCACTTTATATGCTGATTGCACGATAGGCTCACGGCTCTCGAACTGAAAACCCTGAAGATACCCTCGACAATGCTCTGCGATAGCATGGTCGGCTCCCTATTTCAGCATCATAATATCCACGCGGTAGGTCAGTGTAAAATCTGAATTCTATGGTCGACTTATATAATGTTCATTCCTCTCCAATGTTACAGTTGTCGGTGCCGACAGGATAGCTCGGAACGGAGACACCGCTAACAAGGTGCGTTGCTTCGAAGAGCAAGTGTACGCCCTTTGTGGCTGAGCGACCTTAGGTCGGGACGTATAATGCAGCTGTCCTGGCATTCCGCCACAAGATACCGTTCATCGTGGTTGCCCCAGTCAGCACCGTAGACCTGGATATCCAGGATGGTAGTGCGTGAGTACTCCGGGCGTTTCCTAAAATCGAGTAACTGGGCTCACGCTGCATTTCAGGATCCCAATTGAGCAACGGCCGCCACTGGAAGCGTGTCTTGTGCGGGGTGCTCTTTACCCTACCAAGCTGAATGCAGATGGGATAAAGGAGCAAGCAACCGTGATGGTGACACCAGAAAATCTGGATGGCGTCTACAACCCCAGCTTCGATGTCACGCCGGCAGAGTTGATCACAGCCATTGTTACGGAGAAGGGAGTCGCGGTGAAGCTTGCGGGTGCTGATGCATTTGATCTGACGAATGTCGTGTAACCATGATGTTTCGCCTGATATCGCTGCTTGCTTAAACGTTGTCGACAGTTCTGACTTTTATTCAACGAATGCGCTACGCCTGCAATGTCGCTGTGGTTGGACGTTGAGGTCAGACGTTTTAATATTGAATGCTCGACTGCTAGCGTTCTGCGTACCATCAGTCTTCGTGCAAGACACATCGCAGGACAGGCCGATTCTTTTAAAGTCGTGTGCCGGCCCGTGCCGCACGTGTTGCTTATATAAGCATATTTTTATCGAAAGTGGATTCCGAGTCGAGGGTCCCCTTAAATCCAGGTTCTTCTGCAGGACGAGCACTTGATCTTTGGCTGTCATTCAAATCACTGGAATTGCGAGAAACTGATCGAAATGAGCGATCCATCGTCATCTTTACCTTCCCCTTCCTCCGCATCCACTCCGCCATCCTCGATCCCGCCCTCTCCAACGTTTTCCAAACTCACACTGAAGGATGTCTCGGAGGAGGCGAAACAGGAAGCCGCGAAGATTAAGGCCGAGGCCAATAAGGCGTTCACGAGTATGTAAGCTTTGTAGCAAACAGGAGTGCGCTGGATATCTGGACAGTGTCCTATTTATCGTGAACCGTTGTTGAATTGCAGGTCATGATTTCAACAAGGCAGCAGAACTGTATACGAAGGCGATCGAACTGAATCCTCTTGACCCTACGATTTGGTGCAACCGCGCCTACACGAGGACTAAGCTCGAAGAACATGGCTATGGTCTTAATGACGCCAGTAAGCTCCAACACTCTTCCATATTCCGGATAGCCTCACGAACGATAATTGATTGGAGATACGGCAATTCAATTGGATCCCAACTATGCTAAGGCATATTACCGGTCAGTGTAACTGCCTTCCTGTCTGCTACGTCTCCTATATGTTCGAAACACAGACGAGCAACATGTTATCTGCAGACCATGCGGTACAAGCTTGCTATAGCGGATTTCCGCAAGCTCCTGGCTTTGGAACCTCAGAATCAGCTAGTCCGACAACAGATGGACAGCACGCAGAAAATTCTGCGAAAGGCAGAATTTGAGAAGGTAGAGAATCAGATGCGTGCCGCATTCTACAGCGGTTGATAGTGCACCAGGCAATCGAGATGGAGGAAGAGGCAAGTCCCGTTGAGAGATGTTTGGAAATTATTGCCGAAGGTATTGGTTGCAGCATGTGCTGTTTTTGCAGGTCTCTCAATCATGGTGTAGGTGGATGTGAGGTCGACAAAGACTACAAAGGGCCGAAACTTCCGGCGGTAGAGGGAGGCAAATATGGAATTTCAGTTGACTTCGTTAACGAGATGCTTGAATGGTTCAAAGAGGGTAAAGCGTTACCGAGACGGTGAGGGGTCTGTTTGAATCGTGTTTGAAGTAACATTGAATACCTCCCGTCTCAGATACGTCTGGGAGATTGTCTTGGGTGCACACAATCATTTTGTGCAGGAGGAGTCCCTCGTGACGCTGAACCTCGAAGACGGCATGACCTGCGACGTCATCGGAGATGTCCACGGTAAGCGTGCATTTTTGTGTTTGACATTTGTGCAAATCGGAATCAAACTTACACGCACTTTGCTGAAGGACAATTCTACGACTTGCTACATCTATACTCGTTAACTGGACCCCCAACGGACAAACACTGCCTTCTCATGAATGGTGATCTCGTCGACCGTGGGTCCTGGTCGATCGAGGTTATACTCACTGCGCTTGCCTACAAGTGTGCGCGAGTCGCAAGTCTCAGGATTTACGTTATCTGACGATTTGGTTTACTAGGGTTGTATCCCAAGACCATGTTCATTAATCGTGGAAACCATGAATCAAAGGAGATGAATCGTACATATGGCTTTGAAGGTGAAGCTAAGCATAAGCATGGCGAGCAAACATACAAGGTTAGCAGATAATCGAGGTTGAGTGAGATATGAGCTGACGGGGTATTTCTGCACAGCTCTTCGCTCACCTCTTCACGACCAGTGTGTTTCGATTTTTCCAAATCCACCGCTGTAGCTCATTCTTCTCGTAGTGCCCCTTTCAACCTTGATTTGCGCTACAAAACCGCCAACGAGTCCGGCTGGTAGCGCCATCTTATCGCCTGAAGGCCGCAAACGTTTCTTCGTGGTTCACGGTGGTCTGTTCAGCAAGGACGGTGTCACACTCGAGGACATCCGCAAGATTGACCGAATAGGTCGTCAGCCAGGACAAGAAGGGTTGATATGTATGTCCTCAAGTTCCCTCCTATATCTGATCTGATCTACTCACGCCATACTATACAGGTGAGGTATGATGGCGTTCAGACGTATATCAACTGGGTCCTCATTCTTCTGTAGTTGCTTTGGACCGATCCTCAGGAAGCGCCTGGTCGAGGTCCTAGCAAACGCGTCCGTGACATCCTCGTGCATTTTCCCAAACAACACCTCTCATCAGTTCTTCTAGGGTGTTGGGATCGCGTTCGGGCCCGACGTCACATGGAGGTGGTGCCAATCTAATGGTATTACTGGGATTATCCGCAGCCACGAAGTTCGCCAAGGTGCGACATAATGTGCATCCTGCAAGCTATATCTCACGGCGCTGAACAGATGGATATACTATCGAGCATAACGGCCTCTGTACTACGGTGCGAGCATTAGTCATGGTAGTATTTGCAGGATACACAGCTGATGCATTATCATAGGTCTTCTCTGCACCGAATTATGTAGACCAGGGGGGGAACAAGGGTGCTTTCGTACGTTCTATTCTACTCCGTGGGCCTCCTCTTGAATGTGAAATGTCACTGAAATCTCTCTCTAGATCCGCATCGATGCTGCAGGATCTCAGGAATACACACAGTTCGATGCGACGCCTCATCCACCAATGAAGCCGATGGCGTACGCATCGGGTGGTTTGGCGAGTCTACTGATGTAGGTGGATCAGGCTGGACCACAGTATCGTTCGGCTATGCTCTTGCCGAGCGATCTGACGCTGCAATGATATTACATCTCGTTCTGACATAGCTATGTTCTGACCTCCGTGTGTTCGTTTGCTATCGGTGTATCGGTACAGTTTCCAAACAGATCACGAATGTAGCGACCATTCTTGCGATGACTGCCTTGCATTGTTTTATAGTGAGGACATGGCTCCATTTTCTTCATGTAGATCCTGTTTAACACATTGTCATAAATCGGATTTCGATGGCATTACGACCTTGGTCAAAAGCGGGCATGCGTTTTGTCCGCGAACTGACTGCCATATCTGGAACAGCGTGTCAGCCGATTGCCGGTGGCCACTTCATTGCTTACCATCACCATCCGAAAAGCATCTCATCAGGCAGTTACTCATTCTCACTCTGTAAAAACTCGGAAACCGCAATGGATAAAACAAAATCCAGGCTTGCAGCTTTCTTTGACAATGATGATGAGGATCCTTCATTTCCAGTGCGATGGATACGACCTTCTTCTCACCCCAGAACGCTCACCAACTCCCATGTATAATAGCAAAAGGAGGTTGATCATCAGAAACGCGCCATTTACACACAGGGTACCATGCGCAAAACAAAACGGGAGAAAGAAAAAGAGGCTGCGGAAGCAAAGCGCAAGGAGGAAGAGGAAAATGCCGCGAAGGCGTATGCAGAGTTTCTTGACGCGTTTCAGGGTGAAGGTGCGGACAGGAAGAAGGCAGGATCAGCCTTTGTCAAGGAGGGAGAGGTTGCTGCATACGCTCCATCAACAAAGGGGAAGACGACTAGCTCGGCGGCACTGCGAGGGTTTGAGGAGGACCTGATGGTGAGCATGTACCTCGATGCCTATAGGACGATTGGGCGACGATGCTATATACAGCAACAGCCATCCCCTCTAACGGCACCCAAGCCAAAAGGAAAACGTGCAATGGACTCGTTCCTCGAAGAAATTAAGAGGTATGCATGTCGATCACACCAAAGAGGACGGAGACTCATGACCTTTTTCTAAACAGGGAGCAAGCAGATCGAGAAATGAGACTTTCTCGGCATGGTGAGTCACAGGAGCTATTTACTGCGAGGGGTCTGGCTACATGAGTCTCAGCCACGCACGGGCGAACAGTCACATCTATTGCAGGTAAGAGCGCTGCTAATGGAAGATCGTGATTGGCGCTCAGTATTTGGCAGCGTACGAGGGTCAAAGCGGAAGCAAGGATCGAGGAGATCCTGAGGTTGGTTCTTCTCAGCATTGCCTGGGATTGTCGCGGGTTCTGATGGATATCTCGTAGACTTCTAATGTCTTCGTTGCAAACCTTCCTCCCCATGCCAATGAGCAAAGCTTGGGTGCCTTTTTTGCTCGTGTAGGCCCTGTTGGCTCTGTGAGTGCAGTAGCACACTTTGCTCCCTCTGCTTCTCACTTGTTCCCCAGGTCAAGATCATGTGGCCTCGCGGCGATGCGACGCAGGGACCTGGTGCAGACATGACTGCCACTCGGCGAACGAAGAACTCAGGACTCAGCGGTTTCGTATCCTTCATGAAGCGCAAAGATGCTGAAGCTGCTCTTCGTGAGCTGGACGGCTTCGACTGGGGAGGCTCTGTCTTGCGAGTCGGGTGGAGCAAAGCTGTTCCTATGGCGTCCAAGCCTATGTATGGTATGTAGACTCATGCTTAGTCTTGATAGCATGCTGATTCAGCATTCCACTCAGTCTTCAAAAAATCCTCCCGGTCAAGGTCCCCGTCGAGATTGCGGTCCCCACGAGATTACAGGAGCAGGAGCCGATCTCATGATCGTGCCCGCCGTCAGTCTCACTCACGATCCCGTTCACGGTCGCACGATCGGGACCGTTATCGCTCTTCTCGACGGTCACGTAGTCGTTCGTGGGACAGGGATCGCTCACGGTCTCCTGGAGAATACCGTGATCGCCGCCGCCGCTCACACAGTCGTGGCCGTCGATATGATAGCCTTAGCCGCTCTCCGCGAAGACTCACCCCAAGTCCTCGTGGAGCTCTCGGTCTGGAGGAAGACGAGACCTCTGATCAATTCATCCGACTGGTAGCGGCCGAGGTCAAAGGACACGATGCAGAGTATGAGCAGACTTTACGGGAACGCGAGAAGGCAAATTCGAGATATGCATTCTTGAAGAGGGAGGTGAGTACTTGACTCACGACTTCCACTGTCCAACCCTAAGTCTAGAATTGCAGCATCGGAGAAATCGTTACTATCGCTCACTGATAGAGCGGCGGGAGTCGATTGACCCACAGTTCGACGATGAGGTGAGAGGCATGTTATAGATCCAAATGCTGAGTCATATCTGAGCCTTTGTTATAGGGCTACAACTCCGTCTATTCAACTGACTCAGCTGAAGAATCCGAAAGGGAGCGCATTCGGAAGAGTGAGCTCGGTAAGCTGGCTCGACGCAGGTTTGAAGCCATGCTACGTTCATTGAGTGGGAGACGTGGAGAGATTGCACGATGCATGGCTTTCAGCCTGGAGCATGCAGAAGCAGCGGGAGAAGTTCGTATACATTATGCTTTCACATCTCCATGCTGAGCGATTGTACTTGCAGGTGTCAGATATCATCATCTCATCCCTTGTGGTTGATGGCACACCCGTGCCGCGGAAGGTCGCGCGTCTTCATCTCATCTGCGACATCTTACACAATTCGGCTGCACCTTTACCCATGGCCTGGAAGTTCCGGCAAGAGTTTCAATCTCGGTTGGGATTGGTCTTTGATCACCTATCAACAATCTATCATTCGTTCCCTGGAAGGATCACTGCCGAAACATTCAAGAAGCAGATCACTTCAGTGGTTGATATCTGGGAGGATTGGATCGTGTTCTCTCCCGATTTCACATCAGAACTGCGAGCTAGGCTGGAGGGATCCGTTCCTGAGGAGGAGACGTCTGAAGCAGGACAAGAAGCTGCCGAGATCAAGGAGGATGCTCCCACATTCACGTCAAAATTCAAGGCGAGCTTCTTCAAGCCTGCGGAGGAAGCCACAACGCAGCCTGCATCTACAGGAGCTACATCTGACGATGGCGAGCCTATGGAGATCGGAAGCGACGTGGACGGGGAACCGATTGACGACGTTGATGGCGGATTAATCAGCGCCGATCTTGATGGAGAACCTATTGATGACATTGATGGTGTCCCGATGGACGATTCAGCCTTGGACGGAGAATCGTTGAACGGCGAACCATTGGATGGAGAGCCCATGGCAGGGGAGCCGATGGACGACATTGACGGTGTCCCGGTAGATATGTAATGTTTCTTTTCAGAATTTCTTTGTTGCACTAGTGTTTGTTTCTTATTCAAGTGCGGCCTACTCGTTTCGAAAAGGATTGAGTCTGAGATCTCACGTTGGACAGGCCCTAACTCCCGGAGGTGCGAGCACTGGGATCTGAGCACTGCTGTCATGAAGCAATACAGCTTTCGCTGTGTCTCCGTAGCGGAAACTTATCTCCTGATCTTCTTCCCTCAAGGAAGGAGATATTTTGTTGCCTGCCTGGGGGGGGACAAGCAGAAACTCACAGTCGGAACATCAAGGCACCGTTGAGGATCAATCGTAATGGCAGGCGTCGTACGGGCCACTCAAATAAGGCAGTTCGTTCACACGCTCAACGATGCAGCACGGAGGCCCACGTATACACACATCTGGTCAGAACACAAAACACAAAACCTGTCTCCCCGTTTGGACCGCTACGCCTTGTCGCGATACCTGCTCGTATCTGCGGCGCATTACTTGGTTTTCCCGTCATAGGATTCGTGTTTCTCGGACACCCGTCATCTCTACGACATGGCTTCTAACGCTGCCGAACTCAAAGTATGTGCTAGCTGCTGGTTTAGGCTCATCTATCATGATGGCTAACACACATGCAGAAGAAGCACGACGGCATTGAAGCACAAGACTCACCTCTGGCGTCCCCTGCATCCCCTCCTGTTCCCACGAACGGTGAGCCGGATATCGAGTCTCAGTTCCCGTCGTTGGTCCCGTCCGCTGCTGCTTCTTCGAACAAGACAACAGGCCCCGCCTGGGGCTCTTCTGCCCCTCCAGCTATCAGACCCTCGGTTCCCAAACAGCACATATACTCGGATACATTTAATCTATCCCAAGCGGACATTGCTGCTGCTGGAAAGGATGGCAAGCCCGTGTCGACAGGCGAGGTTATGAAGCGGATCATGTCTCAGTGCCCTAAGGTCAAGCTTGAGGCATCTACCAATAATCGGTTGCACCAAACGACGTTCTATCTCAAGAGCGACTTGCAGAAGGAACTGGAGAAGGCAAAGCGCATGCTCCTCGCTTACCTCAGTCCAGTGGTACGCAAGTCATGTCGCGCCCTATGCATTGTCTCTGACCAACGTTCAGGTCACTTCGGTGCTGCATGCTCCTGCCTCCACTATCCCGATCATCATCGGTCCCAAAGGCGCGAACCTTCACAAAGTGCGCGAACAGACCGGCGTGAAGGTCGACATTCCCCGTCGTGACTCCATCCCCGCTCTCAATGGAAATGGAGCTACTCACGGCGCAGCCACATCTCTCGATGACGGAGAGGAAGAGGAAGAGGCTACTGTTCCAGTCACCATCACTGGTCCTCAGCCGCTGGTGCAGGAAGCGGCGGACATGATTAATGTCATAATAGCTGCGAAACGCTCCCGTACGACACAACGTGTACGCGACATCGCACCTCACATCCTACCTTTCCTTACCCCGCGCCGCGCCCAGTTCGAGACCGCAGCCGACGGTGGTGAGATCTCCCTCTCGCTCAACCAACCGGCACGCGAGATTACTGTCTCTGGTGAACGCGAGGCGGTCGGACATGTCATAGATTCCATTCGGTCTGCCATTAATTACTTCACCGCTGAGATTACGCAGTTGAAGATAGTTCTTCCCAAGCGCCAGCATCGTTTGCTCACGGGCAAGGACGCAGGGGAGATCATGACGAAGAGTAAATGCGTTGTAATTGTTCCCAAGCCGGAGGAGACCAGCGAGGAAATCGTCGTCTGGGGCAAACCCACGGATATTGGTCTTGGCGTGCAAACAGTTATGGAGAAGGCAAACTCGGCGTATATCCATGAATTCCCGCTCCCTGGCCCCATCTCCGTCTCTCGTCAGCTGCTGACGTACATCATACGGGTCGGATACGCGAAGGCACTGAGCATGAACAACCCAGGAGCTTCGGTCTATACGCCTGCGTTGTCTTCTATCGAGAAGGCATCTGCGCTCAACGTGGATATAGTTGGCGAGAAGCCTGCCGTCGATGCCGCTGTTAGCCAGTTATCGGCTTTGATCGGCAAGCTTATCGGTGCTACCAAGGAGCTGCAGATTGACTGGCTCGTGCATCCTTTTATCAACTCTCACAAGAATGCGAAGAAGTATGCTGCAGATTTGACATATTATTCAAAAGCACTGATGGGGTTGGCATGATGTAGAATCAAGGCGTACCATGATGCACAGAATGTTCTGGTATTCTTCCCGCCCGAAGACGAGGAGCAGTCCTCTGTTCTTCTCGTCTATGACCCTACTTCGCCTTCTGCATCTCCCTCCCCGGTCGAGAAAGCAAAGAATCTTGATGAAGTGGAGAAAGAGCTGCTCAAGATGGCGCGCGATGCAGCGGATGTGAAGACCCAGGTAGTGACTGTTGAGAAGAAATGGCACGATGCTGTTACTGGCCGGGGCGGTACCACCCTGAACGCGTGAGTTGTTAAGTGTCTCCTGGATGCCTAATGCCAATGTTGGAGGTAGAATCATAGGTGAGGACAAAACACTTTCTATTAAGGTTGGAGCGGAGGCTGGAGATCCTTCCACCGAGGACGTCATTCTTGTCCGTGGTATCAGTGCCGATGTCGACCGTGTAGTGAAGGAGATCCTCGAGATCGTTGAAAATGCCAAGAACGACGAGATTGTCAACAGCTATGTGCGTACCCGTCCGTTAACCATGATTCATACTAACTTGACGCTGCATTGTCGCAGGCGGTCGAGTTCGACATTGATAAGGTATACGTCGGCCGGGTTGTGGGTGCACAGGGCGCGAGCGTCAACAGGCTGCGGGACACGCTTGGTGTTAAAATCGACTTCGTTGACGAGACGGAGAGGGAGGAACAGTTTGTCGGCAAAAAAAAGAAAGCGGCACACCAAAAGTCGCATGTCAAGGTCTGGTGGATCCATTCGTTGCGCATACTTGTCATGACAACTTGCTGCAGATCATCGGTCGTAAGGAGAACGTCGAAGAAGCGAAGAAGCGCATTCTCACCCAAGTGGAGAGACTGGCAAGTTAAAGAACACCATTTTCTTTAGCATCGCAAGCTTATAGCTAATTATCCAGGCCGATGAAACATTCGAGAAGCTGAACATCGATCACAAGTATCATTCAAGTCTCATCGGACATGGTGGCAAGTATGTCGTTCGCTTGGAGGAAAAGTACGGCGTCAAAATCACTTTCCCTCGCGATTCTGGGGAGAACGGCGAAGGCAGAACCAGAGAACAACTCGGTCTCAATGAAGTTCTCCTCAAAGGGGGACGGAAGGGAGTTTCAGGTGCTAAAGCCGAGCTGCTTGACGTAGGTCATGAGAGCGTCCAACGTTACTTTAAGCTCATTATTCTTTGTCAAGGCGGTCGAGTTCGAGAAGGAGTCGAACGTTGAGGAGCATTTCACAGTCCCCACCCGGGCTGTCGCGCGGATTCTGGGCAAAGCTGGTGCGACTATCAACGAGATCAAGGACAAGACAGGCGCACAGATCGATGTGGACAAGGCCAATGACCTGGTTACCAACGTCACCATTCGTGGTACGAAGGACTCTATTGCTGAGGCTAAGGCAGAGATTTTGGTCATCTCAGATCGAGTGGGTGAGGAAGCTACCGAAACCGTGGAAGTGGAGAGCCAGTTCCATCGTACCATCATCGGAGCTGGTGGTCAAGGTCTCAGGGATCTTATCATCCGCTGTGGCGGTCCGTCCGACTCAAAGACTCAAGCCGGCTTGGTTCGATTGTAAGTTCCACGCTCTTGAAGTTCTCGGTTTGGCTTACATGTTGTTTTCTGCAGCCCTCGCCAGGGAGAGTCGTCCACCGAGGTTCGCATTCGTGGAGAGCCCAAGCTGGTTGCGAAGATCAAGTCTGAGTTGGAGAAGACCGTCGCTACCATTCGCGACCGCGTCACTCTCGCAGCCGAAGTCCCTGCTAGCCAACACCGTGCTCTTATTGGCAGGGGAGGACAGCATTTAAACGACATTCAAAACCGATTGGGCGTCCAGATACAGTTTCCTGGCTCTCGCTCCTACCATCAGGTAGGGGAGCCGGAGAACATGTCAGACATGGATGCGGTCGACCCTGCGGACATTGTCAAGATCTCGGGCTCACGCACAGCATGTGAAAAGGCTGTCGAAGAGTTGAAGGTATGTGTGGACTCAAAGCTCCCTTGCTCTCCTTGCTAACCTGTGAATTTAGACCCAGGTGAAGCCTGCTGCTCCTGAGTCTGTCACCGCTACAGTCATCGTGCCGTTGAAATACCACCATGCGGTCACACAGCAAGGGAACTTCTTCCGCACTCTTCGCTCATTCGGCGTTCATGCCGAGCAGTCTGCACTTCCACAGCGGCCGGCAGTCCCTCCTTATCCAGTATCTCAGGCGGGTGTAAGTGAGGCTCGCATCGATGATCCTGACGCTGGCGCTGCGGCACCTGAAGTGCAATGGCAGGTCGTGCCCAACTACCAGGATGCTGAGGAGGGCGAGTCGGAATGGACATTCAAAGCTTGGGACCAGGCGAGCTTGGATCGTGCATTAAAGCTGACTCAAGACGCCATTGAGCATGCCGAGAAAATGTCACACGTTGGCTTCCTCACTCTTCCCGACCGCTTGTCATTCCCCAGAATTGTCGGAACGAAGGGTGCCAACATTGGAAGGCTTCGCAACGAGAGTGGTGCTGACATTACGGTCAGCCGCGAGGATAGCACGATTGTGATCATTGGTAGGTGTAGTCCACCATTCGCGAGGCTCGAGTTGATGTTGGTGCACAGGATCCGAGAGTGCTATCGAAATCGCAAAAGAGGCAATCCTCAAGATCGCGGCGAACAACACGCGCTCTCGTGGCCGCCGTGATGCTTGATGTCTGCATCATGCTATTCAGTGCGTTTTATATAGGGTAAGTAGGTCGGTTCAAGGGCAGATGGACGAATCTGGACGGATGCATACACAAACTAGCTATCGCATATACCTCCGTTTTCGCGCTTTGCGCTATGGGCACATAGACAAATATTATATACGTTCATGCAATCCGCCTTGAGATCTTGAGAGCCTATAAGCCATCGTCCTCACTTACATAGTATGCAGCACGCCCTTGACGTCGTTCGAAACCAGCGGCACGTAACGCGTATGGTCACGCGTGACGCTACGCGTAGGCGCGCCTACGGCAGACGCGAACCATCATCAACATCCTTCACTTCCTAGCTACTTCCACCTCATATTCTCGAATTTCGAGCACGTCTATTTGGCCGTGGTAGCGTCCCCGTATACAGCCCTTCTTGTCTTGTCACTATCTCCATCTTGCGTCGAGTCTCGAAACATACCAGGCTGCACCGACTTCTGTCAGCGGTAGGGTGAAACATGGACGAGGACGCCATTTCGATATCATTGGAACCCTCTGACGAGGAAGAATTTATTGCGAGGCGCGCTATTCTGGAGCCTGCCATTCGTAACGTGGTGCATGCGCTGGGTGGCTACGAAGGAGGGTCATACAGGCTCGGAGACGAATGCTATGGCTGTCTCAAGGACCTCAAGAAGCTCTGGAGGAAGGATGATACCGATGACGACCGTACCGTTGCGCGTATCTTCTGGGAGACGCGTCTGCTACCCAACGACCTCATCCCTATCATACTCGAGACCGCCGGGAAAGGCCATCTAGAGGACAAGTGCGCGATAGCATGCGCGGACTTGATGACAGCAATGACTTGGCCTATTGACTTGGCAGAGGAGCTGAAGGAACTAGATGAAGTATACGATAAGGCCGTGGACTATACTCAGTTGCTCATCAGTCACTTATACTACAAGGCGGCACTGTTGAGACCTGGGGTCATGCCGGCATTGTTCGGAATCGTTCTTCCTTGCCTTGCGAAGGACGAGAAGGAAAGGAAAGAAAGGGACATCCAAATCATCAGCGTCGTACTATACCTCATCCGCAATCTCGCCTTCATCAGAGATATGCCTCCTAACATGCATCTCAGTAGCGACCGAGCCGAGCTGTCTTCTCAGCAGACACAGCTGATCAAAGTTCTCTCTGACTCTAACATATTCGACTTCTTACTTACCATCGCGTCCAACATCGCCACGGATGCGATGTTCAACCGATGGAACGCCCTCGTGCTTGAGATATTATATCTGTTATTTCGAGGTGTCAAGCCTTCGTCTCTGGCCATGAATCAAGTTGATGTGCGTGGATCTCGAATTTCAAAACCAGTGTTTCGTATGCCCAAGCTCATTCTTTCATGTAGCAACCAACTCAGAGCCTGCGGAGACTTCTTGCCGCCGAGGACCAGCGAAAGCGAAACCTCACACGTACGGCCACATCGCGGCATTCGCGATTTGGTACAACCATCGCCGTTAAGCTCAATTCCAAGAAGGCCCAATCCGCCGATAAGGGCTCAGCGGAGGGGCAGAGCAATCTTGGGGACGACCCACAGAGCTCCTCGCAAACCTACGTTCTTCACCGACAGCAAGCCATTAATCGGGACGCAGGAAGCATACTTGACCTGGCAAAACGTCATCGAAGCCAAAAAGGCCCAAAGGCGGACGAGCTCGCACACGATGACAATCTCACTGTTGAAGCAAAATCCATTCTGCAGAACCTCGCCAGGACATTTGTGGAGGCATGTTTCAATCGTACGATTGTCAATTTAGGGTTGTCCATCATCGCGCTCACTATACGCATGTATAGCATTCGTTTCTTCCCTTCTGAAAGACATCAAGGCTGAACGGCCGAAGATCACAGAAAAGGACAATCTGCGATTGCTCTACGTGACCAAGTGGTTACTGGAATTCTTTCTTGCCGTGAGGGCAAAAGAAGGTCAAAACAACAACTGGAAGTTCGGTCTAATCGCTGAGGTTACCGACCGGCAATGGATTATTTGGGTGCTCAGGCGAATGCGTGAGGCTTCTGAGGACAAAGTGAGCATGTCGCACAGCGCTCTCCATCCCACGCTGACATCCTTTTTGTACGTAGCCGAAGTTGTGGAATGAGCTGCAGGCAGGGATTGAATGCCTCACGCAGCTTATCTTAGTCATCGATAGTATGTCTTCCGCTACCGATGCGGACGTCGTAGAAGCTGCGGACACGCTGCAACAGCAGATTATATATAACGGCGAGGTACTCGACATTGCTTTTGAGAGCCTTCGGACGTACAAACAGGGAACTCAGAGCCTTGCGTATCTCGATTCCAGCGTGTATCTAGCATACGCTATATTCAGGATGCTGGAGAGGTGGGGAAAGAAACGTGGAGGAGCAGCTGAGATGTACGTCAGACGCAAGGCGAAGGCGAAGAAACGCAGAAGTAAGATTATTACCATTCGTCCTATCATTGTTGCCTCATTATGCGACCTTCAACTCAAGCAGATGATGGCGGAGCTTCGCACGACGAGGACGCGGAACGTGAAGAGGAAGAAGAAACGATACACGAGACAATGTTCACCCTCGATATGTTTGAGTCGGTGGGTGTGTATGGAGTACATTGATGGCATATTGACCCACATCATTTCTAGAAATTCGCGCATACCGAGGTCACATGTACACTTCTGGCGTATTTGGCGAGATATAAGGAATCTAGTTCTGCGGAGAAGATGAAACGTGTCGTTAGCTTAATGCATCGGCAAGCTGTCAAGGCAAAAGCGGAGGGCTTGTTCTTCAATGTTTGTCCGCTCGTGTCGTGGTCCGAATGTCTCCGCTCATCGGGCATTCTCAGGTGTCTACTCTGAGTTTGTTCAAGGCTATTCTGACAGATAAGAAAACGCTGCCCAAGGACCGACCTTATCAGGACCTCATCAACTTCATCGACTTTGTTCTGCGCCGTTTCTTCAAATCATTAGAAGATGAGCCGCTGCTTATGGTGGAGGTTTGTTCTTAATTGCTGGCTTACTGGGTCGCATAGCTCAATCATTTCCAGGCGTTCTTCCCGATGAATAGAGGTCACTGGAAGCAGTACTCCAGTTGGGAACCGGAGAAGAGGATTTTGAGGGAAGATCATGCCGCAGAGGACTCGAGGTTCCCACCAGATGTCCAAGTACAGAAGGGCTATTCTTGGAGTGAGCAGCTGGCTATCGTCATTGCCCATCTGCTTGAGGCAGGCAAAGCATACCTGATCGATTGGGTTCAAGAGGTATACCGGAGAGAGTCGCCTACAGCCGTGAGGGCGCTGATATTATCGGTTGACAGATTTTAATGCTCGTTATTGGACAAAGGCAGCGGATAATTGATGATACAGATGACCCATCGGTTCAATCGCATGAAGACGCAGAAGAGGAGCGGGACGAGACCGCGATCATGAAGGACGCGGAAGCGTCCAGAGGCCCATCCACTGAGGTGCTTGCAAAGTTCACCGACTATAGTGAGTTGCACGGTCTGCGTTCACACATAGGCTCTGAGATTGTGTCCAGTGATTCCATATATCAACGATGAACGAGCGAAAGCTGCAACGAGGGATCCCCATTTCAAGCTGCTGTTCCGTCTGGTCAAATTCGATGTGGTCAAAGAAGGTACATTTCTGACGTATACACGGTGGTACCAATACTAAAGCCGTAAATTCACTCAGATGCTGACGAACTTGAATGGTACATCCCTGCGGCCATACTTCCGTCCGAACTGCAACGGAGTCTCAACGTGATCAGACAATTCCTCGAAAAGCCTCTTGATCTTGGCGGAAAGAAGGCATCACAGCTATTCACCAAGAAAACGCGTCGGAGAAGACGACATTCGCCATTACCAGACGCGAATGACGATCAGTCAGATGATGTTGCGCCGCGGCGACAGCGAAAGGAGAAAAAGGCTAAGGAAAAGCAGCAATACAAGTCCGCGCAGTTCATCGAGGATAGCGATGCGGAGTATGGCGACATGGAGTCTTTCCTGGAAAAGGAGAAAATGTTGCGGGAAAAGACTGCTCTTGCTGCATCTGCCTCAGGCCATGTTGCAACGATGAGACGCAACGGCACCAAAAAGCGCGTCAAAAAGAACGCTGGGGACGAACCTAGCAAACGCCGAAGAAAGCGTCGCACGAAAGTCGCGGGCGAATCAGAAATGATGCAGGTGCAGAATGATGCAGATGAGTCGGACGAGAGTGAATTGAACGTCTTTGGGTCCCCGAAAAAATCGCCCTCGCCTCTCGATTCCTCCTCTCACCAAGCGCGGACGCCACGTCCGCGTCCACGTCCCAGGTTTTTGGCTCAGAGGAGGCCCGAGGACGAGGACGAGGACGTTGAGCCCAGAGCTGAGGAGCAATCCGGCGACAGCGAAGCAGGAAGTCCAAGCCCCAACGAATCATTGGTGGATCCAGCAAATATATCCAATGCTGAATCCTATGGCATTGGAAGCCCTATCGTCCAAGTGACGAAGAAGAAGCGGCGCCTTCAGCTCGTAGATTCGGATGAGGAGGATTGATGGCGGATCTCTTCATTGTGCGCTGAGATTGACACATCTGCATTTGCTACTCCCTAATCTATCTTCTTACCATGCATCATTGTGTGTGGACGGACTAGTTTATGAAATTGCTCTTCACAGTGGCTCAAGCCATGGCACCAACCCAGAGGGGTAATCCTGCGAGTATATATACTGTTGTTCTTCGTGTACATTTTGAACCACTGTTGTACGGCATGGATAAGGATTTTGTCGGACCATGTACTAAAGTTCTTGTTGATGGGCATTACATTTTGAAGTCAATGGCAGCTCCTTTGCCTATACGAAGCTCTCAGGAATTTATCTTGTACTAACTCTACTTGTGTGGGCACTGCAAAGAAAGCACTGATTTGTGAAGTGAAAGGGGGAGAAAATTTTCGCTGACACCCACTCATCTGGGCCAGCCTCGAGAAGTCACTTGATTTCACTAACAGGTGTACAACTGTGGTGACTGTCTACGTGCGTTGTGGGCGCGCGCTCCCTATGTATGTATATCTTCCTCATTTGTGACAAACTGACAAACTAGTGTTTGATGGCGGGCGGAAGGTGTATGATCTGGAAGCGCCGGGTCCTGACTAGGTGGGCCTCGCGCTAGCCTCGGGCATCGGTGAATACGTGGCTTGATCAAACTCACTTTGAATCCATATAACTCGCCTCGTCGAGCTCTTGTGAGTGTTTCGCAAATCTAGTGGTCTACAACGTGATCAATGCTGCGTCGACGTCTTCACGCCCTCTCCATCGTCTTCCTGACCTATCCATTCGTTGCCTATGCTACCCAGTCGCACCCTTTCCTGTCTGATACCGTCGTCCAAGGGGACAAAGTCCAGAATGTCATGAAACACCAGCCAGTGAAGAAGCCAATTTGTGATCAATACGTGCGTCGACTGCTTCTCCGGGTAGATATGCTCAAGCCAACCCGCGCATAGCTAACAGGTCCAATCGAGACAACACTTTGCAACTACGAGAATGTAGAAAGCGTGAACGATGAGCTGTTTTCGCAATTACATGCTCTAGTGGAAACCCCGTTCTTCAAGTATTTCCGCGTTGACCTCTATCGCGACTGTCCCTTCTGGGAAGAGGACGGAACCTGCGCGAACAGAGAGTGTGGAATAACCACAGTCGATGAAGTGCGTGTGGCTTTAAACTCGTCGAGAATGGCTGCAGACGTGGTCTACACAGAGCGAGATACCAGAAAAGTGGCGGGCAGCCTCATTGAGCAAGGTGGAGATGCCTCCGGATGGCCAGGTGCGGCCGTCGGTCTATCGTGCTCGTCATGCCTCTGACTTGTCTTAGAGGACGCTACTACCTGGTTGCTACTATCGTGACTCCGACTACTGTTTCCTCGATGACATGACAGAGGGCGAGTACGTTGACCTCACACTGAACCCAGAGCGTTTTACTGGCTATATTGGCCCTTCCGCGCACCGCGTCTGGTCATCAATCTACTCTGAGAACTGCTTTGGTCTGTCCGAAGTGAACCTTCACGAATCGACAAATCCCGCTGCCGTGTCGCTGCCGGAGCATAAGGCGGATGCCCTCCCTGCCGAAGGCGTGGAGAGCCCTAGGGAGTGCCTCGAGCAGCGCGTGTATTACAAGATTATCTCAGGTGCTCTCATCTAGAATTCCATTCATATTACGATGGCTGATCATCCCCAACAGGCCTGCATACGAGCATCTCAACGCACATTTGCCACGAAATGATGAACCAGAGCACGGGTGAGTGGGTGAGTGGCTAGCTCGTGCAATCACTGTGTCGTAGGTGGCTCATCCCATGGTTCACCTTAGGGTCCGGACCTCCAATGCTTCATCAACAGAGTTGCAGCGTACCCCGAACGACTGCAGTTCATGTACTTCGATGAGGTGTTGCTCCTGCGTGCGATTGCGCGGCTCGGGCCATACCTTTCGGCGTACGACTACTGCGGCACGGAGACACACGAAGGCGATGCGGAGACACTTGCCCGTCTGAAGAAGGTGATCGACATCGCACAGGCCGTCGGCAAGTTTGACGAGACAGCGCTCTTCCGCGGAGAGAACGCGAATGTCAGTCGCTCGTTCTTTCCTGTAGCGGAACACGATCTAATACCGGTTCATGTATAGATCCTGAAGGAGGAGTTCAAGGAGCACTTCCGGAACGTAACCCGCATCATGGATTGTGTGGGCTGTGACAAATGTCGTCTCTGGGGCAAGGTTCAAACAACTGGTATTGCGACTGCACTGAAGGTTGTGTTCGAGCTAGACGAGAAAGCACTAGAGTACGTCTCGTCCTCTTCCACCGTCGAGATGTTTCTTAAGGATGTCGCCTCTTATTCAGCCCTCGCCTGAACCAGAATCTCCTTCAGCGGTCCGAGGTCGTTGCGCTGATCAACACGCTACACCGTGTTTCCGAGAGTCTCGCGGCGGTGAACGATTTCCGCAAGATGTGGTCGGGCACGGATACCCAGGAGGAGGCGCGACTGATCAAGGCGGCCGCTTCGACTGCGACGAGCGCATCGAAGGCGAGTCTTGGCTGCCAAGTTGAGCTTACGATGACGTTTTGCTGACAATGTGTTTTCGGGCAATTAGGCACAGCGTTCACCTGTGACAGGAAAGCAGCTCGCCTGGAGCGGCAAATTTATGGATGATCTGGTCAGCTGGGTGCGGGCATGCAAGGATGGGACCGTGGACTGTGTACACGGGCTCGTGGACGTATTCCAGAGCCTTCTGAGTGCCGTCATGGACATCTTTGCATTATCCGGGAAGGGTCAGGGAGCTAGAAGCGATCTATGAGCACGTAGACTGCCAGCTGTTTTCGAAGGAAAGAGTTTTTAATTGACTCCACACTTACGATGTATGTATATGTAGCCAAATTCATCTTGGTAACTTGTTGCCATTTGGACTTGGTCCGTTGCTAAGCATCGCGAGGAAAAATGAGGCTCAAGGCCGAAAACCCATACTGTGGCCTACATCCGTAGAACCGTACATCAACAAGAACTCCAAGGAACGACGTGCCCGCGGCTGCCTCCTGTGTCTGACCTAGACCTAGTGCTCCTCAGTCAGTGGACGTCGGGGAGCTTGGACCGCTTGCTTACGTAACGCGGGAGTCCGCCGACCAGATTTGGAACTCTGTTATTACTGTGTGACGGTACTGTGACCGTGCAGCCTTGTGGCTCGTGCTCAAGCCTCAGAGTGCCCAACGACGTCGACGACTCTTTGATCAGCGCTCTCTTTTCCTGCTCAGCGCTCAGGCCACCACACAAACCATCAATGTGCCTCACCGCTTGTCGGTGAACATGATTATACTTGACGACACAGACGATCCACACAACTCCGACAAACTCTCGGACGACTCCCGCTCAGTAGTCCGCCCCTCAACACCCACACCCTCCCTCCCTAGCTACGAATTCTCCCAAGCGCTCAATCTCCCCCGGGACGCCACTCTTGAGCAACCCGTTGAAGAGCCGGTTGAGTCAAAATATCTGACATGGTGGCAGAGGTACTCCAAGGCCCGCTTCCGACGTGCACTCCTGTACGCGCTGGTGATATACTTTTTCCTCACCGTTACCGTCGGCGTGCCTATCATCGTTATAGTGAGCAGTAACCTATGCGATCTGAAAACTTGCTCTGACCTGAGTACAGAAGCTGCGACAACGATCAAGCCAACATCAGAAACTCTTCCCGCCTGGGCCGACTGCCTCCGATTCCGTCAGTTTCATTGTGGGCGGAAGCGAGTCATTTTCTATATCCTCTGCAGTGGGGTGCAATCAATGGTCGGAAGAGAACAGCACACAGTCGATGTGAGTAAAAGTGCGCCGTCCCAGTGTTACTACTGAACGTTTCTCGGTAGGCTGGAATACGCGCTGCCGCTGTCAGACCTTGTCTTCATTCAGTCGAATGTTTCCTATGCTACCGATTCCACTACCGTTCAAGACATCTCAGGCACCCTGGACGTCGGCGTAAATGCGGACCCTTCGGTCACCGAGGCCATTGTCTCGGTTTCTATGCAATACTCCGACGAAGCCCTGAAAGAGCGCACACACGTGTGCTTGATGAACATTTCCGACAGCAATGGAGTGTATCTCTACGTGCCGTCGAACCTCACCTCAAACGACACCCTCATTTTCAATATGACCTTCCTTTTCCCTCAAACACCATCATTACTGCACGTCAACGAATTCCTGACGATGCTGCCGCATTTCACGCAGTGGTTTACCAACCTATCGCCATATGTGACTTTCGACAGAGTTTCGCTTGGCGGGCCAAGATCGAAGGTGTCAGTGAGGGTAAGTCAAGGATATCAACAATATCGAATCGATGGCTGATACGAGGTGTAGTCGATGGATGCGAATTCACTTGTCGTCAAGACTGCACTAGCAGAGATAGAGGGAACGTTCAATGTGACAGAGTCTTTGGTGCTGGACACCGTCTCTGCGTATGTGTCTTCTGCGTCATATTAAGTCTTGGCAATTGACATTACCTCAGTCCCATCAACGTCAATGTCACCCTGACCAACACCGGCGATGGGCCTGTTTTTCTCGACGTCGGCACGGGCAATGCGTGAGTATCCAGTTGAGTTCATCCCGTGGATGGCTGTCCTGATAGTATGTGCAGAGAATTGTCCGCAGCTGTCCATTTGAATCTCTCACCTACCTTGACAATCGAGGGCAGGATGCCCGACTTCATGACTAGGTTCCAGACGTTCAACGCTCCCCTCGCACTTGTCATCATGCACGATCCTAACTCGGCGGCTGGCATTTTGGATGTCCGCGTCGAGAATAGCATGGGCGAGGCGCTTGTGAGCGTGGACAACATGTATACCGGTTTCTTCGACGTCATGACAACATTTGCTACGGCGGAAGTGCTCACGTCGTCGGTCGACAGTATCAATGCTTTGTCGGATTACGACATGAGCATGTACAAGTCCGCGCTGTCATCAAGTACAACACCTGGTTCGGCAGCTGAGCGGAATGTGGACTTCGATGTTATCCATACATCGAGGATCATCGGATGGGTAGGCACCGGCACAAGGCCATCAGCCGTACCAGGACCAAAACACCATAGTGGGCAAGGCTCGATCGAGGTCATGTCAACCCTCAGTCCAGTCGCGTTGCTGCTGGGTCCATAGTACTGGTACGTGCGCGTTCCGAGAGCAGACGGGCGGGTCTGTACCTCGGGATGGCGTGCGTACGAGTGCGGCCAGTACGTAGCAGGGATCTGTCATGTAGAGTAATGTACTTTTAGTCGTTGGGACAAGGTGGGAACACGGACGCTCTTCTCTCTCGGTACAACCGTTATGCTGCTGTCCGTGTCCGTTGCTGTGAACGTAATACACGCGTTCCTTCTTTTTGTCATTTTTGTTGGCATAGTCTTTTTTTCGCGTCTCGCGCGTTGCAATTCCGCCCTAATGTTATTATCGTTTACTACAACACCATTCCTAGCCACGAAGAATAGGACATATTCATCGTCTAATCACCGAGTGAGAACATTCACGAACCAGCGAACAGACTGGACGATACATGACAAGGCGCTGTGTTTTATCAAGGGTAATTGAATGGAGGTGATTCAATTGGCACTTTTTTAGAAGGGTAAGGATCCGGACAACGCAGTCATTTTATCATTCATATGGATGGACGGATCGAACATGCTATTGAAGAGCGGCCATCAAGAAGCCTGGAAAAAATCTTACAGTCAGGGCTGGAGAGCAGTTCCTGAACGACGCTGCGATGGATCCTATCCGGTATCAAATGTTATCGCGCTGAGATCTCAGTATAGTCTAGAGCTACTAGACGTCAGCGATGCTGGATGCACCTGATATGCTATGTTTCATGACACTGATTGCATACTGTCTGCTTCACGTTGTTGTGGATGGAGATCGCCTCTCCCGAAAAGGTTGCCGCATAGCACGCTGCATCCTGGATATATGGCTATGGGCATGAAGTACCTCCTGCAGATAGCCCGTGCATAGTGCAATCCCGGCCACCCATGGTTAAAGGTCACCTCCAACGCATCCTGCCTCGTGTATCTTCCGCATGGCACTCAGTTGTGGAGCATAGCTTGTCTGCAGAATCACATGCCTTCTTTTGGTGCTAAGGATCTGGTAGGAAATGAAGATGGACGAAGTCTCAATCTGCAAGAGCATTATTTTACATCAATCTCCGCGAGTCGAGAGGCGCTTGTTCGATTGTTGACCAAGCATCGTTACTCCGAATAAGTTATTCGGAATTCGGTGCGGTTAAGCCTACGTATTCGGAATTCATGTTATTAGCGGTGCATCCTTGAAGCTTGATCATTCGCAAGACTCGAGCTGCTATGAATATGTGTCGACTCCTACTCACCTGTGTTGTACGGTAAGACAGCTTGATCGTTGCGGGAAGGATGGATCTTTGCTCCATGTACGTAGGCGCCAATTACTCACTCCCGAGAACGGACGGCGCGTGGATTGCGTGATTCGTTCACCATCGTCAATTTCACTCCTTCATATAATACGAACACAATTGCAGGATGTCTTTCCTCAGTGCAATCAAAGCCATAGAGGCGTGTCCTATACGAGAGCTTGACTCTTTCTCCCGCATTTTGCACACATTTTTGCCGCAATGGCCAACACTCCTCACGGTGGTATCCTAAAGGTTTGCAGCTTTCTTTGCGATGACTTTGCGGTAAGCCAATCTCATCGAATCTGTCTGCCTGCAGGACCTCGTTGCTCGGGATGAGCACCTTCACGAAAATCTCAAAGCTGAGGCTCAATCGCTCCCTGACATCATTCTTACGGAGGTACATCATATGTCCTTCGTAACGCAAGCAATGAGTTCACCGCGAATACATTAGCGTCAACTCTGTGACCTGGAACTGATCCTGAACGGAGGTTTCAGTCCTTTGGAGGGTTTTATGAACGAGGCAGACTACAAGAGGTAAGCCGTTCCGCGTAACGTTTCTGAAGCCACCGACGACGTCTAACGGCTATATCAGTGTCGTTGACACATTACGTCTGGCAGACGGAACTCTCTTCCCTATGCCCATCACTCTGGATGTGTCTCGTGAGCACATTGACCAGCTCTCTGTAACTGCCGGTTCCCGCCTTGCGCTGCGAGACCCCCGTGACGATCAGGCTTTGGCAATCATAACCGGTGGGTATGCATCAGGATCATCTCGCGCGCTTCTGACTCTCTTCCAGTTGAGGACGTGTATCGGCCCGACCAGGTAAAACAGGCCATCAAGGTTTTCGGTGCGGATGACCCCGCGCACCCTGCGGTCGCATATCTCCGTCACAAAATCAAAGAGTATTACGTTGGGGGAAAAATTCAGGCAATCCAGCTACCGACACATTTCGACTACGTTGCTCTGAGATGTACGTGTTTTGCTACGTCTCGTTATCACAATTGACCATGTGACAGATACCCCATCGGAGCTGCGCGCACATTTCAAAAAGTTGGCATGGCGCAAGGTTGTCGCTTTCCAGACACGGAACCCGATGCACAGAGCGCACCGGGAGCTTACGGTTCGCGCCGCCCGTCAGCACCAAGCAAACGTCCTCATCCACCCCGTCGTCGGTCTCACAAAGCCAGGCGATGTCGACCACTACACCCGTGTCCGTGTCTACGAGGCCATCATGGCGAAATACCCGAACGGCATGGGCCACCTTGCCTTGCTTCCCCTGGCTATGCGCATGGCTGGACCACGTGAGGCCGTCTGGCACGCAATCATCCGCAAAAACTACGGCGCGACGCACTTTATTGTTGGCCGTGACCATGCAGGTCCTGGCAAGAATTCTCAGGGTAAGGACTTCTACGGCCCGTACGATGCGCAGGACCTGGTCACAAAATACCACGAGGAGCTCCAAATCGAGATGGTGCCCTTCCAGCAGATGACCTACCTTCCCTCAACGGACGAGTATGTCCCAGTTGATGAGGTACCAAAGGGCGCGCAGACGCTGGACATCTCGGGTACGGAGCTTCGCAAGCGCTTGAGGAACGGCGCCCCCATTCCCGACTGGTTCAGTTATGAGGGTGTTGTGAAGACTCTCCGTGAGAGCTACCCTCCACGCCTGAAACAGGGTTTCGTGATCTTTTTGACCGGTCTATATAAGTCTGGCAAGGACACTATTGCGAAGGCGCTCCAAGTTGTGCTCAACGAGCAGGGTGGCCGCAGTGTATCTGTTCTTTCGGGAGACAACATCCGCGCTGACCTCGATGCTCGTGAGTCGTGCTCGTCTACACTGAATGAACCTCCGCTGACAATGTGATATCCAGCCTTCAGCTACACCCCTGAAGAGCACTCTAAGAACCTTCAACGTGTCGCATTCGTTGCGGCCGAGCTAGCTCGCGCGGGCGCAGCCGTGATCGCTGCACCAATTGCGCCGAAGCAGGCGTCGCGCGACGCAATCAAGGACACTGTCCTGCACTCCGCGGGCGCCGGTGCGAACTTCTTTACCATCCACGTCGCGACACCGCTCGAGCACTGCGAGGCGCATGACCGGCGGGGCGTGTACGGTTTTGCGCGCAAGGGCATATTGACTGGCGTTGCGGGTGTCGATGAGCAATATGAGACGCCCGAGCGCCCGGATCTAACTGTGGATGTTACAAAGCAGAGTGTGCCGGAAATCGTTCATGGTGAAGTCAAGTTCCCTCCGTGCAGCTATTCAGATGCTGATGATGCTCTGCAGCTATCGTGCTGCTTCTAGAGACTAATTCCCTGCTATAGGTTCCTTTTGGCAAATAGACGGGCTCCGGACTCTGGACTGGCAGCATGTAATAATACATTCTCCATTATCTATTCGCAGATGTTCTGTACGGCACCTAGATGTATTGCATTGCTTTTGTCATGCTGTGAAGCAATAAAACACTTACATTCGAACTCGTTCGGCACTGTGTGCGCACGGAAATCAGCATAAACAACTGCATCATTCCGACTTGAGCTGTGACTCACTGGACACGCGCCCCGGTGACAAGCGTGAACTGCTCACTTGGCAACAGATCAACACCACCATGTCCAAAACGCATCTCGCCGTCACCGACAGCATCGCCTCTATCTGGCTCGAAGGGTGTTTTCATCATTCATAAATGCGGCTATAGGCACAATGTGCGGCGTTCGTGTGGTGTGTGTCGTCATCCATGAGGCCCTCATTACTCTCTGGGTCTTTGCTGCTATACCTCTGCTTCCTCATTGATGATTGGGCTGTGAGTGCAGTGAGAGTGCCGGTGGCCAGAAGGCGTGTCGATCATGGAAATGGGTGGAGGGCGACGGGTGGCTTGGGGGGCTTGGGGCGCAGGGCAAGTATGTCTTCTGCCAAGGGAGGACTGGACTTGAAGGACGCGGGGGACCTCAATTACTATACCAACGTCACGCTGGGATGACAAACGTTCCAGGTTTTAATTGACACGGGAAGGTGAGGGCACTCGTTGTCAAGAGTCTAGCCGGAGAGAGATGGCATGTTCACGCTAAACATTTTGCAGTGCGGACTTGTGGGTAGCAGGGAATGTACCTGGCGTGCAGAGCACAGGAAAGACCGCTACGATAGACTATGCGATTGGGTCGGCGGACGGTAGGTTTCCTCGCTTTATTTTGCAAGTGTATCAAGGTGCATATGTATTCAATGACGGCTCCTCTCCAGTTTGATGAATACACAGTTGAGGACCAGGCTTTCGGTGAGCATCATCAGCACGACTCCGTCGAACCTCCCATTCATACTATCATCCAGTTAGCGTCACTCCCGACAGCTCGCACCCCTCGGGCCAGGGCACCATCGGCCTGGGGCCCAACAGCGACTCACGTATCTTCGCGCAATTCAATTCAGGAGCGGGCGACACCGCTCGACCGGATCTTCCGTCAGAACGTCTCAGCCCCCAACATCTTGACCATCCTCCTTGGCCGTTCGGACGACACAACGAATCCGTTCCCAGGCGAGCTGACCATCGGGCGCGTGCTGGAAGGGTACGAAAATGTCACGGCGCAGCCGAAGCTCGTGGTGGTGAAGGAAGAAGATGGTCCAATCAGCATTGGCAGACGTTATTGGGTAAAGATGGGAGTGTTGCGCCGGGTGGAGAGATTGTGCAAGTGCAATCAGTCGTGGAGGGACTGGACCAGCTTGTGGTGGTATTTGACTCGGGGTTCTCCTTGCCACAAGTTCCGAGGTGCGTTGCTGTGACTGCCGAGATATAACGAATAATCTTCTCACCTTAGAATACTTCACTTCAGCACAGTCGCTGACGCGTTCTATTCAAGAGTGCCAGGGACTAACTTCACGATATGTTCCTGGTGCTGGCGAGGTATGGACAATACCGTGCGATGCAGAGCTGAATATCACGTTCAAGTTTGGCGGGATAAACTTTCCCGTAAACCCTTTGGATGCGAGCCTGGCAATGTTCAACGAGCGCAACGCTGATGGAGAGCCTGTCTGTGTGAGCTCGTTCCATCCTATCACTTCTGCAGCTTCATCAGAGTACGATATGATTCTGGGGATGGCATTTCGTGTGTACATATTTACACGCTAGCACTCGAAGCGTCGGGGCTGACTAGATCAATTGCAGTGAGGAATGCCTATCTGCTGGTCGATTTTGGTGACTTTGTCGATGGCTCCAGTTCGCAAACGGCGGAGCCCTATATTCAACTACTCTCCACCACCGACCCTGCGCAAGCACACCAAGACTTTGTGCAAGAACGTTTGGGCGGTGTGGACAACACATCATCGTTCCACCTACTCCCCGCTTCCGCTTCGAATATGTCTCAGGGCAATGACTCAAGCAATACCACCGACGCCTCCCTGGCGGGGGAAATAAAACCATATGTACCTTATATCATCGCCGGCAGCGTGGCCTTGGGGATCTTCTTTATTGTGATGGTGGCCTACTTCCTGACAAGACCAAGCCGGAAGGCGTACCAGCGACTGCACGAGCCTGCGCCCGCAGGCCTGCATTACGAACAACCACCTTTCCCTCGTTACGAGCGGCCGTACCGTCGCTACTAATGAAACACTGGACTCTGCATGGACCAACGCACTAGGGCCGCTGTGATTGTGACGGGCAACGGACCACTCACACATCATGTATTAAATTATTGTAGCACGCAACGCTATCGCTCTTGTTCTCGCCGCCCATCGAGCCATGAGGAGGCCTCACGACCCGTGCTTATCTGGAGAAGGTGCTAGTCGGGCGCTGTAGAAGGGCAGTGCGCGGAGACAAACACCTTTGGTCACGGAGGATACTTCGGGTTCTGGAACTGAAGACGCCGTCGCCGATAGGGACGGCGTCCGCGATGCGCGGGAGCCGGCTGCGAGTAGAGCCGCGTGCCCTTGGCAATGCATGGGCGCCCAATGTCGCGAACGCATTCACTCGTTTTCACTGTCGTCGTCGAGCGAAGGAGAAAGCTAGTCAGAGAGCAGAGAGCAGGGGCGGCAGCATAGAGTTACCCTCCGGTGATGCACCGGGTGGGGGCAGGCGCCGTGAACAGAGGGCGCCGCGTGACGCGTGACATGCGTGACGGACATCTCGTCGGTGGTGGCCGCTGGTGGCGACGACGGCGACCGCTCGAGAACGCTCTGCCGAGGGAGCCACGACCGCTGCGGGCCGCGGGCGATGATGGAAGCGCGCAGATGGACATCAGACGGGTCCCACGGTGGGCCGGGGGCACGCGGCGAATTGCGCGTCCGCCGTCGCTGTGCATGCCGACGGCGAAGGCTATGAGTTCCAGGAATTGCTGTTTTTTGCGTGCTGCAGCGCTGAGGATGTGCTCAGAAGTCATTGTTGGTCGTAGCGGTGGGCGATAGTGGAAGATGGAGATAAGGTGACGGGAGAGGCACGGCGGTCGGAGTTCGCCATGGCCAGTGACGAGCTCGTGCGCTGTGTGGGCCCGGCGCACGCGTGCGAACCATGTCCGAGCTGGGCTGTCGGCTCTGGCGCTCGTAAAACCCCTTGTCAACGCCAGCCCCGGCTTCCCACATCCCCCCTTCGTCGTCCCGCCCTCTTCTCGCGCTCGTCGTCCTCCAAGCTGAATTCACTCGCCAGAGACTATCCCTCCATGTCGCCTCCTGGCGAGTACGACACCCCATCCCTCAGCCAACCTATCTCCCCCGTCCCACACAGCGACGGCAGCGACGTCTCCGTCCATGTCGAGTCCGACGTCGACATCAAGAAGCTCCCACTCGACACCACCGACGCCGATGCCGATGCCGATGCCGACGCCGACGAAGTCGACGATGATGAGACGCCACCCGTCGCGAAGCCCAATGGTCACTCGTCGGCATACATGAAGAATCGTGCGGTATGTGGTCTTGTCCAGGGTCGTATGAGATGCGTGCTGAAGGAAGATCTGCCTGGTTCAGATCAAGGACGAAGATGATTCCGTATGTGCCTCAACTCTATAGTCCGATTTCATACTCAGCGCGCGTGACATATACAGGGATACGAAGATGAACCGGAGGAAGACGACAATGACGATGAGGATGCGTCGTATGCAGACGAAGAGTACGGTACCATCAAGAAAAAGGTGCCGAAGAAGAAGAAACAACCGTCAAAGCCGAGAGGTGAGTAGTTGGTTTTATGTCATCACTGATGTTGCTATATGCTATTCATACCGCATATAGTGGTGTCCCGTCCTTCCGGCTCGGATTCGGATTCGGATTATGGTTCTCGATCGAAGAAAAAGAAGAAATCCCGCTCATCTCGCGAAGAGTTGCGCGTCTCCAGCCGAGCGGGTAGAGTCCCCAACTATGTGGACGACGTGCAAGACTTCGAGCAGTTTGACGAAGAGGAGGTTGACACTGGAACCTATGTTGACTCCAACGCTGAGCCTTTGCACGAGATTGAAGCAGTCCTTGGGCACTCCCGAGAGGAAGGGCACGAAGACGATGCGGAAGATGACTGGATGCATAACATTGTATGTGTTCCAAAATGCCGCTCCCTCTCATGTTATCAGTTTACATGATCTTTGTAGCGTTTCCACATTAAATGGAAGGGCTTCTCTCATTTGCACAACACGGACGAGATGTACGAGTTTCTCAAGCGCTGGAAGGGTCTGAAGCGTGTCGATAATTACATCAAGGCATACAAAGCATACCAAGAGCGCGTTACGTCACCGGACCTCTCTCGCGAGGATAAGGAAATCCTTCTCCTGGACAAGGAGCGTGAGAAGGAAGAGCTTGAGACATACAAAACTGTTGAGCGCATCATCTCCCAGCGAGAGAATGCCGAGGGTCAAGTTGAGTACTTTTGCAAGTGGAACGGCCTAAACTACGATCATTGCACGTGGGAGACCCAGCAAGAAATTCGTCCCATTGCAAAGGAACAGATTGACGCGTTCAGGAATCGCGAAGTGGAGGCCAAGTTTCCGTACAAGAGCACGTTCTACTCCAAGAACTCAAGGCCGCCGTTCGGGAAGATCACGGAAGATCCAGAGTACTTGCAGGCTACAGGGGGCGAGCTGAAGGACTTCCAGCTGACGGGTCTTAACTGGCTAGCATACTTGTGGAGCAAGGGTGAGAATGGTATCCTTGCAGACGAGATGGGCCTTGGGAAGGTACGAGCAAGCACGTGTTAGCCGCTTCCATGCTTGTTCCGCTCATCCTTTGATGTCTGCAGACCGTTCAGACAGTGGCATTCCTCTCCTATTTGTTCCATGAGATGTTGCAATACGGGCCCTTCCTGGTCATCGTTCCTCTGTCTACGATCACGGCGTGGCAGTCGCAATTTGCGACATGGGCGCCGGATATCAACGTCATCACTTACATTGGAACAGCTGCAGCGCGAGAAGTCATTCGCAACTACGATTTTGGCCCGTCTCTTAAGAAGTTGAAGATGAACGTTTTGCTGACGACGTATGAGATCACATTGCGAGACTCCAAGGAGCTGGGCGACATCAAATGGCAGGTCCTAGCTGTGGACGAGGTTAGTGCGACGCTCTGCGGTATGCAGCGGAGCTTCTGATTAACGCTTGAATTAATCCAGGCCCATCGGCTAAAGAACTCCGAGAGCCAGCTCTATGAAGCATTGAGGTCCTTCCCGGCAGCCTCCAAGCTGCTCATTACAGGCACGCCTTTGCAGAACAACGTGAAGGGTAAGTGGGCGGTGCAGTTTGTCTTGCGATCATCTCAACTGATCGAACTTTCGCCTCGCGGCTTTCCAGAGCTACTCTCACTGATGCATTTCCTCATGCCAGAGAAGTGTGAGCAGTTTCTTTTGATTTCGGTTCAGGTACAGTTGTTGACAGAGCCCCTTAGTTCAATTGAGCAACGAGTTCGATTTGACTGACGTCGATCATGAGGAGAAGATCAAGGAGTTGCACAAGCAGCTTGAGAGTTTGATGCTTCGGCGGCTAAAGCGCGACGTCCTCACATCGTTGCCGACCAAGAGTGAGCGCATCCTGCGCGTTGAAATGAGTGGCATGCAAACGCATTTCTACAAGAACATTTTGACCAAGGTTGGTCTTCTTGGAGCATTGACTCCGGTGATAGTTTGTGATGGGCAATTTTACCGCAGAACTTCCAAGGTTTGGTCAAGAGCGCCAATGGAAACAACAACATTAGCTTGCTCAACATCGGTAAGGTGCCTGCAGACTGCGCGTTACGTGCACAGTGCTGAATATTGCATAGCAATGGAGTTGAAGAAGGCTGCCAACCATCCGTATTTGTTTGATGGTGCCGAGACCAAGACTGACAACGAGGAAGAGACCCTGAAAGGCTTGGTGATGAGCAGCGGCAAGATGGTGTTACTCGATAAACTGCTTGCTCGCCTCCGCCAAGATGGGCATCGTGTCCTCATTTTCAGCCAAATGGTCCGCATGCTGGATATCCTGACGGACTACATGGTTATGCGTAACTACCAGCATCAGCGGCTGGACGGCATGATTTCCTCTGACTTACGGAAGAAGGCGATCGCGCACTTCAATGCACCCGGTTCGACGGACTTCGCGTTCCTGCTTTCCACACGCGCCGGAGGGTTAGGCATCAACCTAGAGACCGCGGACACGGTCATCATCTTCGACGTGAGTCTCGTATCAGCGCGCCTGCGGCAAAGGACACGTTGCTAAGGCACCCACAGAGCGACTGGAACCCGCAGAACGACCTGCAGGCAATGGCACGCGCACACCGTATTGGCCAGAAGTCGCACGTTAATGTGTTTCGCCTGGTGAGCAAGGACACGATGGAGGAGGACGTGCTGGAGCGTGCTAAGAAGAAGATGGTATTGGAATATGCCAGTGAGTACTCTCGGACATGAGGCTACGGAGCTGCCCGATGACGCCAATGGCATGCAGTCATTAATCAAATGGACACGTCCCAAGCGCACCTCAGCTCAAAGGCCGGTTCATTGACGAAGGATCCATCCAAGCCGAACGATTTGAGTAAAGACGAGCTCCACGCCGTCCTCAAATACGGCGCTCAGAAGATGTATGTGGTGCTTCTTAGAAACTTACCATTTATTAACTTCTGCGGGGCTATCAGCTTCGACAAGGATGACAGCCAGCAGAGCAAGAAGCTAGACGAGATGGACTTGGACGACATTCTCAACCGCGCCGAGCACCACGAGACCATAGCTACTACTAACGAGGGCGCATCGCTCGGTGGCGAGGGCTTCCTTGCACAATTCGCAAACGTCAGTGACGTCAAGAACGATATGAGCTGGGAAGACATTATCCCGCTGGACGAGCGGCAGAAGTTCGAGAGGGAGGAGGACCAGAGAAGGGCGGAGGAGTTGGCTGCTGAGGAGGCGAAGGAAAGCAGGAAGCGATCGCACGCAACAGTGTCGTACGAGGGCATGGACGTTGAGCATACGAACCAGCCGCCGCCCGCGAAGAAACCGAAGCACCCACCGCCTCAGCGAAAGACTGCGACCCAGAAGGCTATGGAGCTCAAGGAACGTGACGTCCGTGTGCTGATCCGTAGCCTGCAGAGATGGGGTGACATTCGGCAGCGATACGATATCATTGTGAGTTAAGAATGCCGATATTGCTACTCGCACTATGCTAACGGTATGGTGTAGGTCAGCGAGGCCAAGTTGCAGGACAAGAATCGTGCCATGATCATCGACACCGCCGATGATATTGTTGAACTCTGTGCTCGTGCTGTTGAAGAGAACAACGCCGAGAAACGGGCACGCATACAGGCGGGGGAGACGTTGACGAATGCGCAGAAGAGTAAAGCTGTCCTGGTCACTTACCGCAATGTTGGCAATATCAATGCGGAGACGGTTCTATCTCGCCACCGTGATCTGCGAATATTGTACAACTATCTTCAAGACGTGCAGGACGTGTACACATGGCAGATCCCCGTCGACAATATCCGCCCGACGCTAAATTGGTCAGGCAGATGGGGACCGCAGGAGGACTCCATGTTGTTGGTCGGTGCGTACTTGTATGGCTTCGGCAATTGGGAGACGATGGCGAAGGATGCGAGGCTTGGCCTTGAAGGCAAATTCTTCCTCGAGGAAGGTAAGAAGGGCGAGGATTCTGCGAGCAGGCCAATCCCAAATGCCATCCACCTTGTCCGGAGAGGCGACTTCTTGCTCAGCGTGCTTCGAGAGCACGATGAGAAGTTACGAGCTATCACAACTACGCTCAGTCGCAAGGGTCATCCTATCGGCATGTCAGCCTCTCCTCCACCAGCTGCTTCGTCGTCGTTTAGCAATGGAATGAAGCGCCGTGCAGAGAGTGAAGCAGTTGCGTCTGTAGACGAAGGTAGCATCAGGAAGAAGAAACGGAGACCTACGCCAACCTTCACAGATTCTTCCTCCTCGGACGAATGGTATGTCGTATACGTTTTTGCTGTAAGTGATGACGCTGAAGTTCTGCTGCAGTCCATCGATGGACGAGGCGGCTACGAAGGAGGAGCTTCGCCCCGTCAAGAAGCAACTGGTCAGTGGGTCATTTCGACATCGCATATCCATACCATCTGATCCGCTATTCTCAGAAAAATTTGAAACTGTCTGGCGGTGACATGCCACGCGACGAAAAAGTCACCATCTTGAAGGAGTCTCTTGCTGCTATTGGAAAACGGATCGAGCTGGTCTTGGCACAGAAGGAAGCAGTTGGTGAGGACCGAGACAAATGGCGTCGGCATCTTTGGACGTACGTTTGTGTTCTACCAGAACATGTCGCTGTCGGCTAACTTGGACGCAGGTTTGTCACCTTATTCTGGCCCAAGAAGGTCAAGGCGGCGAAGCTGGAAGAGATCCACGCGAAGATGGTGATGAAGGAGAGCGCGCCTCGTGCGTCGTCAACGAGCGATGGGGCAGGCGCTGCCAAGAAGCCACGCCTAAGCACGTCGACGAGCGTGACGACGTCTCGGAGTAGCGGTTCATCGCTCCCTTCGGCATCTACCCCCTCGTCGCATGCGCATGGGAAGTATCGGTGACACGTTTTGGTCGGCATTTCTTGCTTCACAGTTCTCTCGACCTTGCACTCTTCTCTCTCTGATACCCTTTCCTGCCGCTGTATCACTCTTGCCTATCCTTGTCCTGTCGCTGTCGAGTCTTGTTCCTGTTGGTACCGGACATTGGTCGGTATACGGGCGCTAGTCTACTGTGTTCATATCATGCATTGTCTCGTTTTATCTGCAGCTCTCGCTAGTCACCGCTTCTGTACAACAATTCCACTCTTTATCAGCCCGTCAAATTCAAGGCTGCATTCTTGTGGAAGTGCGATATTGTTTCCGCCTGAGTGATCATACGGAGAGACGTCATCTGGTAAGTTGGTGGCGAAGTCCGAGAAGTGTCCAATAGCATACATATAATACATCATGATACACCTTAGTACAGCTCCCATCCTCCACTCCCCGGCCTCGGCCACTATTTGAGGGAGCGCAGAGGGAGCGAGTAGCATCCTACAACCACGGACTCGCTGCGCGCCCTCTGCCCATTGCCCTACTCCACTCCACCCACTCGAAGGGCAATCTCGGAAAGCCCTAATTGTAGATGCGTCTCTTTCCGAGACGACTGCTGCGCCGACCGCAGTGCACGCCGAGAGCCGGTGCTATTAGACTATCCGGCAAACGCGCAGCGACGGCTTGCCCGAGCGAACTCGTGACACAGGGAAAGCCTCGACTGAGTAGCGAATAGTATCATCGCGTCACACTAATCCTGTGCGAGTTCAGGTCTTGTGAGTTATCACGCTGGGAAAGAGGACCCGGCTATGCACTCACTCTTGTCCTTGCACGTGGATTGCAGGCTTCGCAGCGCTCGTGCTCCTCTTGCGGCGGCGGCCCGATGTCCCCACTGTCACACTGACAAGCTGCTGGCCTTCTGCAGGGCCCGCAGTTGGCGAAGGGAAGGGAACCACGGTAGATGCCCCCGCCTGGCTCCGATGTGCTGTCGGGAAGCGCCGAGCGGCCTTGCGCTCTGCTTCGTGGGTGACGGAAAGAGGAGCGGCCGCACGCGCAGCTAATCATCACCAAGCAAACAAGCAATCAGCACCCCGCCCTTCCTCGCCAAAAGCTCGCACAAGCAACATACACCCACCTTCGACGACCTTCGCGTCTGCCTCGCGGTGGAAGCTCTCCATGAGAGCCGTAAAGCGACGCACCTGCCACGCGAGCTGGCTCGCGCGCGCATAGTTGCCCTGGCTCAGCGCCCACTTGCGCTCCTCCTTGAAGCGGCGGCGTTCCGAGTCGGCGAGGCTCGCGCGCGCACGCAGCACGGCGATCTCGCGCTCCCGCGGGGTAAGGCGCCCCTCGGGGTCGATTGAGGATGGGACCGAGTCAAGTGAGATGGAGGGCGAGGTGCTTGCGTAGGTGAGCGCGGGTGTGAGTGGGCGGGGGTCCTGATCCCGAGGGGCATCGTGGCCATGGTCTCTGTCTCGGTCTCTCGGACGCTCGCGTTCGTCGCCGGAGCGGCGGTGGGTGCGTCCGGCATCCCGCTTGTGTCCGTGCGTGCGGTTACGGTCCTGTCCGTTGCGGCCGAACGAGACGAGGCGGAGTCGTCTGCTGGTATCTGGCGCATCGCGCACATGCACCGTCGCTGCGCCCGCCCGTGCGCCGTCCCTTGGCGTGCCGTCCTCGAAGATGCGCGCGAGCACGTCCGAGAAGACGACTCCGAGGGCAACGCCGAGCAGCGTGCAGACGCACTGCGTCGCATCATAGGTGCGCGAAAAGTCGAGGGTGAGCTTCGCGGCGATGCCGAATCCGACGGGGATCGCGAGCACGAAGAGATGCGTGAGCGCAGCGTAGAGAAGGACGCCTTGGAAGAGGCCGGTGAGGAGGAAGTCTGGTGTGGAGGGCGGCGAGTCGTCAGGGCTGGAGACGAGCGAGTTGAGGAGGATGCGCGCACCGAGCGCAAGGATAAGTGGGAGTGTGGTTGTTATTTCCATAAAATTGATGCATGCAGTTCAAAGAGCATCACAGAGAGCAAAAACAGAGCCAGTAGCAGATTGTCAACTGGAGTTTGGCGGGGAACGGATGAGGGGTCGCGAAGCGTATCTGAGCTCAATCAGAGTGTCCCAACATGAGGCTGCCGTGAGCTCTCCTCCACGTGCTCACAAGCTCCCGCATTTCGACAGACCGGGGCGCAGTGGCCAGTACAGCATTCAGCAGTCTACACGAGTACAGAACAGACATGAAAATAAAAACATTGATACAGATATATCATACAGCGCTAAGCATCAGTGTCCACATAATTGGCCATCGGGTCTTCCGTCATCCGGCGATTCATCCTGTACGCCTCTGCACCAGACCGTTAGCATTCCACGCCAGCCAAGACGAGTAAGAAAGGGACGTACCGAGCTCTTCCTGCGTCACCTCAGAGCTGCCACTCTGCCCGCCCTTCTGCCGCTTCCCAAATCGCTCGTCTGTGTCCGCGTCCTCACCCCTCGCCTTCCGTTTCTTCTCCTCTTGGATCGCCTGCGCCAGCCGCTCATTGTTCAGTGCAACCTCTCCCTCGCCTAATCGCTTCTTCGAATACAGCTCCTCCGCCTTCTTCTTGCGCTCCTCTGCAGCGTCGTTCGGCGCGGGTGGCTGTTCAGAGATGGTTGATGAGGAGAGGGAGGATGCGAGCAGGCGTTGTGCGCTGGAGGCTTGGGCGGCTTCGATGCCGGCCTCGCCTGTGCAGTAGGATAAGTGGGTGGTCGAATGACAACAGGCATAGCCCCATTCTCCCGATGCTGGGTCGTACCATGAGCCCCAGACGGCCATGTGGTTGTTGACGTGCACTGTAATACTAGTGTGAGCGATTACCGATGATCTGAACGTAGATAACAACATACCATCCTCTGGGTATTTTGACCGCACCGCTGTCCGCTCTTTTCCCTTGATCACCTGGCCCGTCCGCGAGAATTCGACATACTCCTCCGTCTGACCCTGCAGCAGCTCCTTTGGCGCTTTCTGCAGGTATTCTTCGCCGCCGTACGTGGCGAGGATACTGGACTTGGTGATGTCCTTCAACTGCTCCTTCTTATGCTGGAATGACTGGTGCAGCAGCTGGCCTTGCGTCGGGTTTGCGTTCATGTGCACGTCGTTGCCCCTTGCGGCCGCGTTCCATGCGAATAGCTGGAGCTTTTGTACTTCTGGTGCCTCTCCAGAGAAGCGCATAAAGTTGTCTCCTGCAAAGCGGGCCTGACAAATGAAGGTTAGCAAGCTATTGCTGTCAGCAGGGTTACTATCGGTACACACCTCTTCTGGTGGGACGTTTTTCAATGGATTGTCGCGCATAGAACGAGTCTTCGGGTCATAGTATGCACTCGACGGATCCAAGTTGATGAGATACTTCGCCGTGTCTTCTCGGATTCGCAAGTTCCGGACGGTGATACGCGTCTTCGTATCCAGCTTCTGGCCCACCGCATCCGCCGCCTCCGCATACTTGTCTGCATCCTCGTCCTCCTCATCGCTGCTGCCAAAGTCATCATCATGGGGTCCCTCTCCCTTCTCCTTCCCCGTATGCGCAATCTTGCGCACCGCCGCGAGGTCCGTCGTCGTCTGCTTGTCAATCTCCTCCTCACGGAGCTTCTGCCGCGCCGCCTCCACCGCAGCGTACTCCTCGTACACCCTTTTGTGCTCCGCGGGGTCATACCCATTCCACCGATCACGCTTCGCATCGTAGCCCGACGCGACATCTTGAATCACCTCATCCTGCGCGATGTCCTTGTTCGTGTACCTTGCGCCGCGCCGCCGCGGTCGCTCGAGGCAGTCCGCCCGCTTATGCGTCATCGCACCACAATTCTCGCATGCGCCCTTGCGATATTTCTTTGCCGCAGGTCCCGCCTTAACCCCCCTGTCGTACCAGTTGTCGAGCTTGTCCGCTGAGCGGTCGTACTCTGGCATACGCTGATGGCTGAGGGAGGGTGCACCTGTGTCGAGGTACCATGGTGCCTGTGCGATGTACTCTGTAAGGGTAGTAGATGAGCATCCAAGTCGTTGACATAGAACACTTGAACACACGTACGAGGAATGTGGGGGTTGATGGCCTTCCCCTCCTCATCCAGAGCTGCTGGTGCTGTGCCGGCCTTACGAGCAGCATCGAGATCCTTTTGCCGGCGAAATTCTTCACGGGAAAGCTTTCCAGTTGCTGCACATTTTCGTTAGACATCAAAGACTTCTCGAGATGAAAAATAGACTCACCGGAAGCTGAAGCCATGGCGGTGGTAATGAGAGATGAATGTCAAAGAGCGCACGTGAGGATCGACTAAAGACGTGGATTAATAAGCGCCGATTATGGTGCGGGTAATCACTCAGCCGGCCGAACTCTTCCAGCTTTATATATGTACGCACACAAAAGCCACGATGGTCGAAACACAACGAAGTTGTAATCAATGTATAAAGACCAAAAATAACAATGACAGTGACGAGATTCGAACTCGCGCGGGAAACCCATCACGGTTTTGCTCATAAGCCTAAACGTGACGCCGTAACCACTTGGCTACACTGCCTGTAACAAGCTCCCTTTATAGTTATATAATATCATTTCTTGTCTGCTTCGGAATGACCAAACCAATATTTACGAATCAAAGTACACGCGTACTGCCCTCACACTGCTTTTCACGCTTCCTTACAATTGAGTGACGAGGATATGACTCTCGCTCGGGTGCAGGAGGAATACATGCGGGGATAAAGCAAGGGTGGCCACGTGGGAGTGTACGCGAATATTGACGCCCATAGACGATGTACCAAATTTACGGGCAGCAGCAGCTGCATTGTGCCCTTGCCAGGCCACCATCGTCCTCACCGTCCTCCATGATGCACTCCCTTCATCCGAGCCCGGCGCGGCCCCTTGGTCCCCGCAACATTCAGCGAGCGGCGTCGCCCTCCCAGTTCGCCCTCCCCGAGGTCGCTCCCCTCAACATACGCAAGCCCAAGCTCAAGCTGCCACAGATCGACTTCGACAAAGTTGAGGGCGGTGCCTTCAACGGAGGGTACCTTGGCGGCTCTCAAACTGTTTCACTTTCGTCGCATGCGGGCACGAATACCGACTCGCCCGGCGAGCGCACCGTCCGGCCTGACCAGACCATCTCTCCGCAGGCCCGCCCGCCAAGCGGCATCGTCTCCATAGAGAACATCCGCCGAACGGTCGAAGAATTCGAGCACTACACTGATGACAACTTCGAGGAGCTCAGCCGCCTCGGTGAGGGCGCAGGCGGTGCCGTGTACAAAGTCCGCGACAAACGCACGGGCAAGATCATGGCCCGCAAGACAATCACCACGCTCGAGGCTCCCATGAAACAGCTCATTCGCGAGATCAAGATCACATCCACCACATCTCACTTCAACATCATTCATTTCTATGGCGCGTACATCTCGCCGTCCTCCAGCGAGGTCAAGGTCCTCATGGAGTTCTGCGAGGGCGGCAGCCTCGAGTCTGTCGGCAAACGTATGAAAGAGATTGGTGGACGCGTGGGTGAGAAGGTTGCAGGGCGGCTTGCTGAGGGGGTGCGCGCTATCGCTCCATCGTCCTGCTTGGCGACGCTTGTTGATGCTGATACGTGCCGCAGATCCTGCAGGGCCTCGCGTATCTTCACAAGCAAAAAACCATCCACCGCGACATCAAGCCGCCGAACATCCTCCTCTCACGCGATGGCGTCGTCAAGCTGGCCGACTTTGGCGTTTCGGGTGAACTTGTCAACTCGATCGCCGGCACGTTCACTGGCACAAGCCTCTACATGGCCGTGGGTGCCCCTTGATGCTGCTTCTGCGCGAGACATGCCATATCCTGACTTATCTGTCCACAGCCGGAGCGAATGCAGGGCGCAGAATATACAATAAGATCGGACGTCTGGTCTACGGGCATCTCCTTGCTCGAGCTGGTCCAGAACCGCTTCCCTTTCCCCACTGATCTCGCCGCGATCGAACTCATGATGTACATTACTCAGTATGAGGTAGGACGCTCATTCGGCGAGCTTCTGCCGCAGTGTCTTCGTTTGCTTCTGGCATTCTGACGCCTATCCTTCCCACATTGCAGCCGCCTGAATTAGAGGATGAGGAAGATATCACCTGGAGCGCCGAGATGAAGGACTTCGTTCGGGCAGCGTAAGTCCCCGTCATCGTGCTTCTGCCGTTCAAATTATAAATATCCTGGATCTCACGCTCTCGGTTCCTGAACCACAGGCTGACGCGAAATCCTACGCTGCGCCCGACGCCGAGCCAACTGCTCGACCACCCATGGATCAAGAACGTCATGCAGCACGAGGTCAACATGGCATCGTGGATACGCAAGGTGTGGGGTTGGCGAAAAAGCAGGAAGTCGGGCGACACGTGAGTCGTACCTACTACTCGCTGTTTCCTTTCTCGTGCGGGCTCGGAATAGGTCGAGGTACTGATGTACCCTCGCGGTCCTGCAGCTCTTCGCGACCAGGTTCAAGCCGTAGTGAGCAGACATCGCTTGATGCGTCGATGGCCACACTCTCCTTAGGACAAGACTCCGCCCCTGCGCAAACATGAAGGAATAGCCTTGTCACCATGGATTCTCCTCGGGCGCTTGTATTGCCATGATCGTCTCGCTCCTCCATCTCGCACTCGATCTCATCTGCCCACGCTAGTTCTCGCTGTCTGCTTCGTTTCATCTCCGTATGACTGTCTAATCTATTTACTCTCCTCTCGGCACGAACGCATATCCAAAAATTACTATCGCGCGCTACACATGCACGCTACATACAATCGATCCCATTTTTCCGTATCTTTTATTGTGCATAGAATTGGGCATGGCGCGCGAGGGGATTGGATTAGGATGGAAGGTGCTGCAGCGAAGAGGAACGGCGCGGCATTGCGCCTGGCTTGATTAGGATAAGGATGTCGGACTCCGTTGAATGCATATGAGTATCCACACATGTACTACGTTTCTGTAATGCTGGTTTACTCTTGTAGGCGATCGTGTGCGAATGGCTGGAATTTTCTTCAATTCATTGCGAGGTTATTTCTGACTACTTATACATCTCGACGACTTCCATAATGTCCGTCTCATGCAGGATAAAACACGAGGATTGAAATTTAACGATTTTCCGTCACAGCTCAACAGAGGTCCTTTATACATGGAGAATGAAAGTGTGCAATGCAAGAAAGCGTTCTACGAGGCGACGAGATCGAAAAAGGGTATCCGGTTGGGAGGTGTCGACGAAGGATGCTGTGAAGAACTTGGAATGCTGCATAATAGTGTCAGCTGTGCATGCGATATAATCCATTGACCGAACCTTAGGTATTCACTACCAATCCACCGTCAACTCTTTCAGGACGGTTGATGACACGGGCACCTTCTTGCCCGCCCCTACCTCTCCGCCCCCTCCCACCTCGGCCTCTGCCCCTTCCTTTACTGTTGTCGTGGCTTCTCGAAGAAATCTCTTTAGGATCTTCTCGCCGCGACGTGCCTTCGCCCAATGCATCGCACAGTACGGCATGATTCTGCTTGTTGGTGGCGAGCTTGATAGTTGCTTCTCTCAATTGTCTACCACTATCGTGAAGCGGACTCTTAGGCGACGAGAGAGCATGCACCTGAGGAACTCTTGCTGTGTGACCGATAGGTTCCTCTGAGGAGCGACTGCGAGTACGAGACTGCCCGAAAGAGGCTTGGATGGCGTGCGATCCTTGAATGGAAGTGATAGTCGTATCCTCCTCTTGAACTGACGACAGCCGCCGTTGAATCAGACGAGCAAGAGGTATTGAGCGTGTCTGCTGATGGCTTAGACTGCGTATGTGCAGGTTCGTAGACATAGGCGAAGGCAGAACTGCAGTCGCCGGTGAGCGTGAAGATCTGTTTGCGACAATGGGTCCACGCAGTCTCATGGAGGTGAGCGGAGTGTTCGGGGGAGGCCTCGGTTGCGCAAGAGACCTTTCCGCTTGCTTCGTGGGTCGGATCATGTTTGACTGCTGTATTCGTTGGCCTTGCGCATAAACCGAGAGAGAAATAGCAGGAAGACCATCAGAGGGGTAAGCAGAGCGAGGCTCAGAACCATTTGCAAAGGACTTGCTTTGAGGAAGCGCAGATAGCAGAGCCAGATCAACAGAGTTGCCCAGTATGCCCAGGTTGTTGGATATTTCAAGAGCCGTCGCACGAGTATGCAAAGGACGCTCTTGACGAGATATAGCACTGCGTGGCTGGAAGAGATTAGGCGATGATTTTGGCAGACTAGATGCGGCTAACAATTCAGGTGACAGCGAAGAGCCTTGGTATGGAGAGAAGCTAGAGGACCATCTGGGCGACGAGGAGTTCGGCGGGGTTGGCAGCAAACTCTGCTGCTGCTGAAGTTGTTGCTGGCGGTATTGCTGAGCAATATCCAAAGCAGACAGACGATGAGACGGAGCGCGCTGAACAGATTGCACATGCCGGCCAGAAGATTCAAGAAAATCGCCGTTCCGAGGCAAGTCTACGTTCCGACGAGACGAAAGAGATCCCAATGTTGCATTAGACTGCAAGTCGCCGCCAAATTCATTGGCTGATAGAGAAATACTAGTCAAATGCCCAGCATCTTGCAGTGACTCCGGAGTCATGAGCGCCATCTGCCAGTCGAGTATCTGTTGGTCGCGCAGACGGTCAACCCTAGAACCGGCATTGGAAGTTCCCATAGTTTGCTTGTTCAAGTAGTCTAGCTGATGGTGATAGTCGCCGTACCAAGTGTCCGGCTCGCCGTGCATTAGCTTGGTGAGGTCAATAGGCTCTTGACCACGCAGAGGATAGCCGATAGCGTCTTGCGGCGGCTCAACCCGAACGGTCTGCGTTTTGCCTCCGGCGGGCAAAAAACGCGGTCGTGGCAGCGTGTTTGTTTCAAACTTTGGTTTCTGCAATCTGGGCGGAACCGCGGGATGCTTTGCTTGGGATACCGGTTGCGTAAGCGCCTGCGCAGGCACATTAACATCAACATTCTCGGAGCGAGAACGATACGAAGCATGGTCTTCTCCCTCCAAACCCCATATAATACGAGGAAGATTGTCTTGCTCTTCTATCACAGTTCCTTCTGCTCCGCTACACGTAGATTTGAGCTGCAATCCATCAATGGATAGAGAGTACGCACGATGGACAACGAGCGTATGGAAGTGATAACGGGCCATGTAGGGCCGGTATGGGACGCGGAGGGGACTTCGCCCAAGCGACCCATTCTGTGATAGCTCTCGTGAGTTTAACTCTGAATTGCTGATAAGGCGTACGCCAAACCTTCATCGTCTGCATGTGCAAAACAATCAGAAACATGGGGGCCGCGCAGGAAGCCCTCTGCGAGCTGGTCCTTATTCGCTATGATTACTACGGATTCGGGGGACGATGGAGGTGACGGCGTATGCGGCAGTTCCGAGGCATGCGATGGTACGCGCACCCGATTCTGCTCTTCGGTGTCAGATGTGAACGACAACCCGATATGGTCGATGTCATTTGATTGAAAAGAACAGTCGCCTTGGACTGGTAGAGGCATCGACACTACGCGAATGGTAGTCTTCTCCATGGCTGCCTTCGCAGAATACTCAGGTACAGTCTCTGGTAGTGACACGATTCTTGGGGCCGGAGGCTTGTGAGAGCTTGGGCGTGGATATCTGCCAATCGATAACTTGTCCTGTAGTGTGCGTACGGCAGCCGAAGTCGAGCGAGTTGTGCTGAACATGTCCAAGTGCTCTTCGAGCAGGAGGCTATACTCGCCCTCGGATTGTGCCGATGTCGGAGAGCAATATGGAGATGAGGACGGAACCTTTCCTGGAGACAGTGGGGCATCGTCCTTGAACGGATCGTTGTGGATCAAGGATGATGGTTCGGTCGGATAGGACGTGAAAGTCGGCTCGGTCTGAACGCCGCGCTCCACGTATTGCTTCATGTCTCGCCCTTCCAACGTCGATGTCTTTTCCATGGATGAAGAAGGGGATTTGGACTTGGAAGGAGCGCGTCGGAAGATGAACGTTCAGGAGAAAGCGCGAACTGGCGGAGTCTCAATCCGTCTGACAGCGACGGACGCGTTCGTCACGCGTGCGCGCTGTCGCATAGCACGTGAAGTCGACTGCATAAATGGTGTATACATATACTACTTGCATTTCCCTCGTTCCACTCGTAGACTATGTGCTGTGGTATATGTGTGGACAGTCTCTGGGTACGAACAACTCGGTCTCTTTCACCGATTCATTGATCAGGTTTCTGGAAGAAGCTCGAGATCTTCGCCATTCCCTTAACATTCGCTTTCTTCAGCTTCTCGACTCCTTGCGAAGCTTTACTCTGCGCCTTGCGTTTCTTCTCAGCTGTATCGCCATTCTTGCTCTTGCTTTTCTTCGCATTCCCGCTATTCGTTGCCTCAGCTGCTGCGGCCGCTTGTTCGGTCTGAATGGCTTGCAGATATGATTGTAACTCAGCAAAGCTATAAGAATTTCATTAGCTACGAATTCAGCGCATCGAAGAGGACGATTCAGACTAACTCGAATTTCGCAAGCAACGAAGAGTAAGTTTCAGGCGAGATGTATTGTGAAACTAAGTCGCAGGCAGCTTTGACTCTTGCAGCTGCACGTACTCCGTTAGGCACTGTGAACCATGGAATTACAATGGTACTCACAATGGAGCAGAGTTTCCTTCTCGTCATCCATCAAGCCGTCCTTCGCCAACTGCCGGATTACGGTCTTCGAGACTTCACATATCTCTGGCTTCGCTAAACGGGCGACTTTGGTGTGGAGATATTCAATCGCCTTTTCGTGTGAATATCTATAGACTATGATGTCTGTTGCGACCTCTGTGCAAGCCTATCAGACGGGACAACAACTTGATCAATCGTCGACGTACTCTTAAATTTACAGATACATCTCATAGCGTTCTGTATGCATGCTAGCGACATGAGCTGAAGAATGTCATCGACCGAGCACGATGCTGCCTGTTCAAGGCTTCGGGGCTGTGCCTCCGCTATTTTGGAGGCAGCATCCTCGAAGATATCGTCCAATGACCGATAATTTCCAGACGACCCGTCCGTCTGGATGCATGATGTCGTAGTTAATTAGCTTCTCGATGCAGTTTCGTGGTTGCTTACCGGTTGAGTGGATTGGAGAACAGATATCAACAGGAATGAAGGGTCGATGGGAGTCAGCAGGAGCAGCTTTCCATCTTATACAGCACACATCAAAACAATGGCATACTGTAGATACTGACTTGACGCACCATCTACCACCTCACCTTCAGGCATGAACCATGAGCGCGGTTTCGAAGGTGAGATTGCTTGCACTTCGAGAATCTCATCCTTCGCGTTATTCTCGGAAAGAACGGGCAAGAATAGAGTTGGAAGACCTTGGCAGTCAGCGTGAGCGGAATGAAGCGACACAGATTCACATAGAAACTATTCACCTGTGCGTGGATGCGGTAGCATCAGGAAACGTCGCTCTCTTGCTCCAAATCCTCCATTACAAGCATTCAATTGACCCACCAATGCAGAGATCACGCCTTAGCAGACAGCAGAGCTCACTATTCAGCGGTTTCATAATCCACAGGAAACAACACATACCTTCCGGAAGAACAGCAATATGATGCGGCATACCGAAGAACGCTCCCGTAGAGATATGTTTCCTTACTCCGCGTCACGATAGGAGAGATTGCCGATGGTGTTGTGCCTCTCGCGAGAAACGTTAGCGAGAGCCGAGGTCGCGTGTGGGAAGACGCGCCTGTGGCAACGTACTACGCGGACGCGACCGCAATGTTTGTTCATATTTATTTTGTGGCTAATCGGCTAGAATAGGCTTAGGTTCGCGCCTTGTCCGAGACCCAAGTCTGTCCAAGCAAATCCCGAACATTACAAGCTTTTAACGCTTGGCTTTGCTATCATCCGCACACACACCGGCTGTTGACATTTGTGGCCAACCACTTCCCGATGTCCGAGAGATTTTACATGATCGCTGTCCACGGTGGTGCCGGCGTGCATCCCAGATCTACAGAGGCGGAAGTGAAGAGATCTCTCAAGCTGTGCGTCTTGGGCCTCAGGCTGTTGTGCTCTTCAGTCTCATCTGTTGCTGCTACTCCAAGCTAGGGCTTGTCGGAAAGCGCTGTTGAAGCTTCAGGAAGGAAGGCCCTCCCTTGATGCAGTAGAAGTGGCCATAACTGCCTTGGAAGACGCGGAGTGTCTCAATGCAGGTCATCGCAGCATATGCTTGCTTGCTCCATCTGCACCAGGTTGCTGAAGTTGGGATGCAGGATATGGGTCGAACTTGACGATAGACGGTAAGGTTGAATGCGACGCATCCATCATGGACGGCAGCACTGGAAACTACGGCAGTGTCGGTGCAATTTCTGGTCCGTTCGTCTCCTTAAGATTACAGCTGGATATCATGTCAGCTGCAACACGATATACCCGCTAGGTTTCCCGCATCCCATTGAAGGAGCGCGAGCGGTCCTTGAGTATTCCTCTGTACCTGATCCCCTTGGCCGCATAGCGCCAATGTTTGTGGCACATCGCTCCTACATCTTCGTCGCTTATTGACGCGTTCGCAAGGATACTGGTTGGCGACGGAGCGCTTAGCTTCGCGAGATCGCGAGGGTTGCCGGACGTGCCTGCGGCATCCATGATCGCTCCCCGCCCTCAGCAGGAATGGATCAAGTGGAAGACGGCCCTCGATTCTGCATTATCGTCGCAGAAAGATGCCGTTCAGATGGGAGCCGCAACCTCAGCTGGCGACCGGCATGCCGTGTCTTCTGACCTGCGTCAGAAGCAAGATACGGTTGGCGCTGTCTCATGGGACTCCGGAAAAACGCTCGCTGCAGGGGTATCTAGGTAACTTTGGCTCTCGCCGTCTCCGGCTGTTCTCATCTTCCTCCCCGCTCACAATATAGCGGCGGTCTGTTGCTGAAACACTCCGGTCGGATCGGTGAGGTATCATCACATCATTCCAACTGGCGTCAAGTACATACATGACACCTCTCTTCCTAACAACCAGGCTGCGGTGTACGGTGCGGGCTGCTGGGCCAGGGAGTGCTCAAGTGAGACCATTGGCGGCGTGACGTGCAGTGTTTCTGGTCGCGATCATTCTGCGCTCATCGTCTTGCGGGCCGCGCTAATCCGTGTGTAGGAGCCGGCGAAGATATTATCCGTGCCGCGCTGGCAAAAACTATATGTGACGCGCTGGAAACGTCAGAAGGGGACCGCACCCACGCCGTAGTCCAATCTATTCTGGCGGACCGATTGAATGGCAAGCGCTCTCTACTCTGCATATTACCACGGCAATTGACTTGACGGAAAGCGGTCCGCGCCGGTGAAGAGATCCGTGAAGCTGAGACAGGGCTGCTGCTGCTGGTGAAGGAACGTGATATGCACGACCATAGGATTATACGTAAGTCTGACTGTACCGGCATTATTCTTGAAGCCGATGGTCCGTCTCAAATTTCGAATAGCTCGATTGTGGTGTGCATTTACAACGGAAAGTATGGCTATTGCCTATGCATCTTCATTAGACCCAAGACCAAAGGTGCGATACTTTTGCTCATCAGATCCAGACATTTAGGCATCAATCATTCTGTGACGCGTTGCAGGCGCTAGTGTTACGGCGGAGTTCTGCGGATCGCATCAATGGAAGACCGTTCTACATCACCGCATTGCCTTTGACAAGGGCCTGAATGTTTTTTAGTTCATACGTCGTTGTTGACCGAGCCTCTAATGTCGCCCCAAAGCACTCATTAGAACTACGGTGCTGAGTACACTGTGCCGGCATGCCTATCAGATTTTGGATGCGGAGGAATTCCAAAGAAGCTGATGCGCTCAAACTTCGATCTGAACTTGAACTTCGTTCGGATTCCCAGCGGATGCATCTCATTTCGGCGTTATCCAGCTTCCTTGTCATCGATCAAATATGGTAAGTAGGAGCCGACGGTACATGCTGGCTCTTGATGGGTGCCTTCAGCTATAGCTTTCCCGGCCGGACGTACCCTGAGAGGGTACACCCTACGGGCAGTCAAGGTGTCATGGACGACCGGGCCTTGTGGACATTAAATTTTCCATACACTTAACAGGCAACGGTATCGCTTAGTTCAAAGGGATTCTTCATAGGCGATGGCACCTCGATGTACCAAGAACGCAACTGCACGAAGTTCTAGCAAAACGTAAAACGGCTGACCCTATCATGAACGAGGGTGGATATTATTACCTATCATCAGGTCGAGAATTAGCGCTGTGCGCCGTTCAGGCGTACGCCGTTCCCGTTTGCCGCATTTACCCTGATCGAAGTGGACGATGGAAGTGAAGGAGCAGACGGATCCATCGATGCAACTGGCATCGGCCGAGCTGCATTCAGGCGCTGCAGGGTCTTGATGGGGAATTTAGTCCTAGACAATAATGGAGCATTAGCACCGAAAGATACAGAGGAACAGCTGAGCATCTTCTTGAATCCAATGGCTGAATTGCATAACGAAATGGCCAATTCAGTCTGCACACTCCCACACTAATGCCTGGCAGGCTGAAATCGAGAAGTCTCGCACTGGCATGCCGCGACAGAGCAAACGGCCGTAGTTCCGAATGGGAAACTTTCCAGAAAGAGATGGAAACTGAGACTTGCCGGCACGTGGAACACACAGGGACTGGTTGACAGAAGACTGATGAGGTACCAACGTTGTGAGTATTCCGCCGACTCCAAACACCTGGACAGGGGCTCACTTGACAAACAGACGGAGCATACGAAACCTATGTCGACGATGCGCTTGTGACAAAAACATGCGGCCCTGAAGTCGATCTTATCTTGCGTAGGGACTGATAATAGCTGGCGGATACCGGGTGGCGGTAAGAAGGACATCTGCGGGAAGCAAAGCACGCCGTGAGCAAGTGCAGCGCTCAAAATAGGAAAGGCGTTTGACTGTAAGATATTGTAACAAAGCATTTGGGTGGTCAAGGTGGACATATGAGCCGCCAGTGAGATGAGCGGCTTGTTGTAAGAAAACGCTGTTCGGCCCGTATATCTTGCAGACGTCTACCGTCACTTTCTATATGACATATCAGCATTCCGCAGTAAAATCTATACGCGTTGTTTCGGACCAGCTTCTGCGCCGAGAAAATAGAGTTCATGATTGGAATATACGACGACGACTGATCGGGTGAGACAGACAGTACGAGGATCCTTGGGTCGAGTCCGACGTGTTGTTCATTTTGCGCGGAAATCATGCTAATGCGATTGATGTCTATAAGCAGTCAATTCGACACGGTGCTGAAGTAGGAGAGAGCGAGCCGCTTGACAACTCACAACACAAGGATTTGGTGAGAGCACCTACGAGACCGATTGGTGCTAATGAACGGTAAGCTGGCTCTCGGTTAACACACTGAAGCAAAGTAGCTATACTTTCGGTCTCAGATACGCCCAAAAGCTGTACATAATCCGCTAACGACTTCATGATAGTTGAATCCAGCACATTGAACGGCCTGTACGTGTTCGCATCCGCCACAACATCCTGGTCGGCTTTTGCTTCACCTGTTGATGAGTAGAGAAGGATGCTGTGTCCATCCGCCACCCACATCCATGTTTAATGATTACTGCATCCATAACAGGGCAGGGAGACACACCTGCGTCCCGGCAACGCACCATACACAGTAAGCGTATTCTCATCTTTGCAGGCGATATGCGAGTTCAGGAACACAAATAGTTGTGAGAAAAAGGTATCCAGAGATAGCGGATATGGATTGGCATCTGCAGTCTTTGAGGAGAGATACCATTGAGTTGGCGACAAGTCTACGATCACGCTAAGGTGCGACGCGGTGTCCATTGCGTGCTGTGCAATTTTTAATGGCCCAAGTCGGATTAATAGCACACTAGCATCAGGCTCACTGAGATACAGATTGAGGAAACGGTTCAGATAAATAGATTGCGGCAAATGTTCGACTGAGTCGCAGAGACGTGCTGGTGAAAGCCACTACCCTAAGCCACCCTGCCAACATCTAACGAGCGTCTAGTCCACGTGAGCCACGGGCGTCTACACTTGCGAACAATAGAAGAAACTTTTGGAGGAAATCTCTGACTTCCAATCGTTGGCACACCAACACTAAAGGTACAAGACTTCGATTTCAGCCTCCCCATCCGCGCTCATGCCTCGGCAACGGAACCACCACGACATTCTCCGCGCCCGCACCGCGCGGCGGACCCATCCATCGCCAGCAAGGCCCGCATATCACGAACGGCGTCTCGCCGAAGCGTATATCGCCGTTGATCGCATACACAGCAGGCACCTTGCTGCATGCGCGACAGAGGTCGAGGAGCGGCGGTGTGATGTGAGTCGAGAGCGGATATGCCGTGGGCGGCGGATCGGATGCATGCAGGAGTCTGCATATCAAATGTAGGTTAGCGTGTCTTATTGATTTATGAAACGTGATGATGAAAACGAAGAACCTGATTTGATCGATCAAAAAGTAGTGTTCGCAGTTGCCGGAGTGTAGCATCCAGTAGGGCTTGTGCAGTTGCAGCGACAACGATGCGAATGTCGTTTCACGAATGGATGCGCCCTTCCGATACGATACGCCGCTAACTGGCTCCTCCACCCGCCTGCGGAGCAGTGGGAGTAGTTTGCTGGCAAATCGTGCGAGGCGACGTTAGTTGGTTACACTGAACGATGCACACAAACAAGCTGACTCGGAATAATCATCTGTACTATTTCCGTCGCCGTAGACGGTTTCGTCGATGCATATGGCGCACCCCAGATTTGTTTCTCGCGCGGCTGCGGCACTCCCCGTGGGAAGCTCGTATCTAGTGCGCTCCGTCGGTGTATCCGGCAGTTCTCTGGGAAGCTCGTTTGATGTGCATGGGATCACGTCAGATAGTTCACCGAGGGTCTGGGAGGAGAGGAGAACATGCTGTGATGAACGGAAAAGCTGCCGGTGTCCCCACGAGAGTTTGTTCAAAATCGTGATGAAAATCAGCGCCTGGTGCGTGGTCGAAGTCGTGGAGCCAACGCGGAATTGCTTCTACGATATGGCGAGATTCTGTGAATTACACATTGTACGGCATGCGATACGACCACGAACCGAACGATTCAACGTGTTGCGGTCTGAGTGCTTCGGCGGTCGAATGAACGACGCGGCGTGCAGCGTCAGCCTGCAGGTTACCCCGGGGGTCAGTAGAAGCCGAGGTCACTAGATGCTGCGGGCTTACGGCCAGCTCTTCAACGGAATGCTGTCCATCATCGTTCTGAGCATCTGGGCCTGAACGGGCTCCTCTGTCGGCTCAGGAAGAGTGACCTTACGTCGCTTACGGCGATTTGATGTGTCTGCAGTTTCGTAAATTGAGTGCACCGCAGCCTGGTGTGTCCGTGTGACGTTGGCCATGAGCCTCGGATCGATGAGAACAGCATTCAGGGAATCTCGCAGATCGTCGACACTGTCCTGCGCGATGCAACCGTGAGCCGCGAATGTGCGGATTAATCAGGAGAAGCAGGGAAGCATGGGGAATGAGGCAGCGTTAAGCAAATGCGCCAATCGGTGTCCAACAGCTTTTGTCATCTGAGAGCCCAACCATCGGAGAATTCAGCCAATGCAACCTAGGTCGTGCGAGCTCACAGAACAGACTGTCTCTTGACACATCTAGCCAGCGCCTGATAATGCCAACGCAGATTCGCTCTCCTCGCACGTTCATCCACGAATGTCCTGCCTTTTCGTCGCGATTAATTTAAAACACGCACCTACATTCTGCGGCTATCGCGGCCTGCTCCGCAGAGATGTGCTGCGTGGCACTCGAGGGAGCTACCCCAGGGCTGGGTAATTGCGAAGGAGGATGTTCCACATGCAATTCTTCCGCCGAGTGAAGGAAATTGGCGATGCTGATGCCCTCGGAGGCGGGCCCGAGATGCGATTCATGGGCCTGACCTTGCCCAAGCAGACTCATTTATTACGTGTAAGATGCGACGATAGTGCGCGTCGAAACTAGAAACAGCGAACCCCGGAGCAGGAGGTGATGATGATTGCAAACGCCAAGGTAGCTCAGCTTCAAATTCCTCGAGGAGGCACTTGCTGGCTGGAGCACGTGAGCGTGCCGGTAAACGCAGGAACCGGAAATCGCATGCGCCAGCGAGAACACAGCTGGGAAAGGATGCGGGCGAGAGCAAGGGATCGCTTCTGCAGCCCGTCGAACGTTGATGGGATGAAACGGATGAAGGAGGAAGAACTTTGGCGGAGGGCGGGGTCGCGCCCCGGGGGGATCAGCGCACCCCGCATCCCCGCACTGGCACGTGTGGCTTGCCAGGGCCTGGTCGCTGCCCCTCGAAAGTTGTCCTCTACGCCCGCTCGTGAACCTTCACCCGTCTGGGACAGCTGCATATCCGACTCAAGCATCTCGACCGGCAACGAACGACACCGAGACCGACACATATATGCGCGCGCGTGCGACGTCCTCATCGGCATTCCTGTCTCCTGCGTGATCTGCTCTCCGTCAGATGCTGTCTACGACTCGTATCTCAATCCCCAGGGCTATCGGCACCAGAGCATCTGTCTCTCGTGTCCAAGTTGCTGCTCTCTCGACCGTCTCGTCGTTCAGAACTCCGCTAATCCATCGAGCATCTCTCCCGATTTCGGCATCTGTTTACAGGTCCATTCCTCACACTGCCCGTAGCATGTCCAGCCACGCCGAGTCTGCCGTCCGTCCAGAGCCCGATAAAGTGCTCCAAGATATTGCGGACTACGTTCACAACTACAAGATCGAGTCGGATTTAGCATTTGAGACCGCAAGGCTCTGCTTGATTGACACGATCGGGTGTGGACTGGAGGGCCTTCGATTTGAAGAATGTGCGAGGTTGATGGGTCCCGTGGTCGACGGCACGATTGTCCCGAACGGTACGCCAAGTTGTAATTTCCATACGCACGTTCCATGACTCTAAGTGTCAATGCAAGGCACACGAGTTCCTGGTACCAAATATCAGGTCGATCCTATCCGCGGAGCGTTCAACATCGGCACCCAGATCCGCTGGCTCGACTTCAATGACTGCTTCCTTGCTGCGGAATGGGGTCACCCATCGGACAACCTTGGTGCCATCCTCGCCGTCGCCGACCACCTTGCGCGCAAGGGGGAGCCGCTGACTGTGCGTGACATTCTTGAGGGGATGATCAAGGCGCATGAGATACAGGGCGGCATTGCCCTCCTCAATTCCTTCAACCGCGTGGGTCTTGACCATGTGGTTCTTGTGAAGGTCGCCAGCACTGCGGTCGTGTCCAAGCTTCTGTGAGTATCAGCTTCTAGCATGCGGAACCACACGTGTCTCACTGACGACGAATCAGCGGCCTGAACCGTGAGCAGACTATCGATGCTATTTCCCAAGCATGGGCAGATGGTCAATCCCTGCGTACCTATCGACATGCGCCAAACACGGGCTCCCGCAAGTCGTGGGCCGCTGGTGACGCGTGCTCGCGCGCTGTAAATCTCGCCTATCTAGTGAAGAAGGGCGAGAAGGGCATGCCCTCGGTCCTCACTGCCAAGACGTGGGGTTTCTACGACGTCCTCTTCAAAGTGAGATAGCCGCATTTGCTACGTGGGATTTTCTAACAATATCGATTCCATCACGTTATCGGGCTCATGTAGGGCAAGCCTTTCGAGTTCCAGATGCCGTACGGCACGTATATCATGGAGAATGTCCTCTTCAAGATCTCGTATCCGGCGGAGTTCCACGCACAGACTGCGGTGGAAGCCGCCCACATTCTCCACAACAAGCTGAAGGCGATCGGTAAGACCAGCGATGACATCAAGAGCATCCGCATCAGGACTCAGGAAGCCGCGATGCGCATCATCAACAAGAAGGGTCCTTTGGACAATTTCGCTGACCGAGAGTGAGTTCTTGACGCCTGCTAAGCGTGTTGGCTTGTAGGACTAATAGTTGATGACTAGCCACGATATCAACTACATGGTCGCCTATCCCCTGATCTTCGGCAAGTTGACTTCCGAGTCATACATCGATGCGGCAGCCGCCGATCCTCGCATTGATGCGCTCCGCGCGAAGATTACCTGTGTCGAGGAGAAGCGGTACAGCGTCGACTACCATGATCCCAGCAAGCGCTCGATCTCGAATGCTCTGCTGGTCACGCTCAACGATGGCACCGTACTGGACGAGGTCGAGGTTGAATATCCGGTTGGCCACAAGCGCCGCCGTGCAGAGGGCACGCCGCTCCTGATGCAGAAGTTCAAGAACCACATCGGACCACACTTCGACGTGGCCCACCAAAAGAAGTTCGTGATTGTTCCTTCTGTTATGCCGTCTCAGCCTGCTGACGACTTGTGTCTCAGGATCCTGGAGATCGTGGAAGACAAGGCGAATTTCTTCAAATTGCCGGTCGACAAGTTCACCGACCTCTTTGTGAAGGCGTGATTACGTTGGCGTTCCTGGTAGCCGCAGCTTCCGCGATCGACAGCTCACCGGCGCTTACATGCATATGGTGACCGTTGGGAATTGCGACGATCAACAAGTCTTTCGGCTCCGCTGATGGCAGATCATCTCAAGTGATATTGCATCTCTGTACATTAATGGTGTACTATGTGTGGGTTGTTATGATGGAAATGAATGAAACAATAATCTTCTCCCGCCGCGAGTAACAGACCCCGCGCTTAGTGCTCTTCACGCTGTCACATATGTCATACACGTCGGATTTATGGGACAATTCCGTCCACGCCTTCACGGGACTCGAAGCGCGCATCACATTCCCAAGTGATATTCTTAATGCGCCATACAGTATGCATCATTGTTAAGAAGACATTACGAGAACAAATATGTGGTCCGTCGATGCCTCTGGAGCTTGGTCATGTCCACATGTGGCTGAACGAGGCGCTTTTCCGACCACGACCGGAGGAATGACCACACGAGGTCAGCAACATGTACGGGGATAACACCTCCACTTGCGCACGGTGTTCGGTGAGTAGTTTGGCGTGAGACTCTATCATCACTGCCTCTGGAAGGCCTTGATGCACGTATGATGCCCGAAACACGGTCATATGCTCAGTAGCGCAGCTGCCGCTGATGAGACGCATGCGCAAAATGCGCGGCACCGTTGCACCGTCTCACCTTAGCAAGGTAGCCAGAAGCGCCTGGGGTGGGAGTATACGGAGTGATGACTCATTTCTCGTAAGATGATGAGGAAACATGGTGGGTCCGTCCCCGGGTGCATCGGTCGCTGAAGGGGCGAGACTGACCCTTACCAGTGCACGGCGTTTGAAGTTGCCGTTGTTGAGTGCAATCCGAACTAATGGACATTCTGTCAAAACTAGCGCTTCAATGGAGACCGGCTGCGGCACTAAGAGATAGAGCCCAAGACGATTTGTTCGTGGTTGATAACCTCATTCCACATAAGTCACCGGATATGTCCCCGTGGGCGGCACCAAGACAACGGTCGCGTCCCAGCATGTCATATGACAGACAAGGCCGCCGGGAATAATGGGCGGGACAGGTATCATACTGTGAGCAATGCGGTGCCTCAACCTCATTCCTGCTGAAGAGGCTAAAAAGAAGGCAAGCGTACGGCAGCTATATGCATTTCAATGTAAACACGCGATGCTGTGACTGCTGAGTATGTTGCTGCAGCAAGTGGACTGGACACAAGTAGAGCAACACACTCACCGCAATTGCTACTGTCTTGCCCCATTTCTGTGGCCAATGGACAGGTTCCAGTGCGACCGCACATAATACGGGACGTCTTGAGTGCATCAAGACGACATTTGATTTTGGTCACCAAATCTTGTTTCGCGATTTACCAGCCACCAGTCGTAGTACGTACGAACAACGGTTGCAATCCATGCGAGTCCCTGCAGGCACGGAGGGTCCTACAGCGAAGAGCTTCCTGCTTTACATCTTGGGTAAGTGTCGCGACATCGCTGCACAAGCTACGTGTCTCCAAAGCTTCGTGTCTAGGACCCTGCTTGAACCTTGCTCCTTCAGGGGCAACCACGCCGGAAGTTAATGGGTATGGTATTGAAGTGCCCTTCAAGCTTGAACGTGGATGGAAGAATCCGAGCAAAGCGGATGTTTCTTCATTAAGCGGACTAAACAGGCTGTTTAGCTGCACGGGCTCTGAAAGAGAATGGCAATTGAGCTGACAAGCCGGCACTGGGTGGGATAAGCGACGAGCCAGCGGGTACCGACATCCTGGTAGAGTTTGATTCCGCGAAGCTTTCTTGTGGCTGTCGCGCAAACTCAACATTCAACGTTCAACATCACTTTACGCTCGCCTCTTCATTTTTGGCCCTATGAGAGCGCTCGAATTAAATGAAATCTGTCTGTGGACATGACAGACAACCAATGCTTTGGCGCGACATTCTAATCATTACTGTCAAACGCAATATTGCGGTCAAGAGTCTCACGACTCTCACCACGTAGCTCCTACCGCCGATTACAGTGCGGTTTTATTATTGATCGTGAGAGACATGCACGTCCATCTAATTTGCCGTAGTCGCGAAGGTTCGGTCATGTCGATGCAATTACACACTGAATTCCGAAACTGTTAGGAAATCCCGTCGGCCGGGCCGCTGGCGGGAACGCTACTTGTCTAGAAGTCTACGTTCGATGTGAAAGGCGCCTCCTAATGGGGGTAGTACGACGTGCGCGGAGGTACATGGTGGAAGAATCATTGCCTACGATCTTGCAATCTCCTGGGCTTGTGATTCAAAATGTACGTTTCAGTCGTTCTGATTCCTGTTGTTGATATTTGTGTTTCTCGAACAACCACAGATAGCACAAGGTAGTGGAGATCTCCGCGCTGACATTCTTCTATGGACCTTGGATGAAGTCTTGACAGGTATCGTTATCGCAGCACGAGCTGTAAGGGCGCGACGCCGCCGGCGCTGTATTGGTCTGGCCAGCTCCGCATAACGGTATTACGTGTCAACCGCTACAGTTTGAGATCCTCATACAATGTCCGGAAGGCGCCACCAGGCTCTAGCACTTCGACTTCACACAGGACCCTGACTCATTCATACTCAGGATTCCACGCTCGCTATCTTACTCGAATACCTAGTTGTAAGTCGCATTGTCAACTTGCGACAATTCCAGACCCTTAAGTGGTCCAGGTTGAAAAACTAGCAATACTGGTTTCAATATCATCCAAACCTTGACATAGCAGTGAGTAGGATCAAATCCGTCATCTGCCGCGCTGACAGACAGAGCGTGCTTTCCAATTGTAGCTTCGTAGGTATTCTGGTAAGCGAGCTATGATCGCCGCCCACATCTCGTTATGCGTTGTGTGAGAGATGGACAGTTACGCGATGTGACGCCAGGCGACTTGTAAAACGGTTCGGCGAATTCCACGAGTCTTTAAAACGCCGAACAACCAGCCACTGATGCCTGCAGTCTGGAATGTCGAGCCTTCTCCCGCCTCATGTAAATATGCCAGAGTTGACTCTTGTACTGGCAACCCCGGGTCTGAGGTAAGTGGCACCCTCGTACGCTGCGCCCTCGCGGAACTTGATTCACGTAATAGTCCTCGCTATCGCATATTCTGACGAGGTTCTGGCCAGCGAAGTAGATCATAAACGCACCATGCGATTCCTGCTACGTCGATAGAGCAGTGGAAAGAACTCTGCAGGGGTCCTGATCGTATTGGTGGATCAGTTCTTTAGCCGTGGCCTGCAGGTAGAGATGCGGTCGCTTGGCAAATGATGTATGATGATTCTTTCAAGGCACAGGCGATGGGGCAGTCTTCTGCGATCTGCCTGCCATTACCTTTGTTAATTTCGTAGCTGCAAATGGATTCCGCGAATGCTGCTACCCGAGCATGTGGGTGTATGTGTTACAGTCCAGATATGTTTCAGGGAAAGTGAGCTAAGCAAGGCGTTCCATTAATCATAATCCTCGTGACATCTTTTCCAGACAAGTCTGGATGAGAAGACTATTAGTCCTCCATTCCACGTTAGGGAAGTCGATGGACTTGTTCTCCGCGAGCTGCCTCGTGTTGTCCAGCTGCCTCGAGACTGCGCCGTCCGATGGCATTAATCAGTTCATTTGCGTGAGCCTCCGCGTACAGCCTCGTCGAGCGTGCTCATCAAAGGGAGTCTTCTCTACTTGACGTAGCCCGTGATGGCTAAGTTGACCAAGCCCACGATGAAACGTCTCCCAGAAATTGACGAAAAGGGAGTCATCCAAATCGTTTATCCTCGATGCCCTATGTCACGAGGAAGCGCTCGTGGCAGCCATGAGTTCTTGCGGACTCGGAACATCTCGGCGTGATCGTTCACACCAAAGTCAGCGGCCCTGACCTAGTGTGTGAAAGGGCTGCCGAGTTATGCCAATGCCCGCTTGATGGATCTTATCCCTCTCGTCAGAGGCTTCTGCGTTGTGATTACGTCTTGCATTTTCCAGAGCACTGAACGAACAAGGGAATCCCGAACCATGACGGACCATAGGAGATACGCAGGAGATAAGTTGCCCAGAGCGGACTGTACCGAAATTAGACGAGAAAGGAGATTCCCGTATGGCCGGTGGCAGCTCGTTGCTTCCAAAATCATTCTGGAGGAAAACCTCGAAAAAGAATTATCCTCCGTCGCCATGCTCAGAAATTTTGTGGACATCTGCGACATTCACGCGCAACCCTCAGATATGGATCGAGACAAACCCCGATATGTCTGATCCGCCATAACTCGTGCTGCCGTGTTGCTGCCATCCCCCATGAACACAGTCTACTTTAAAGGATGGATCAGACGACCGGTCCTCTTCCCCAGGAGAGCCTTTCCCATACCTTCGGCGTCATGTCCGACACCTTACACTAGTGAGTTGCATATTTCACTGCTCTAGGTCACCCTGGGACTTAGACGCCACCTACAGCTCGTCGCCCAGCAACTACGTCTCGCCCGCTTATTTCCCCCAGTCCCATCATTCTACGCACATGCACGCTATGACGACCTCTCCACGTCCAGAAAGTGGTGCACAAAGGAAGCGCCCAAAATATACCCGTAGCAAGACAGGATGTCTGACGTGCAGGGCGAAGAAGATAAAGGTTCGCATCTGATATCACCTTCGGCGTTCTTGTGGCTTATACTGTTATAGTGCGATGAGGCGAAGCCCAATTGCGTGCGATGCGTTCATGGTCAACGAGAGGTATGCATTTCGCGAGACTCTCACAGGCAGCTCATGACCATCGCACAAATCTAGTGCACGTGGCCCGAGGGCGTGCCCGCTCGAAAGAAGCCTACCTCGAAGAGGGAACCTGCGGCAGACATGAACCTTGATATCAGACCGTCGACAGCTGGATCGTCTAGCGTGTCCGACGCGTCCACCCCTCCCACGCGCGACATTACCCCTCCTACCAAGCGCGAGCCGATGGAGGTCAATATACCTAGTCTTGCTTCACGTCGCCATAGGTTGGTTCTACCTGATCCTATGCGAGCTGACCCGCTGAACTTTTGTCAGCGAGCCGATGTTGCAGTTACCCACCGTAGCCACTGATGCTTCAGCAGCCCGTCGCACAAGGTTGGTCAGTTTTGCCTCGCTCTGCCACTTGTTGCTGACCTCTTTTCATAGTCTAATCTCCTCATCTGCCCCTTCACATGCATACCCCCTACATCCTAGCGCACATACCCAGATGCTTCCGGCAATCCCTGAGTTCTCTACATCATATTCCGCGCATCAATCATACCACAGCGCTTATCCTGTCAACTCTCACCACATGCAGACGCCCTCACTTGTTCTTCCGCGCGCTACCCCACATCATGGCCATTTCTCCTCTCAACGACACATAGATGTGTCATCTAATACTCCATCGTGGCCAGCTCCGCTGATGCAACCCGACCCCCTGGAACCCTATGTGAGTCAGCTGTATATAGCAACACCGTATCGACTTACCGTGGAGTACGTCTAGTTCACGTCGGTCCAGGAGAGAACCTTGGTGGGGCAATCTTTGCCTAATGTTCACAACGTTAGATATCAATGAATCCATTTGTTTTCTTTTTACTGAAGATCCGTCACTACTGCGACAACGCAATGAGCATCATAATGGCCTTTCCGCATGAGAATCCAGTTGTGGCTGCCAACCTCCAGTTTGTCTTCGACCACGTCGGTGGGTCCGACTCAGCCGTAGAATCGTTACGAATGGCACTGTTGGGTACTGCCGCCGTCCACCAATCATTCATGTTTTCGCGTGTCGGCCAGCGTGGCGCAGATGAAGCGATGCAACTCGCTCTCTCGTTCCGCAACAAATCGAAGCGTCTACTTGCTGCTGCGTGTTCGACCTCGGACGGTCTCCAGAGTGACGTCGCGTTGGGGGCCGCGGTCGCCATAGTACTCATTGACGTGAGTGGTCGTTTCGCCATCTAGACGCGATGCTCAACGATGAGTTAGATCTTTTCCGCCGGGCAGAATTGGGCTGCGACCCTTAATTTGGCCAAGTCGTTAATTCACATGCGAGGAGGTCCCGCTGTCTTGCTGGCTCGAAGTCCTCATTCGAAACCTGGTACCGTCAGCGGTGTGTGGCGTGCTCGTTTGCTGTTGGAAATTGTGGCGGTATATGAGCTATTCGGTAAGCATTGTGAGCTGACCATCAGGGCGTATCGTCGAAGCCTAACTGCAATTACTAGGATGTTTGGCAAACGGGCAGGAGCCCACCCTCCTATCGCCTAACGTTAGCAGTTGGTGGTGCGTGATCCGCGTACTGCCTCTCTCTCACTGAATGGAATGCTGATAGCCGTACAGGGTCGAAAATGCGAATGCGAACGACTCGCGTTCATATGTAGAAAAGGTGTTTGGGATGTCCCGTCAGTTGATACCCCTCTTAGCCCGGGTACGTTCGGTTGCAAAACGAGACATGATTTGTTAGTGAACCTATTCGACGCCGGCCGCTAGGTGATTGCATTCGTCGCTCGTGTACTTCACAAGCGTTCGAGGATCAAGGAACTGGGCGACACCATGACAGATGCTGATGACGCGAACAACGCTCGTGCACTGTATGCCCTCCTAGACAACTGGACAGGGCGCACAGAGAACTCGCCTCCCCGAATTACCATGGGTGACAGTGTGTACCGCAACGTCGCGCAGGTGAGTGCCCAAGTGCTGTCTATGTGTCACCGGAGCTCGACATCGTCTTGCAGATCATGTTACTACGAGATGTCCTTTGTCTGGGACCGGAGGATGCCCTCGTGCAACAGCATGCCGATACCGTACTGTCGCTTTGTATGGATTGCGGTCAATGCAGGATGAGTGTCGAGTAAGTGATATGTCTCGAGTTTTCATGTGACGTACTGAGCCCCGATAGCCTCAACTGGCCTGTGATCATTGCCGGGTCGCAAGTTTTCGGTTCGAATCGAGCTCGTGTCCTCTCTATCTTCCAATATTTCAGGTATGCCACTCTTTTATTTGGTGCTCTCGAGTGCCGCCGACCTGTTCATTTTGTGCTTCTAGGGCTCAATGTGCGTGTTAACTGTAAACTCTCTTAGTTGCTCATTGTTAACGTCATAATGCTAGGTTGCTACGAAATCGAAACTGCTGAACACATCGTGCTTCAAGTCAGTATAGCGTTCCTGCGTTTGGTACCGTTCTAATCCATGTTGTTTAGGTCTGGAAACGACTAGACGAAAAAATGCCAGGGGCTGACTGGCGATCTGTGCTGTCTGATCACGACCTTAGAGCGCTCATACTGTAGATATGAGTGCCTGTGATAACGTAACGACGTGTATGAATGCTGACCACGAATGTTTGCCTAGTAGAACACAGTGGGTTCTAGTGGATGTATATAAGTGTTGTTCCAATCAGAAACAAATATGATCCGACATTAACTTCTACAAGCATCTTAATTTCCGCTGTGAAGACGATAGTGCTGTGTACGCTATCTTCGGCCGAGGCAAAGGTCTACAGTGCATTACTCCGCTATATGTTGCACGCAATGTGCCAGTAATAGACCCGGTAGATTCAGCCGTACTCCGCGGCACAGAAGCTCGTTGAAGAAGCTCGAATATTGCTTCTTCTTGTAGGCTCGGGTTCAGAGGTGGATCCATGAGGCTTCCACTTCGTTGTGCTAGCTGCCTCCATTTAAGCGTAGGTCTGGCCATTTGCTTGACAGGGAACTCGCGGTGTCAATGCCCAAATCTAAGGAACCGATTTTGCATCTGGAGGTGTCTACGGCGTAGCACATTCCCTACGTTGATCAATCGCAGCTTCTAGCAAGAAAAGAAGGGCTCAGCCAAGGAAGCGGATGGATATGGTAGATCTCCAGAGACTGACCAAATGCACCCACTCCGTGGATTGGGCCCATCCAGAAGTTGCTATGATTCTGATATGTATAAGCTTTCGACAGAGAAGAACATGTTCATGGTCACGTTACGTCTGCGGATAAGCTCAGGCTAGATTGAAAAGTTGGAGATATCTGCAGTGCGCGGCGTGCTATGCACATGCAACGTGGACAGCCTGGAAAACGAGAGCATGGCTGAGGCGGACATATTGCACAAAGCCGTTGTCAGGTACATAATGTATATTGACTGCTGTGTGCCACAGTTGGTAAGCGAAGGAAACTTCCACAGGAAACAAGGAGACGAACCCAAATATTGAGAAAGATGAGGACACAACGCATCTGTCATAGTGGCACGGCACCTGTAAGTTAGGAGGGGAACCTTATAGACTGCATCATAGTAACCGAGTAAGCATCAGCTCACAGTTCATGTGAGGCTTATATGCGGAGAACGTTCGGTGAGCAAGAAAGCGAGAGACGAATTCAGACTCGAGATAGTCGCCCACGACCGTGACACGGCCTAGCTAGTAGTCACCGGATTAATATCTTCCTAAAAGTGTCGCAGACTTACAGCGGAGGTGTGTATACTATGCAGCTGTATCCTGCAACACGACTGACAATAGCGCTGCTCGGCCTCCCTTATGGTAAGCTTGCAGGACAAAGGATGCTACGAGATGCATAGCATTGCCCAGTTCCTGCTGTACGGGTTGTACGTTGTATCGAACATACGAGGGCCACACTGCATCCGTATGTTCCGACCGATACGGAAATACGGCATTCGTCTTGCTTCCTCGACCAACTCAGTTGTTGCAACAGCCACCTGGCTGAATGTACTCGGATGCCCGATGCACAATCTAGGGGGAGACCCAAAATGCTCAGAGATATGATAGGTATTCGTCGATACTGTTTCGAGCGCGCTCTTGGCGCCATTGTGACACAAATCGGTCGCACAATCGTTCATGGTTGCTGGCCATGCCCATGCCATGCACTCGGGTGTTCCTTGTGTACGGCGATGCGATCGCACAGCAGGCGGTGAAAACACGAGGACACACGTCAATCGGCGGATACGAATTTCTTCTGCACACCCCAGACTCCAGTCTGCTGTCTCGGTTAAGCCATTCCGCCATCCGGGATTTCGCTCAGCGGCGCGCTCAAGGTCAGTGAGTCACGCTGCATCACGCGGGCGCCACCGAGGTGAGAAAGGAAAACACCTTCGTTGCCGTCGTGAGCATTGACGCAGAGATCGAAGGAGGATATAACGTGCAGCGAACGGTGGACAATTGGGAGGCTGTACAAGGGAGTCTCTGGCATGGCGATTGGGAGCCGCTGGGGAGGAATGCTGTGTCAAATTTGGAAACTGACTCCTGCTGTGTGTTGACAGATATTTGTTATGTGGCTGATGTCGGCGTGATGTGCCACCGTGACTAGGACTCTCTGACTCCTCTGCCGCCTTATATACTCCCCTCTCTCCCAGCTGCCTTCCTCACCTTCGTCTGCAATCTGAGCATTCCCTACTGCTTGCAACCTCCAATTTCGCCAATATCTGCGAGTTCTTGCTTTCCCAAGCAAGTCACTCGTAACCTGATCGGATCGTCCAAGTCTGTGACTTTGGACGTCCGCTAGCCTTCAAGTCGTCGAAATGTCTTCCATATCCGTAAACCGATACCTCGAACCGTCCCTCGCAGTGTCCACAGTCTCCCCAGCCTACCTTGGATTCTTCGTTCCGTCTATTTTTATTCACAAGTCTATCGATTCGTCTGTCCATGCTCTTTTGTTCTGAATCCTGTGGCACTCTGGTCGGTTTCACCTTTTCGCTCAGTTACTATCTTGACTCGCACAGTCTGCTTCCTCGAAATGCATGCCATATCCCATCGTCTGCCCCATCGCGGCCCTACCGCAACGCGCGCCAGGGCCCGCTGGCAGCCGTACTCCTCGGTCACGTTACCAAACACCTTACCCACCCCTTCGCGCTCCCCCACGATACCTTATCTACCTACCCCAGCCTCATCCGTCACCTCATCGCCTCCAACCGTCAATATCAACCCACCCTCTGATGCCGAACACTGCAAGCTTCCTCCATCTCTGCGACCCCTCCGAGTTGAGTCTGCGCGCGATGCGCAAAAGGCTAGATATGTGACCCGACTCATCGGTCAGTACAAGTTCTCCTTATTCCTTCACTATGGTTTACACTGCCAACTTCTGCGTCATTGCTTTGCCGCTGGTATCACCCTCAGACGTTGCTATCCGCGCATCACAAATGCGCGAACATATCGATTGTTCTGGAGATAACTCCATTGACTTTATCGCCATTTTTATCTCAACTGCCGATGCTCACTGATCCCTTTGCATTATCAGATCAGGCAGTGCGCTCCTTGTGCGAGATCTGGCGTCCTGAGGACATTCCGTCTGTCTTCAAGATTCCTATGCGCAATGTCCAGGACGATCATTCTCAAGTCCAACAGGATGGCAGGTCGCCTATAGCCACTTCTACCAATATACCAGGAAGAAACACACAGCTACCCTCTCCTGTCTCTCCATCTACCGGATCGTCTCCATTCCCACCCATACTCGATGTGGTCTGTCAAACTGCTGAAGATTTTCGCTCCGCCCATGTTGTTCCCATCAAGGGATTTGTTCATGAAGTACTGCGTCGGTCTCGGATGTCTGCCAGTGTCCTGCAGACAGCACTTTGCTACCTGGAAGCAGTCCGCCCTAAAATTCCGGATGTTTTACGAGAAGAGAAGTCCAAAGTAAGCGATGCGAATGGACGACACACCGAGGGGCAGTCGCAGACATCAGTTATGCGAGTCGAGCAGCATGAGCTGCTCAACGATATACGTACCTCCCAATCCGATAGCGATATGTCAGATTCAAATGTACATCTGTCTGACACCGTCCGCATCGCTGACCTTGTGGATGTCTCCACCGTCTCCTCATCCTCTACCCTTTCCTCGGAGCAGCGTGCTCATCAACCTCGTGATTCCGCTGCTCGACCGCCATCTCCGTCCCTCCCTCCTCTTCCTCCCTTACCTTCCCCCCTTCTCTGTCCTCGCCGTACCTTCCTCGCTTGTCTTATCCTCGCTTCGAAGTTCCTGCAAGATAGGTCCTACTCAAACCGCGCTTGGGCAAAGCTCGCCGGATTGCCTCCTCGTGAGATCGGCCGTTGTGAACGGGCTCTCGGCGAAGCACTGCAATGGCGCCTGTGGGTCGGCAAGAACCTCAACGTTGGATGGACATCATCGAATGGAAGGGCCGTCGCAAGAACCAGGAGTGATGGAGATCTGCTCAGTAGATCCTGCCAGCCTGTGCCACTCGCCACAAACGTTCCGGAATGGTCGAACTCTTGGGTGGCGCCTCTTCCGTCTACTCCATCGCAAATGCCAAGGGGTTTATCCTATAGCTCGTTGCGCCGTAGTACCACGATGCCGAATCTGGATAGCACTGCTGTTCCTCCGTTTGCCGGTCAAGATGGTCCTCCTGTTCCTCGGGTGTTTGTCGAGGCAGAGGCGGATTTCAACGCCAACGTTGGCTCCTTGAACGTCACGTTTGGACAGTTCCTTGCATCGCCTATGCCTACGCCAAGTCTTTCTTACTCGCCGATGTCAACATCATCGACTTTGTCAGATGGACCTGACGAAAGAACTGTCCAAATGTCGACTACCATCGAGGTCATATCGCCGACACCGCATCAAGTGGCGCCAATTGTAGAGCGCTGGCGATACGCTGGCGACGGCCATGTTGCAAGCGCGAAGACGCTCACCATTTTCGGCGCTGGCTTTTCTGGCGGCGGCGGCGATGTAACTTACGTCGGACTCTCTCCTTGACGGCGCACAGCATATAGATTCTACGAGTACTGGCAAGACAGTTCCCTGTCCTCTCGGTCGTTTTCGAAAGAGAGGAGAGTGGAACACACTCTCAGACACGGATTTTTACTTTTTTCATAATAGTCAGCTTGTGTATACATTGTCGCGTCTTTATTTGTCTCCGTTTCTCATGCGCCTCCTTTGGTGGTCTGTACTCACATTTGTAAACTTCTGCAGTCTTGCTGTCGTATGCATCGTCCGAGCTTCTTCCCTGTGCCCGCGTTTATGGACTAGCTTGTTGGTTGTCGGATATCTACGTCTCCTTCGGGCCTGACGATGGGGCGGGAGTTTAGTGATGGACACGACTTTCAACATCATATCACACGAGATTTAATATGAGCTCGGATCATCCCAACGCGCCGCCAAGGGCCGCGGCGTTGGCCTCCACTTGGGCGATTGTTTCGCCATCTGTTTCGACACTTCTTTTCGGTCGTTATGGCTTTCTCGGTGCGCCGAGCTGCACGGAACGCTCGCCGCAGATTTATGCGAGGTCCCGAGAAACGCATTGATGCCACCACATGCGCTGTCGGTGAATCCGAAGCCGGACGCAGGGACGATGCCACGTTCCCGTGCCGTGTCCGCGAGTGTACATTGAACTGCGAATTGCTACCCGTATGCTCGCTATGCTTCGCGATCCCGAATCTTTGAGATCGTGGATGGCTGACCATGCGTTCTCACCCAAATATTTCCAGGCCGAATTCTTCATCAGGATGCGATATAAGCATTGTCACCCGCTCTGTCTCCAGCTTGTCCGCCCTCCCTCTGGTCCAACATGCTGCTTGCATCCACTTCTCTCATCTTACTGGGACTCGTGTTGACGGGACCGGTGGCAGCCACTCTGGAGGTCGTTGGAAGCCCGTATAGACTGCTTCTCACCTCTCGTCAAGTACCCAGAGGTGAAGTTGCTCGGTCGCGGAAGCGATCCTTGTCTGCCTTCGGCATCCCCCTTGCTGAGGAGTTCAACGGCACTGATTTACAGTGGGTCGACCTCATCATACGTGACGTGGATGATATCTGAGGTGCTACATTCTAGGTGGTTTGGTAATATTTCAGGTCAGCCGCACCTACTGTGAGACGTGATCGGAACGTTTATGAACTTTGCAGTCGGGACTCCGCCCCAGACGATTCCTGTAGTGTTTGACACGGGAAGTTCGACGTTGGAATTCGCCAGTACGTGCATCGGTCATTGAAACATTGCTCTTCTGACGTTGTTTAGGTACGGAATGCGGTGCCGCATGCGCGAACCAGATTAAGTTTGACCCTAGTCTGAGCTCTACGTATGTCGGATCCAACGACACTTTCGAGATAGCCTTCGCGACTGGTGGAGGGGTTAATCCGATTGTATCCGATGACGAATACGTACTTTGGTTACGTGCCGGGAATGATACCGTGACCGTTGGTGGAATCGCCACTCCGAACGTAGAACTCTACACCATAATCAACCAAACAGCTGCGTTCGCACCAGATCCTTACAGTGGCATCCAAGGTGAGGCTTCATCATAGGATAGTAGAGCATCATAGCCATAGCAGCGTTGCAGGGATGTCAGCCATTGCTCAGGGCTTCTTCGCGGGATTGATCGAGCAAGGGCTGCCTGGTACGTGTTCTTTTCGATACGTTGCTCAGCTATGAATGCAACCATTTTAGCAATGTTTGGCATGTATCTCACGCCCCATACCGTGGGTAATGCGGAGCTCACATTGGGTGGAGTGGACGAGTCGAAGATAAATGGTGAGTTCTGTCTTGATACTGGGATGCACAGCTGATTGATATTCGCTATACAGGAACGATAGAATGGGCTGACAAGGTAGTGGACCCCTATGGTGATTGGCAGCTGAACTCATCTCGAATCTCCGTCAACGGCAAGACAACACTACTGCTCACCAGCAATCGCACGATAATATTCGATAGTGGTACAAGTAACGTCTATTTCAGCCCAGACATTGCCAATGTAAGTATTCCCTCCTCCAACTCGTTCCGCTTCAATTCACCATGACCATCACAAGGCAATATACGCGTTGATTTCGCCGGATATCCAACCATACACAGCTGAACCAGGAGCGTATGCCATTTCATGCGATAAGATCGATGAGCTCCCGGCTCAGATCGATATCACCTTCACAAATATCGAGGGCGCCGCGTTCAACCTCACGATCCCTAGTAGCGAGCTCAATGTTGGGCCGTTCACAGGTGATCCGTCAATTTGTCAGACGATGATCAATGCATTGGAGGGTCTGGACCTGGTTGGAGGCAGTCTATTGAAGCACTATTATAGCGCCTGGGACCTGACAAACCAGCGAATAGGCTTTGCCCCGAACGGTAAGACGTTACAATTGCAGGACGACGCATCTGACTGACACCTGGTCCAAGGCGTCCCGGAATGGCTGGGAGGCGGAGTTTTATGAGGCGCTCATGTACACCGCACTCGTGTTGTATATGTTCCGTCTGCAGCGCAACATTCTCGTTGAACGTCCATAGGTGAAGTGCGGCGCATTTTCGTGGTCAGTCTAGTTCCTAGACCCAAATAGTGGCAACATCAGCTTGGTATCTGTCTCTGCGAAGTGGTGGCACAGTACAACTGGCACGAAACGCATGATACCGTCCGTTCTCGCCGATCATAATATCAGGCACTGCACTTAAGGGCTCGGCTGATCGGGTAGCTGCATTCATACTTGCAATGCGTAAGCTCGAGCATCTCGGGCTTGGGTGGTTGACTGGTTACATTTCTAAGCCTGTAGCTAGAGCGGATGAGTCAAGCTTCAAGTCTCATAACAAAGCAGCAGTGCAGAATCTTACAGCAACCATTGTGGTGAGCGAGGCGCCACGTCACCGGGCGAAGAGCTGTCGCTGTTGCGGTGATATGGCCGCGTCCGCCATGACTGATCCCAGACGCCAAACTTCAAAGCTGCTTACAATGTTGAATGTTCTTGACAGAAAGTGCTGCGCGCGATTGTTCTGAACCAGCAGCGTCCATGGAACGATTTATCGTCGATGCTTCGATCTTTAGGGCACTGATTCGACCTGCTACAGTTCGTCTATTGTCGACCATCCAAGGCCACCTGGGACAGTCTCACCGGTTATCAAACTATTATACAGACAGCCGAAGAATGGTATGAACGCACACCGTCTCGAAATGCGTGTTTTAGCCTGTGGCTGAAGGAAAAAGTGGGGTTTGTGAAAGGGCCGCGATCCAGCTGACATCGCAGACAGGTATGATATCGATGATTGTCAGATTGCTCAGCAAGCCATTGTCGTACGCTTTACTCTTCCATCGGGTTTGAATGGCCGCTCTGCAGCTTCATGGGAGTTCAAACTTAAAACCATCATCCTATTCATCTTGCGGCCCGAGTCCTGATCCGAATACTCTGCATTATGTGTCATTCCATCGAAGCTTGATATACTCATCGTGGGACTCTAGCTTACGATTCGCCAGATCAAATGTGTGAGAGAATTCGAAGAAATTGCCGCTTCGTTGAATGAGGATCAGTCGCCGCAGTCGTTCTGCCGCATATTGCCTACAGGTTACTATCAAGCTGAGTAGACGCTGTAGATAGCCGCCATTGAGCATTTATATAATCTTTAGATTAGTTTGAGGCGAAACAGGCCTTTCAAATGTCACATAAGTTGGAATGCGCGTTGTTGGGATGCGAGCAGCTGGGGGTGGTTCCAAGTTCGCTATACCTGCCTTATCCAAGATCCCACGAGGCCCGTGAACACGTTTTCTCAATTCCACAGGGAGGATTCATTCGATATGTCCAACACCATCGCTCGCCGTCTGTGGAATGTAGACTCGGATGACCCAAAATGACTGATCGACCGTTCGACTCACTAGCAACTCCTCACACACAACGCCCATCATCATTGTGGTGATGATCAACATTCCTTAGGGCAACGAGGCGGTCCGTGCCCCACCATGTGGATAACAGTGCATGATCAGCACCTTCGGGGTGCCGAGACATTATGAATGGATTGCGTTTAAGTGCTATCAGGATACCATATGATAGAGCACTCAGCGATTACATGATACGATGAATAGGAAACCACACATGAAGCGCACCGATGTCCCAGGAAGATGACATGTAGGATCAGGAGGGACGATAAATATCTGCGGACATTCTAGTTATTCTCGTGACTGAAATATATGATGACTTAGCTGCGATGAAGAGTATGTCAACGCGCTGTATGCCACGCTCATGACATCCGAAACACAGTTGGCAATGAATCGCAGTCAGAACACCTCAGAAGATCAGTTCAAGCTTGCTTGCTAGCTAAAAGTGCGCTGGATGTCTGCTTTGACGCTAACGTCAATCCTCCTTCTCGGCGAAACGGTAGGATCCGGCCGTGCTGCAGCCAACCTTTTGGGGTGCAATTGTTGTCACAAATGCTCGCAATCTGAGAGGCAAGGCACGACGACTCTACTCCATCCGCTGCGCCCTAGCGTATGGTTTAGTTTGGGTGATGTATCTGCGTTCCTGTGCCTGTGTCAACTGCTTTGATGGATTGGCGCAGTATGAGAACAGGAAGTCAGAGGGCTGTGCATGCATATCTAGGCTCTAGCGCAATCATCAGGTAATCCATCATCGGCGCTCCGCCTATGTATATTGAATCTTGCGTCAGAAATTGCATCCTAGCCGATGTCAGAATTATTGTTAGATCAGCAGCTGGCCGCGATGCTCACCGTCCTTGTGCCGTAACGTAGGGCTGGTTGAGGGCGTAAGCCTGGCGCATCAATCACCAGGAGTCACTAGTACTTTAAAGCGGGCTTGGCAAACGACGAGGCTCCAGTGCCGAGCTGTCATGCCAGACGTTGCCTGCGGTACGGTGCTGCGCGGATGCCCTTGTCGTTAAGATTCTCTTTTGAAAACCAAGCGCTGCACATCCATACTCGAAGCGATATCAATTGATGCTTGTCTATTCGATCCAAACGAATGCGAGGTAGTGAAGTTGGGAGATAATTGTCATATGTTCATGAGATTGAACTTAGCAACGTCCACTAATTGAGTGGTATTGAGTTATCAGGAGTGCTGAGAAGTCATAGACCTCGAAGACATACTCTGAAGATGGCGTAACGTCCACACTGCAGATCAGGCAGAGACATTATCAGCATGAGCCATCGGCTCACTGTGGCATAACTCCACACTACATGACAATTAAAGTGGTAAGCTTTGCAAATATAAATCCTTCTGGAGGCAATAACTATTATCTCGGAGAGTAAACCGGTCAATGCAAGCTTTGAACACCGTTGAGGACCGCATCATAATTAATTATGCGTGACGCTCGGTCTTTTTTTTGCTAAAACTGCATCCGAGTGACTGGCAGACTTCGGCGGAGGACCCTTGATGCTGAGTGTCTGGTCGCCATAGAGAATGCGCTAATTCAGTGATTGAGCCAACGAGTCCGACGAGTGGGAAAGGCGACCAGCCATCAAGAAGGGCTGCCGCATGAGCGGTAAAAAGGCAGCTAGTCTGGATTGTGTTCGGCAGAAAGCGTCAACATCGTGCTCATACTCCGAACGCAAGACGGAGTTCACACAGACATCTAGGGAGATTAACCGGGGCCGTCGCTCTCCGAGCGCTGAACCATTGTGTTGTTCGATGGGAATATAAATCTGAACGTCATACCACTGTTTGGGATACCCCGAAAAATTTCGACTAAAAGCAAAGCGAAAGCAGATTCATCGTTTCCGCCTGATGATGATAGCACCACGACATACCACATAAGTAGGGATGACTTCTCTGAATATGTGCAATAGCGGCCGTTAAACTCTGGTCTAATCACAGGACGGACCACTCATGGAGGGTCGTCAATCCTTGTGACAAGGGTGTGTCAGTATCATGCAGCAACCCCTGGATCATAAATATTTTCTAAACCATAAACCACGAAACAACTCGTGTCAGCGCAGCAACAATGCCGTCCCGCGCCATGACGAATATCCTAATAAAGAAAACCTCGCCGCTGACCCGCCGAGACCATAGCGGAATTAGCAAAAGCATTCCGTGAGCATGGAAAACTCAGGGATGCATTTTAGCCGCTGAAAATGAATGCATCCTGCCCAACGGCGACATGTACAGCAAGAATGGACGCTCACGAAGTGTTTCAGCCGCTCTGTCCGTGATGAACCACCCACGGTCTCTGTAAATTTCTCCGAGACATCAACTTATCGAGGACATGGCATGCCTGGTGCCGACTCGACAGAGCACTTGCGATAGCGCAAGCAGCATCAGCATTCGCGTAAGCGAAAAAAAACCAGGGGGTGCAATTTGAACTTTGTAACTTTGCTATTCGATGAAAACTCCAACGCTTGTCGGAAGCCTCTCTTCCATCGTCTTGAGTAAGCGCGTCATGAATGACATTTGCGTTCAACAGCTGGCGGGGACACAAGAACCTAGCACCGGATGGATATAGCGAGAACGGCGATGTTAGCGGTCGAAACCCGCAGCGGAGCAACCGGCTTGAGCGTCTGTGCCGCAACACCATCCTGCAAAATTTTCTTTCTCTGCAAGTTCCGAATCTATGGTGGTCTCGCCGTGCGCGTCGAACAGGTCAGATAGACTGTTTTCGTGCAGGAAGCATGGAAGGCGGGGATTCTCGAATTCGAGGCGGAACGAGAGCTGATTGCGTTCAGAGTTTGGGTAAACCTGTGCAGAAAGAGCCGAAGTCGACCTTACTGGGACTTGAGTTCGCACGGTTTCTATGTCTTCGTCTCTTTCGCGGTCTTCGACCCAGTCGCGGGTCTCGCTCTCGTCTCTAACTCCCAACAACTTAGGTACTCGCTGCTGTCTCCATCGCGAGCTGCGATTGACTGTTCTGCAGGGACAGTCCGAAAGCTCAACTCGGTGCTGTTCCCCATCAAGTACAGCGAAAAGTTTTATCAAGATATCATCCTCCCAGAAGCAGAAGACTTTTGCAAACTCAGTCCGTCATCTACCTCAGTCCGTGACCGCCGTCGTCTGATTCCAGGTCGATCATCCCACCATAGTCTATTATAATGATATCCCCGTGGGCACCATCTGTTGTAGATTGGAGACCGTAGATGGACAGACGAGGCTGTACTTGATGACGATGGGCGTTCTGGCCGTGCGTGCCCATATTCTCTTGTTTGTTCTCGGTGGTTCACAGCAGCGAGCAGCCGTACAGATCTAGGGGCCTCGGCTCTTTCAGCTTACAGCAGATCATCGATGCGGCAGCTGCACACACCAAACCAAAGATCAGCGCCATATACCTACACGTGCAAGTTTCGAATATAGTTGCTAAGCAGTTCTACGAGCGGCATGGATTCAAAGAAACGGGAGTGCATGAGGGATATTACAAGAAGATCGTTCCCCATGACGCATGGATCCTCGAAAGAGAACTGAGTAGCGACGCTAGAGATGCAGAGAAATCCGGGGAGAACACTGGTGCTACGGTAAGTGAGACTAGTCTGCAACATATATAATAAGTTGACGAGTGATCCTGCTCGCCTAGATCTGTAGTCCCTAGCTTACAGATGTTGTACGGTATACACGTCCTTTTAGCAATGGCAAGGGACCATCTCCGCGATTGAACAGATATACTGTATCCTGAGCTGTTGTACACATTATATGCGATGTAGTGTAGTGGACCCTTTATAACCGTGAGTGAGCAGATATCGAGGAAAGCAGTACACACACTTACTTGCATAAATCCAACAGAATTATTACTTCAAGACGAGCTATCGTCGATCCCACAGCGTTTCACAAGCTGGGACATGTTTCAGCAAGCGCAGCTTTGGATACCTCGTCGCGCTTACCTGGTGCCTCTTCAGTGCGTCCTTTCTCGTGAACGTCTTGCCACAGCCGCCATTGCAGAGGAATGGCTTTTCGCCGGTGTGCGTATCTCTGTGCCTCTTGAGATCGTGCTGCCTGTTGAAGGACAGGGCGCACATGTCGCAGGAGAACGGCCGTTGTGGCGATGCCGGATATTGTATGAGCGTGTCGTGTTGCGTGAAACCCGCAGGGACGGGGTATGGCCCTCCGACTAAATCTGATGGCGCAGATGAATGACGGGGCGGTGACGCTGGTGTACCATAAGGAGTGGTCAGACCGTGAGAGTGTGTCTGGGCGTGCAGATACGAAGGGGCCCGTGTGGTCATCGCCGCCTGCGCTATCGGCATGCCGTGTGCTAGTTGCTGATTCACGGGGGCCGATGGTCTGTCGCTCCTACTGCTACGTGCGTGAGACGGATCTTGGTTTGCGAGTTGGTAACCAGGCTGGTTGGTCATTTGATACGTGTGGCCAATTGAATGGTCGTAGGAGACTGAGCTCGAATGAGTGGGAGGGTACGGTGCAGCATAGGAGGAAGAGGAATAGTTGTTCGGGGATGCAGCATGTCCGAGGTGGTACTGGCCAGGTTCGTTCCAGCGTGCGCCACCGTACGAGGCGTCACCTGCCAGTGGATATTGGTGAGTGCGCCTGTCAGACATGTTGTGCAGAAGCTTCGGGCTGATGGGGGAAACGGGATCCTTACGCGTCCTCGCTCATATGTGCTTCGCATAGCCGCTGGACGCAATAGCGCGCTCCAGGCACAATCGCACTGCCACGAAGCCAATAGGTATGACGGGGCTCCAAGGCTTCGCAATGGAGACTAAACAAGTATGGCATCACGAGCAATGATCTGTCAAATACGGGAGCTGATGCCGCGCAGGTCGGCAGGGACCTTACAGAGCTAGTTTCATTCATCCTACACCAGCTATCGCAGTACAGCTGTCGGGGCCGCATAGGATACGGGTTTCCAGCTGAACTTTCAATCTAACTAAAACGGTGCTCGGCAGCCCCGATCATAGATGTTCATCGGACGGCCCGACCGCTCAATGGCTCAGGAACGCGATGCAAATGATCCGGGGCAACCCACGCCGCGTTCCGCCCATGCCCATGATACCCACTGGCGGGCGAGGTACACGATAACGTTCGACCGAGCCGATGATTGCGGTGACCAAAAATGCCATCCTGCGATCGTCAGCCGACAGTGACACAGGACAGCTCCTTCAGGAGAAAAGGTTGGAACTGCGCAGTATCATCATGATCTTGTATTTACTCATCTTGAGAACTCATTTCTTAGCTGGTTTACCCTGCGATTATACCGGTGCAAGCTGTTATTTTCCTTGTCACAGGCATATGTAAGTCTGCGGTGCATCAAACGTGTCATGCAACCGGAAAACAGCCTGCACAGAATTTGTCGAAACCGGAAATGATGCGACGTCGCCGCAGAACGTGATCACGCCCTTAGCGTAGTATGAGGTTTGACATCATGCGTTTCATAGCTGCCTGGCCCCTTTCACCAGGCCATTTAGGGCCCGAGCGAGCGCTTAACTTGCGGCACCAGGCCTTGATCGTGGTGTCGTTTGTGGCATCGCTCGCAAAGCGCGGTGGCGTTAGCGTCTTCTTGGCGGGGTAAAAGTCTCCCGCCAATATATGAAGCTTGCTCCTTGGGTGGTGAACGCCAGTGATGATATATTTGCCGGGCCTGCGAACGGCTGCTCCTGAGCTCACGCTGGCTTTGGACGAGTGGAGGGCAGATCAGGGCAAGGGCAGCTGACTGACATCAGGGGATTGAGTTTACCCCGAGACAGGCTCCAGAAACTCCTGAGAATTATATAGATAGCGCCGGTCGGCACTCTGAAGTCAGCAGTGCGCCCACTGCCTAGAATGTCTCGTTGATCGTAACAACCAGAATTACGCTGATCTTGATTGTCAGGTTAAACCGGCTTGGGCGGGCGGCTTGGGCTCGAGCCTGGGAGTCGACAGTATTCTTACGGTAGTTCAATAGATCACTTCTAGTAGTAGTGTTACCGGGAATTATTGCCTGACTTGCTGAGAGACGATCTTTCATACATGCAACTCGCCATTTTGACAGTCGAACATGTTCGCGAAATCTTGTGTGGCATACATGTGCTGCCTCATGCTGCGCAGAATGACATCCGCTGCCAACGCGACTCGAGTCCTCGGATCACCGTGCATCGGCTGACGTATACATCACTGGGTGATATGGGGATGATCTAAGGATATTTCTGTGGGAATTTCTCGAGCAGAGGCAGTGAGGATGATGTGCAACCGCTATGTCGCAGTCCAGAAGAATTGCCCCTTTAGGAAACGGGTTCAACTGTGGCGGGCGCCTTTCGGACGCCAACAACGTTAATGTACACAGCGGCGGCACTAGTGCATCCATTCAACGCCTTTGCTGTGAAAAGCTTGGCAAGCCAAGCGACGCATTCTCTCGCACTTTGTCTACAGCCAGCGCGTGGGTCAAATTGTGGACCCGTGCCTGAAGATCTCGTGGATTCTGGCAAACATCCTAAGAACGCAATGTCCAAACGCGGCTCAGGATCAGCACCGAATTCCCCATCGAAAAAGAGACCAAAGGTTACGCCTGGTCAGCCCAGTCTCCTCAGGTACTTCGGGACCCAGTCATCGCCATCGCCTTCTAGTCCATGGAAGGGACGGGTTTCCGTATCTCCCGCGGCGCCGTCTGGGAATACGAACAAGCAGCCATCCGACGATCACGCTCGCGGAACTAATTCTGCAGGTCTTGATGACGAATTGTATGCTTGGAAGCTGGCAGAACGCGATGGTCTTGATGCCAATACACTGAAGAAGCTCGAGGAAGATGCCAGTGCATCAAAGAAGCGCGAGGAGACTGCCGGCAAAGCAGGACCGTCGACGGCGATTTCCACAAATTCTGTTGAAATTATCGATGTCGACTCGTTTGAGAATGAAACAAATATCCGTGCGCCAGCTGCGTCTCCCAGACTACCGCAGCGTACTCGCAGCTCGTCTGAACTTCCAAGAGATATTGAAGCTCATGCAGGCCCATCCTCTGGTCCGTCTGAAGCTCCCGTCCCATTCTCCTTGGCTGGCTCTGTAACTGCTTCGATTCCAGAGACAAGTTACGGCTCTCTTTCGGTCGATCCCGCATCATTCGCCGTTCCTGACATCTGGCCTGTAACGACTCCGGTCGCTTACTCATTCCTCGCACATACTCTCGCAACCGTTTCTGGAACCCGCTCTCGTATTGCCATTTCGAACACTTTGACGAATTCCCTGCGGATCATTACGAAACAGCATCCGCCATCTCTTCTGCCAGCACTGTACCTCCTTTCGAATTCCCTATCACCACCGTATTCGCCCATCGAATTAGGATTAGGGCCATCCATCATCACGAAAGCAATTCAGCATGTTTCAGGTCTGACACCCGTGGCTTTACGACGACTGTATAACAAAACAGGAGATCCGGGTAATATTTCTGCATTTGCACCGTGAGTCATGAAGCTCATGCCCTTCCGTAAGGTGATGTGGCATTCGAGGCCAAGTCCAACGTCCGCACGTTGGTCCCGCACCCTCCGCTACTTATAACGGGAGTCTATGAATCTCTGCTGAAGATTGCCCACACAAAAGGGCAGGGAGCTACCAGTCAGAAGCAGAGAATCGTAGAGAAACTGCTTGTCGCTGCCAGAGGAGAGGAGACCCGGTTCCTCGTCCGCACACTATGTCAAAACTTGCGGGTTGGTGCCGTACGCAATTCTCTATTGACTGCCCTAAGCCGCGCGATGGCTCTCACTCCGCCACACAGTCTTATTTCATCCATTCCTCCGGACTCCCCTTATTATGTAACCCCAGAGCTACTAGCGCAAGTCAAACCGTTAGCTCCTGATACGAAGAAAAAGGCTGCCAACCCAGCAAGGGATAGCATCAACTCTATTTTCGCCAGCGCCGAGGCGCTGCTGAAGAGGATATACGTCCAGCATCCTAACTACGATCACATCGTGCAGGCGCTCCTCGAAGTTGGGCTGGACGGCTTGCGCGACCGTCTGCCGCTCACTGTGGGTAAGAAATTGAATAGAGCGCGTGCGGTCTATCATGGGCTGACCGGTCGCTAACAGGCGTCCCACTCCTGCCCACACTGGGGTCACCTACTCGGTCTCTTGATGAGATATATGACAGGCTTGGTCTGCTTCCGTTCAGTGCAGAATTCAAATATGATGGACAACGTGCCCAAATACATGCCTCAAGGCGTGATGGTACGAATATTTCTGTCCAAATTTTCTCGCGCCATTTGGAGGACATGACAGACAAGGTACGTGTGCAAATACAGCGTGCAGTGCACGCAGCTCACGGTAATTGCAGTATCCAGATGTCGTTTCTCTCATCCACGATATGTATCAAGCATCGTCTCAGATGGAATCCTTTATTATCGACTCAGAGATCGTGGCTATCAACCCGAGCGATGGAGGCATCAAATCATTCCAGGAACTCTCGAATCGTGCACGCAAAGGAGTTAAACTTGATGATGTTAAGGTTACCGTTTGCGTCTTCGCATTCGATGTCATGTACCTTAACGGACAGGGAAGTGGCTCGAGCTTCTGGCCTCCGGGGACTTCTGAGACTAATTGAACTACAGGTTCTACTAGAAAGACCCTTTCGAGAACGCAGAATGCTACTGAGGTCGAATATTTCACCGTTTACCTCCGACCGGAAGGATGCTGCCCGATTCAGCCATGTACAGAGCTGTGAGAGCGAAGGTGGCAGAGAAGCTTTGGAGGCATTTTGGCAGGTTGCATTGAATAGCCCTTGCGAGGGGCTCATGATTAAGGTAAGTTCATCATCACGTCGCGTTGCTATGGGCCCTCTCCTACCGTAATACATAGCTGCTCGATAGCGGCGATATCCTGGAGGAAGTGAGCCAGAAGGAGAAAACACGGCGTAAGCCGTTGCCCGCTACGTATGAGCCGGGTATATTTTCAAGTCCTTCGCGTCTATGTACGGCTTACTGAGGGCCGGTGCTCGCCTTTAGATAAGCGCACATCAGCGTGGTTGAAGCTCAAGAAGGACTATGTCACTGGCCTTGGAGATAGTCTCGATCTCGTACCTATCGGTGCCTGGCATGGCAACGGCCGGAAGGCGCAGTGGTGGAGCCCAATATTGCTTGCCGTGTGGGATCCTGATGCCGGCAAGCTGGTAGCTGTCTGCAAATGCATGTCAGGCGAGTCATTGAATCCAGGTAACACCCTTCGCGGTACATCACTGACTGGCCTTTGATTGGTCAGGCTTTACCGATGTGTTCTATAAGGTGAAATCAAGAAGTCCGTTTCCTCTTGATACCGCGGCTCACGTCAAACTACAGAGTTTGTCAGAGCGCTACCCGGAGAATTCTGATACTTGTTCTCCAGAGCCATTGTGGGAACCAGAGTGCGAGACCGGAGGTAGAGCGTCATGTTCGCGGTTAACCGAAGGCGCGCTGACATCATGCGTGTAGGCCTGAGACCAGAAGTGTTCTTCAAGCCGCAGGAAGTTTGGGAGATACGCGGAGCTGAGTGCGTTTTGATCGGCGTCGCGGTTGCGTCATTCTCCTAACAACTGTACAGCGTCACCGTAAGCCCCGTGTCTGTAGCTGCGCTGGGATTGGTAAACCCGAAGCGAGGGCTCAGTGTCAGGTTCCCCCGGTTCATGAGGATCAGAGAAGACAAGGGCCTCGAAGACGCGAGCACTCCAGGCTTTTTGGCAGACATGTATCGTAGGCAGCAGGCTACGGGTAAAGATCAAGCGGGTGCAGATGATGGGGAGTTGGTGGATGTGAGCGAAGAGTCATCTGTAGAGAAGAGTGGAGATGAAACATTATGAGCGCAACTTCATGAAATTGTATTCGTTTACAATCGTCAAGGGACTTGGACGATCCTACGCGTGAACATGAACGGTTGCCTCATTCGGCCGGTTGTCTTCCAGTTCGAACCGATCACTGGATCAGCGGTTCCGGTCTTCTTGGGTCAGGTGCCGCGTGCACAACGCGTCGTGCCTCAGCTGCTCTTCTGCTCCTGCGGACTTGATGATGCTCCTGCGGATTGCTGCAGCTGCGTCACTGGTATTCCAGGGCGTTCTCGTGTCAATTGCTAGGGAGACAGTCGAAGATGCAGGTGTGGACCTGACAGCATAATTATACTGCGATGGGCCTGTGTACTCATCTATCATGGCTGTATCAGCTATTTTTGCTAGGCGATTGGTCGACTTGTCTGCAACTAGCATAGGAACGATGGCTACTGTCTACCCAGCCGAACATGCAGCGCTAGCAGGTCCGTAGTTAGCAGTACACTTTACTTTCTGGCTGAAGGACGTAATAATCTCCAGGGGAGCCTTTCTCCTTACAGGAATATTATGCCAGGTTTGATCTCACAATCCTGACACTGTAGATGCATTCATCCGATCGCTATGCTCGCAGTTGCCACAACAATGGCTCCTTGACACTGCTGTTCATGCCGATCTCCCGGCATAGCCAGAATATAATGGCATCGCCCCACCGCTCAGCGTCCATCTCTGTCACAGGGGAGCATCCAGATGCCAGCCGTGCCCGGGTTGCCCTGGTCGGCAATGTGACCATCTTCAAGGACATCAACACGGCCCCTGACCTCGATGCGATCCAGTCTTGCTATCTGGCCAAGCATCCTGACGCACGCCGCTGGCTCCCGGGCCCGAAAGAACCTCACATTGTGAGTGCATTAAAGTTAAAGACTGCGCGAATGAAAGGCTGAGTGGTTGTTTCAGGCGTACTGGGCGAGATTCGACCCGCATGTACGTGTGAGATTGCGTCATGTTCTCGTTCGTCACTCAACGCTATGTTTCGCAGACCATCTACTACGTCGGAGGATTCGGCAGTCAGCATTACATTGGCTACGTACCTTTGGCTTTGTATCAGTCGGCTAGCCCGTCCGCCACTGACGAAGAATGGGCAGAGGTCATCATGGATTCTCAGGAGCATCTCAGGGAGTGGTAGCGGAACAATCTATCACGGGTCAATATGACTTGTACAACACTGACTACAATCTATGTCACATCTATGAGCGTGCACAGCGGCGAGTAGATCCGCATGAGTGTCAGCCGAATTCATTCGACCGAGATTCGTGTCACGATTGATTATCGTCCTCCCAGGCAACCGTGAGATAGACGTGCAGGAGGTGGTGCACAGCACCAAAAGGTGCTGTCGCGCAAAAGAGTTGAGCTCGATTCCGCTGTTGGCTGTGAGAGGTGGAGCGGGGCTCATCAAGCGCAACCGCGGGAGAACGAGCGTCACCCAGCGCAAATCATCGTGAGCAGCCGATCCACATTCCGCAGGCCTTCTCCCTCCTTCTTCACGTTCTCGCTCGTGTCCACGAAAGCACTTTGGAACGCTTCCTTGAGCCGCCCGCTGCGCAGGACATCCGGCCACTCTGTGTCTCTTGCATCCACGGCAATCTGCTTTTGCAGTAGCCAAAATGAACGAGCCAGCTCGAGTTTGACTTGAAGAGACATGTCCCTGTCTGATGCGTCTGAATGGGAGCGACTTTCGACGAGACGCAAGATCTCGGCAGACGAGATTGGAGGGAACTTGCGCAGGATCGTGTTCGAGGCTGCGTCTTTCGGCGGCGGTGCGTCGTTGCCATATACCTCGGCCTGCTTGCGGCGCGGCTGTGCTCTCGTTTGCGGGACAGCGCTGCTGCGCGTCTCTGTCAGGTAGCTTTTGCATAGCACGAGCCTGAACTGCAGCACGGGCATGGTTACGGGCAGTGCGGCGAGCAGAGAGGCAAGGTCCTTTGCGGGCAGCGCGAAGACGCGGCTGCTGGCTGCGTTAAGGAACATGGGAAGGTCGATCAGCGTCGTCGACGCGAGGTGGATCAGCTGTGCCATCGTCAGCGTCAGTGTATGTGGACTGGGTGTGTGTGGAGAGCGCACCAAGGTGAAGAGCCGGCTGCCCATCCGCTTGCGTTTTGAATCTGTCTGATGGAGACAGTGAAAGACGACGTCGAGTGGCGCGGCGATGTCCCACCTTGCGTTGCCCGCGCGCGGTAAGGGTATTTGCGAGAGGAGTAAGGGAGAATGTGAAGCTGTCACGCCGTATGATCAGCGTTGTGCTCGCCCTGTCATGAAGCGTGCGCACGTTGGCCACTCTGCTCGGCTAACATCTCGTCCTTCTCGAATAGACTCAGGAGCCAGTCGAGCACGCCCCATGCATGCTGGTCGACCGGACTGGGCAGCGACGCGTCCGCGTCCGACGATCCTCTGTCCGCTTTCCGCCTGCTCGATGCAAGGCTGCCTGGGTTTGTTCTTGGTATGGCGGCCGCATCGTCCTTACGCTGAAGGAAGCCCTCGTGAAGGACAGCCCAGCAGTCTCTGGCGTTCCGAATGCGAATAGACTCCCTCGCGATGAATGAGTCATCCTCTTCCCCTTGACCCCTGCTCGCACCTTTCCCTGCACGGTCGATCGTCTCGTACTGCGGAAAAGCATGTAACAGGGCGGCGGGCGTATTCGTGCCCGCGAACGCATGAAGGAGCCTGAGCGCGGCATCGCTCGCAGCCGGGGAAGGCGCGAGGGAGGCGTGCATCCTGCTCGGCTGGCCGGACTCCAATTTGGGGTGCGATGCGGTGTTTGGGTCTTCTGCGGGCGGGGGAGGGCGCAATGCTATGTACACGAGTTGACGGACATGCGGTCTGAGTATTGGTGGTCAGTTACACGAGAGAGGCATATGTCTGACGAGCTGCCGACTTGCCCAGATGGCCTGTACTTCGGAGACCGCAGTTGCTCTAACACGGCGATCCCTGCCTCGTATTGCCCTTCCTCGAAGCATGTGTCGACCAGGCCTCGTTGGTGAACGGGCATATCCCGCTCGACGTCGTCACAGTCGAGAGATGTGTTTTCGGCGGCCATGTTTTGCACAGCTGGATGAGATATAGGCACACGGCAGTTGGACGTCGAATGAGAAGACCAGTGTGGCCACAAGCAGTGCGGGAGGTACGCTGAAGACACGATCGGTCACACAGCACGTGCGGTGCGTCACAATCGCACAAAGACAAAGGTACAGTGCGGTCACTCTATTCGTATTCGCGGCTCGGTCACGATCACATATAAGTTATAATGTATAACATAGTATCGCACACAGTCAAAGGCTAGATAAATACAACTATCGGAACTATACGGTCATTCAACGAGACGGAGCAAAGGGAAAAGTCAACCCACGAGCTATGGTTACAGTGGAAGTAACATGGACGTTCATAATCGCGAAAACAACAACGTCGACAGCCTCGACGGAAACGCGCACCGAGTGCTCAACTGTTTCAGGTCGAAGGATTGGTATTAAGCTTGGTATAATCCTTCGCCGGAATCGTCGTCACCACCGTGCTCTTCCGGCGCCTCCCAGCCGGCCGACTCCCACTCCCTTCCTCCTGCCCAGATCTCCTCTTCTCCTTCTTATCTGACGGGCGCCTCACCCCGAGCTCCGCAGAGATCTCTTCTTGCGTGCGACCCGGACAGCAGTATACGCATCGACAGAGCGTATTGCCGTCCCGGTCGACCGCACTCCCGTTCATGAGCCAGATGAGGTGCTCGGCGAACTCGGCGGGCGAGCGGAAGTTGTTTACGGTACGAGAACCTGCGTGAGAGGGAGATAAAGATGAGGATCGAGGCGAGACACATAGAAGCGAGACTACGGACCGTACAAGTACGTGTCGTGCCTGGGGACATGTCGATCTTGCGTGTAATGAACCCAGAGGGTATACCCAACAGGAAATTCGAACAGGATAGAGGTTTTTGGATTACCACTCCCTGTCGAAACCGACGCGTCACTAATCCCGTCAAACTTCAGAAATGTGAAGACGACGCACATTGATCCCTTTGTCGCTTCACATCCTGCTCTACCACCTGTCTCGCAATCACCTCGCCGAGCTTCTTCCTCCAGTCCTTATCGTTCTCCTCGTTCTCACGTTCGTAATACCACACCTTTCCTTCTGCGTCGGGCTCGCGCGTGGTTTGGGGCGGTATGTTGTGGGGATCGGCATCGGTCGCCCTAGGTTCGAGCACGACGCCGACTGCTCCGCCCGAATACTGATAGGCGGAGTAGTAGGGCGTCTTTACGATGAGCCAGGAGCCTGACATGTTTGAAAATCACGGATGAGGCAGATGGGAGATGGTGGGAGGGATGCAAGATGTGATTAGGGCACGGCCACCATCAGTAAGTACTAGTACTGATCGGCTGAACGAATAACCGTGTCAAGGATGACTGATCGACTTCCTTTGAACCTCAAAAATGTCGCACACTTAGCCATTGCAGCTTACGCATCTGTATCCGAGCAGAGGACACTTCGTTGCGCGCATCGCCGAAGCGAGATGCGTCCAACCTATCGATGAGTCCAGACTTCCTACAGGTTTCAAACAGCACGAACTGAAACACAATTGAAAATGTATCAACCACTCTAGCCGTATGTGGAAGTGGGCAACTAATGTATCTGAGGTGTCTCTTCACTGCAATCTGAGCCTAAGAGTGAGTTGGTGCTGCGCAGCGAGCGACGAGGAGGCGTGATTCAGAAACGACGGGCATAGGCCGCATATAGCGCGTAACCGTGGATAGTTGTTGCCGTGGTACGCGGGCACTTCCTCGCACCGCTGTAATTATGTCTCTTCCGCACAGCTCTGCTCCCATGAACCCACTTGGTGGTCCGAACGAGCTGTGCAGCAAGTAGCGGAATGTACAGCAAAAGTCGAAACGGTCGCGAGCTTACCCATGCACATGAGCTGAGCGCCGAGCGCTAAACTTGTGCGAAATACCGGGCGTTGCCGGTAGCTCCTCTCTGCCCGAGACGACGAACGACCGGCGACGAGCAGAGCTCGCACTGCACGCCTCGGAACGCAATACAACACGTGTTAGCCCTCGGCAAAGCGTGTCAATGCTCGCCATCAGGAGCTGGCCCATCTCGATTGTTCGCAACTGTCGTGCGCCCATGTCGAGCTCTGTGTCTGTCTCCCAGGCGTCGTCGTCTGACACGCCCGGGGGAGGTCCCGTGGAGAGGTCGATCCGGGAGAAGGTAGGTGTGCTGGTGCTGTGCAGAGACGGTGTCGCTGGTCGCAGCATTAATTTCGCGTCGGTTGACGTTTTGTTTTCGCTTGCAGCTCACTTGCTTGCTCAGCCCGTCTGAGCTGAGCATTACCAATGACTCATGGCAGCATCGCCATCATGCCGCCATGAGAGCTCAAGGTGGCCCAACCGGGGAAACACGTACGTCATTCTCGTGCATCTCTGAAGCGCAATCTGCACTGCGCGGTTCATCTGGGCCGAAAACTCACGCTTGCTAACTTGACTCTGTGCTGGATCCAGACTTTTCCGTCCAGGTCGTTTCAGAGGAGTTCCGGGGCAAGGTGAGTCGCGGGCTGCGGCGCGTTTCCTGATATAAGCGTTTACTAATGTGCTGCATGGGCCGCGGCGCGGCACTAGACGACGATGCAGAGGCATCGCATGATCTACGCAGCCCTCTCGGAACAGTTGTCTCAGGGACTGCATGCGCTATCATTGAAGACAAAGACCCCTGAAGAACAGGAGAAGGCGGGGGCGTCGTGACCATACGATTGATTGTTTGAGATTTGTTGCCGCATGTTCAAGGTGATCTGTGCCCGTTATGATGATGTTTAGCGTGGCACAGGTGGTCACGCTCGCTAATGGGCGGAATACGATCGTTGTGCGCTTTATGTACGTCTAGCCAGAGTTCGCCACGGGGGAAATGCACTAGTTTGCTGATACTGGTCAGATAGTGATGAGTGTCCTTCCGTACCTAGCGGAGGTGTTGGTGAGATGGCTGAGCAATGTTCAATTCGAGAGAGTACCCCGGATTGCTCCGCGATTCGTGAGTGCTCGGCGCGTTGCAGACCCCGAATGGATTGACAAGATGGCTCTGCGATCAAATCGCTACTGATCCGCGACTCTCTCAATCAAAGAACATGACATCTGGGTGGGGATGAGACGAACGCTCGTCAATCTCGCGATACACCGAGGTTTGCCGAGGTCAGATCATCGTTTGTTGATCATGGCCATTATTGGATGTGGGTGCAGGCGGGTTGCTTTCAAATGAGAGAGAGTTGGTGCGATGATTAGTGCCTGTCATAGATGGTGATGTGCGGACTCATCGCGGCCACACGGTTACGGGCGATCGTTGTTGATGCTATCACAGCAGCATCATACTCATTGCGGTTTAGCACTTTATTGGCATCCCAATGAGGGCGCTGATTCGTGCAGTGGTAGGCGCGACGACACTGCTTTGGAGCACTGGCGGTTAAGCTGTCGGGTCTGGAGCACTCATCTGTTGATTGACAGGGCGGGCAAAGGACCGCGCTTGGGAGCGATGCACGTCGATGGACGGATGACAGCATCTAAGCGGGAATGGACAATATGGCCCACGGCCGTGAGGTGCCAGCCCCGGTATTGACGGCCGCGCTGGTTGTTCCCAGAGACGACGCTGGCTTGTGCTGTGGGCTCGTTGCTCAATCTGTGCCGCGATATCCCTACTGTGCCCGGCTCGATCATCACATCCGCATTTGTCACATCCTGAGGACGTGAATTTATCTTTGACAGTTCGCTGCGCGCGCCATAGGCGTTTCTCTCCACCGATAAATACTCCAACTTTCCTCCATGACCCGCCAACTCACTCCACTCTCCATACCTTGACTCCTCCATCGCCATGTCATCTCGCAAACCATCCGACTCCAGAGAACCCGAGCGGAGGCCTACTCTGCCTCCGATCCGCGAGCTTTTCGGCTGTAGGTGGCTCCCACCTCCAAAAAGTCACCGCAGCTGAGCCGTTGTTTTTCAGCGGAGCTTTCGCGAGGCGTGCCGGGGGGCCAGCAGCGACGCGACTCGTCCGCTGCCCAACACCCTCCTGCCGGTCAGGGAGCCCACGCTCAGCACGCGCCGCATGCTCCCGCGGGACAGCAGCCATATCCGTACAGTGTGCCGCCGCCACAATCCACCCAGAGGCAGCCCGTGCCTGGACAGGCGTCTGCTCCAATGTACGCGCCCCAGAGTACCATAGCCACCGGAAAGTTCCCGTATGGCGCGTCTCAGCAGTACCACCAGTCCGTCCCCATGGCTGGCTCCAGCAGCATGGGCACCGTCGGTGAATTGCCTGCTGGCGATAGAGTTTCCAAGTACGAATGCAGCTACTGCGGGAAGGGCTTCACACGCCCCAGTAGTCTCAAGGTAGGACGTTTTTCCCCGGACATGATCGGTGTCTGACTCGCTCAAACGCTGCAGATACATATCAACACCCACACCGGAGAGAAACGTAAGCATCCGCCCCGACTACTATTCTCCCGTAATAAGTGATCCGAACTTGTCGTCGTCTTCGTCACGATGTTAGCTTTCGCGTGCCCGTATGAGGGCTGCGGACGTAGGTTTAGCGTTCAGAGCAACATGCGCCGACACGCTCGCGTCCACGAGCGGGGTTCCCAGCCTGGTCCGGATGAAGATAGCCAAGAGGACGAAGAGGAGCCCGCAGAATCGTCCGCTGGAAAGAGCGGCCGCTAGAAGGAGTGCTGGCCCCGCTGAGGCGAGCGACATCCGCGCTTTGGGCCTGCGCTGACTGCAAAGTTCATCATTTGGAGGGGTCCAGCACTCGAGCGGATTAGAGTGGGCTTCGCGCCTGCACAAGTTTATTTTTACACATAACTTATTCTCTTTCATTCCATCGTTCGGCATTGTCTAGAGTTGCGCTCTCGCGTACGTATATTTATTGTCCCTGCTCATCCTCCTTAGACACAACACAGGGCTCGCCGTATTTATTCGCAATCTACTCATCCGCATACATACTACTACTAATCTCATTACACGATCCGCTTAACCTGTACTGCTATAAAGCACAATGTGTACCGTGAACGCGTATAACTGTGTACCCCCGATCTATGTCGAGAAAAACCCCGTTCGGCCACGAGATAATACCCTGTATGACGATTGCAAATCTAGGTCAATAAGTTACGCTACATGCAGCTCAACAGACACCATCAAGACAACTAGACGTCAAACGACGGCGCAAAATCCTACTAGGCGTCGCTGTCCGTATCCTCCGGCTTCGGGCCACCATGAGTGAGCCACGCCAGCTTTCTCAGCCTCCTGCGCTCCTCCTGGGCCTTGATCTGGTTACGGGTCAGCTTCTTCTTCTTCCTGATGACAGGCAACGCGGTGCCATCTCCGGGCGGCTTGTCCTCCGCCCCGCTTCCGGCAGGAGTGGCACTCGCCGAGGCAGCCGGTGTCTGCAGGCGCGAGCGCACAGGCGTGTTGGCACCGCTGCCTTTCGGAGACTTGAATGCGAACGCCTCCTCTACGACGGCAACCTTGCCCTTGTGCGTCATCCGGCCAGCCTCGACGTTCCATATCTCCGGACCTGGACAAGTGAAGTGGGGAAAAAAGGAATTTTTAGAGCCAGCTCAGCGAATCGGCACGTCAAGGATGCTGATGAACGTACACAATGCAGACACGAACTCCTCATTGTGAGAAATGATGACCTGGAGGTAACGTCGCCACGTCAGAGACGCTAGATAGCTCCGATCACGGAGGAGACGTACCACAGCGCCTGCCCAGTCACGAATGGCGACGGCCAGTCCACCCAATGCTTCACGGTCCAAAAAGTTACTCGGTTCGTCGAGCACACAGATCTAAAGACCACAGCAGAATGAGCAGGTAGCCAGACCCGACGAAAACTCATGCCGTACCTGAGGATTGTTCCAGAGACACGCAGCGATGACGAGCTTGATCTTCTGGCCTGTAAAAATACCAATCGGTACCCACGCTGGTCAGGAACAAGCATCATGCCTACCTCCAGAAAGACCAGATATCTCGTTGTACTGGGCGATATCTCCGTCCAGCCCAATATCCTCCAGATGTTTACGAACGATATGAGCCGACGTGTCACGTTGGCCTGCTCCTTCTCTCGAGGACTCCAAGTCATCAAACTGATGCACCAACTTTCCAAAGCCCTTCTGAAGCAATTCTTCCCTCGGTATCCAGCTGTTGAACTGATGATCCAGCCCTGGTGGCAGCCGCACGTTAGAGCAGATCTGTCAAACAGAGTTTGGGACGACTTACCACGCCACTTGATCTCATATTGTAAAGACTTCTTGAGCTTTTGCCTTCCCATGATCAGCTATGCAACGCACGTCAGTGATTATGTGATCCGGTGATGCGGATGACACCGACCTCTAGTTTGCGCCTTTGTCCGTTCCTTCCGACGAACTCGGTCTCTAGTAAAGCTTTATCCTCGTCTGTGAGGACGCGCGTTGCCTTCTCTAGGATCTCCCCTGCGTTCATGTATCAGACACACGTTCCGAAACGGAGATCAACTACACGAACTATCGTGGCCGTCCTGGAAACGCCACTGGATGTATTGAACCGGGGTCTTTTCAAGATGACGCTCTAATCATGCCATTATGAGTCGACTGACAGTGCCACATGAGCGAAAGCAAATACCAATATGGTGCGTTGCATGCTGAGAGACATATCCAATCCGAAGAGCAGGATGTTTGTATACAGTGCCCTCCTGCGGCTCTGTCTCTCCCTGCACAGCATGTCAGTTTTCCATGAAATTCTCCATAGCAAGATACACACCGTCAAAAGCTTGACAAGCGTGGACTTTCCAGCGCCATTAGGGCCTACGATGCCGACTCGGCTACCAGAACATCATCAGTCAGGACGCGCCCGGAGCACATGATAACAAAACAGATTGTTTCACCTCGAGAGCGACAATGCGCAGCTGGCATTGTAGAGACTCGGCGTGCTCCGTCCAGGATATGTGAAGGTGCAGTTTGTCATCTTGAGGATGGCGCGCGTATTGCTGCGCACGCCCATCAAGGACCCAGGAGGGGGGAAGGAGAACTTGACGGACGTTGCCGCAAGAGTGTAGTACGACTTGGCCTCTGGATGTTCCTCGACGAACGAGGACAAATTGCCCGGATAATACACCAACTGTACAATCCATCAGCGTTAACTGGGAACCAGCAGTTACAAGACTCAACCAACCTTTTTGGACTCGTAATGAATTATATCGGTCGTTACCGTATCAAGGAATCTGAGCGGTTGCGAATCAGCAACTGTCGGGCAACCATCTGCACTTACTTACCCCGAGTCGTGACTAATAATGAGACAAGTAACGTTCTTCTGGGCCATGAGGTATTGTTCGAGCCATTGTACAGATGCTCGGTCCAACTAGACGGTATTCAGTGCCGATGCTAACATGATTAGCCAGGATACTTACATGATTGGTAGGCTACATGCGCAGATGCGCCACTTTCGTCAGCACGTAATCAGGCAGATCAGCTCAAAGACCCACCTCGTCAAGTAACAGCAAATCAGCGTGGTAAAGCATCGCTCTGGCCAGCTCCAGCTTCATCTTCCAGCCGCCAGATAATCCGCCGACAATCTCGGCCTGTCTGCTATCATCAAAGCCAACTTCCAATAGCTGATCACGGATCTTCGACCGTGGAATACCAGCTAGGGCCTTATCTGAAACAACGACCGCACCGCTCAGCCTGAGCGCATCATCATGGACCGGAGCACGTACCTGACGCGATGAAGTCGATGACAGACAGCGAGATATTTTCGCCCTGGAGCGAGTGCTCGACCATGACGCATCGCAACTGATCCTGCGGAGGAAAGTTTTCCACCTTTCCATCGCGTAGCTGACGCATGAGCGTCGACTTTCCTGATCCATTCGTACCGAGTATTCCGTAGCGACGACCACGGATCAGGCGTAAGCGCGTGTGCGATAGCAGGAGGAGGGCGCCATATGCCAGCGAAAACTGGGTGTCGCACAGGAGTTCGCCCTCCTCTGAAGACCCATCGTCTGCTACTGCATACTTTGCCTACCGACGACTTCAATGACTGCAATACGCAAGCTCGTAGTCGATGCTTACCTTGTCGACAGCGTAGAAGTGTGAGCGGACGAGCTCTGCGAAGCTCGATGCGGCTTCGCTCCCGCCAGTGAACCAAGGCGCAAGGAATGAAGCGATGCAGCGTTTCCAGACCTCTGCATCCGAGAATCGTCTGTCGTGGACCAGATCGGCCGTCAAGTCTGCTTCAAACTCGAGAACAGCCTTTAGCAGAGGATGGCACGGGATACGCGGGCCGTTCGGATTTTTTGCAGAGATGACAGCAAGCTCGCCGGGCAGCAGGGTGAGCAGCGCAGACAGCACAGAAGACGATTCCGCTACGATGTCGCGGGGAGTTGGGGGAGCACCATCTTTGGACGCGCCGGACTTGAGGAGCGTGTTCAACGCTGTTTCTGCGAATGCGCGGACCTAGCCAACCCAGATAGCTCAGCAACAGTGATGGACTCGAGCGCATGGTCACGAACCTCAGGGAATGCCGCCCCCTTCGCAATCTTATCCACACCATCTACAAGAGGGCTCAAATACGTGGCAGCCACGTTCGGGTCCCGGACCAGCTTCACAAGGTTGTCAATGACAACGACCGTCCTCCGTTGCACTTCCATCGATCGGTCATTCAAGGCGCGAATCATTAGCGGGACAAGCACAGCCAGTGCCGGAGCGGTGACCTCGGCCACAAAGGTCGTTGAGGAGAGGGCCTTGATGCAGGCAGGGACGGAATCAGGGTTGGCCATGCACTTGACGAGAGACGGGATATGAGGGCTGAGATCGGGATTAGCGAGTGTGGAGCAGAGCGCTGTCGCGCATTTGATAGCAGCAGAAGACACCTGCAATGAAAGAGTCAAGTAAGATCGGAGTGTGATGGGTAGTGCGACTTACCTCCTGTTTCGTGTCATGCATCGCAGCCTCTACCTTCGGAATGGTAGTTCCAAGCTCATTCGCGACAGCGTCCCGAGCGGTAGTGGAGAAACTCTTGATAGAATCTAGTACGCCGACCTTCGTGCGCCATTTACCGCTGTCGAGGATGTCCTCCAGCGCTCGAAACAGCACTCGGGTAGACTCCGGCGGGTACAGCTTCAGGATGCCTTTGACGGCGGCGCTTGCCGCAGAACGAACCACATCTCCCTTGTCCATGTATAGGTCGAAGAGAGTGGGTAGCGAAGGCAGGAGCAATGGTGCAACGGGGGCACCAATGATAGTGCACATCGATTGGAAGGCGACAGCAGCAGATTCGCGCTCATAACCGGACTTCTTGTTTGTGGCGAATGCGTGTAGTGTGGACAGTATATTGGCATCGCTGGGGGCCGCTCAGAACAAGTACAATGCTTGAGTGCAAATTTTTTAATCTCACCTCAATGTTTCGAGACCAGCTTTGGATATCTCCCGGGCAAGGCGGTCAGCGGCGGCCTTTGCATCTTAACGTGTGAGTTAGCGAGCAAAGCCACCTCACAATCTGCATCGCTTACCTGGCGCTGTAGGGGCTGTGCGAAGTGCATCCAAGACAGGAGTAAAGCGAGATTCGAGAGCTGGAGAGACGGCGACAGGCGACATCGTGATTAGAGTGCAGCAGGCAGTCTGGAGAGAGGCTGGAGAATCTATCGAATTATCGTGGAGTCCTAGAGAGAAATGGATGGCTAGATGTACAGATGCAAAGTCTATGGAGAAGACAGTCGAGCAGACTGGTCGGTAGCCGGACGAGGAAGAGCTGGCAGAGGGCAGGACGCGAGATCTGTCAGAGTCCCAAATTTTTCCACATGTGATCGGCTTTCGGTGATGGCCTTTCGTAATTGCGACCCATCAAAATTGGCGGATTATTTATTGATCTCTTTCTCCTCCATAGCTGCCGAGAATATTGCTTATGCTCTCTGGAAGCTCAATGATGCCTTGTCAAGAACCTTCACGTCGGCAGAACGAAGTGAATCATCATGGAGATGTGTGCTGCCAGCGACGGAGCTTTCTGCTTGCAACAAGCCGGCTTGCCAGGCTGCCTGGATCGTCCACCTCTCTGGGCAGTAGGTCGCCTGCAATCGACCACGAATTCTAAAGTTGGAGGCTCCACGCTTGACACCACTGATGCTCATGCATGCATATGCCGAACAAACGCTCTCTTTGGGCAGGAGGTACCGGCTCGACGTAGTACCCCGTGGAGAAACCAACAACATTCGACCCGCTCCAAATGGTCTTCTCATCGGAGAGTGGCTCTTGCTCTCGTCACCGGTGTCGAGTAGCTTGCGCGGATAAAGCTGCTGAGTCCTTCGAACATCCTTCAGTTGTCCCTCGCTGATAGCACATATAGGGCTCATGAAACCTTAGGCTCATCTAGAGTGCGATGCGGTGTACATGTATGCCTGGCAGATTATTTGGATACGTTATAAATGACCTCTGATGACAGGATGGGTCCTCGTTGCTTCGCGCGAACAGCTCACTAGACATGCGTGTTTGATGAGTTCCGGCCGAACAATCGAGCTAATGCGGCTATTTGCTAACGAATGCAGCCTCACCGTCATCTAAGTTCTGGACTGATACCGCGATAGAACATTGTCTTTCGCGTAACTCATGTCCAAGGACCGAGGATGAGGGGCCTGATTATCGATTGCGTCATGCATAACTTGAGGACAGGGGACGATGAACGGATGGACGTCGCGCGGCTGCGAGGATCGGAAACCTACGAAGGGCTTGACGATTGCCCGACCCGTGCAACGGTCCATCTAGAGGCCCCAGAAAGACTCCCAATCGATGTCGAGCATCCACGAGCGTTAGCCTCACTGTCGGGTCTCACTTATTCATCCTGCCCGTCCGGCCCGTATCTGTTGTCGCCGGATGTATAAGGCGGAAGAAGAAGAAGGAAAAGAAGCCGGAATACAAGAGGAGGAAAAGGAAGGGACTGTAGGTCGCCCGTCCGGAATCCTCATACTCATGTCACGTTTGACACGGAACCCAGCCATACAAGGGACAAGAACTTCTCTTAGCGATACCGCTCATCAGTCTCGTTCCGGCGCCCAAGTCAGTTGTGAAAAGCAGACAGTCAGGTGGCTGAGAGCTTAACAGCGAGACTGCTGGTTCGGGGAATGACTGTTGGGGCAGGCATCAATTGTGAGCGGCATGTCAGACACCCAGCCGATATCATGACGTGTAGGAGTCGAGGAAGAGAAGTCCAGCAGTGGGAACTGAATGCAAGAAGTCGAAGTGAAGTGAAGGGCTTGAAGAACTGAGGAGATAGCTTAACTGAGGAAGTTAAGCGGGCTCTTGCACTTCAGCGTTTCAGCCCCTTATACAAGGGGCGAAGCGTCACCATCAATCTGTGATTTCGGGAGGCATCGTCTGCTCAGCATATGCATTGACGTGGCAGTTCAGATAGGACGGTCGCAGTCATGCTACCATCAGTGAAAGGCCTGTTCGGTCGTTGCGCTGAATCCAAGTGCAGGTAAGTCTCACGTAGCCTGTTGAACGATCCGGGAGCCAACTTGAGCGTACACTTACGATCAGCGCGTTTAAATGCAGGTCACGGGATCGCGTCAGTGCAAGGTCGTATCTCGGCGCTAGCACCAAGCGGTTCTTGCTGTAGTGCGTGGCTCATACAGGGTATGCCCAGACTTTCATCCGACTGCTTGTACATGGAAAACCTGAATCGCACCTTGAGAGGTAGCGCAGAGCCAATAGCGCATGTCGATAAGCTGCCCGCTGTGTAGGTCGTTCGTTTTGAGCGGAGACATCCGAGCGGTGACCACAAGTACCATGTACCGATGACGCTCACCCAGTGATCATGCTATTGTTGTGACAATGCCTCGAAGATGTCTGTTGTTGTCGTGACGACGACCGTGCCTTCATGTGGAATTTGATGCTTTCTTCCTCATGACTCCGGTCATCCACTGCAAACTTAACGGGTGAGTTATGATATCTTTTAGTTCTTCTGCTTCAGTCTAGATGGTTGTTCTTACGCGGATTCCGGTATGTTAGTACTTCTCGTCGTCGCACCAGCGCATCATGCACGGGTGACAATTGGGCGTTCTAAGATAGCCGCGTCACGAAGATGCTGCAGACTTCGCGACTAGAAGCACTCTTCACAGGAATTTGATGTTTTGTTCCAAATGAGGTAAAGTCATTCGCACATCTTCACGCATCTTCGACGCCCTTTCTTCGGCGCTCATTGCCCGTTTCTGCCATCGTTGTCGTCTCATAAAAAGTTATATTAGATGCCGCGCATGACTTCTGCCTTACGGCAAGTCATGATGGGTACCTTGCACAATGATCGCCGTCTCGTATTTTGTACACCCTTGTTCGCTCAAGGCTAGTTGCGCGAAGTCGAAGCCCACGCATGGAGGCCGGCGGTAGGGAGCCTTTCCACGCCGCGCATCCCGAAGCATTTGAATGTTGATGCACAAGCTGTGGTGTGTATCTTTCCAGAGTCGCATTGGTGCGTAAGATGGGCAAGATAGCGCAATGTGTGTAAGTTAGGAGACATGAGGTTTGGGCGCCAGGATCCTGAGCATTGACCACAGCCGCGAGCTCATCGATAAACTTGGCGATCGGTCTCTATACATCAAACTTCCTCTTCTTTGTGCTCTGATGTCGAAGGTAGCATGAAACGTGTCGGCGTTTCTGTAACAACATTCACTCCGAGTCGCCGTCCTTGTACGACTGCGAGTCCAAAATTCCACAGCTGGACACGTCAACAGATTCAGAATCGATGATGCCTGTCGACGGACTGATGCGTGAAGCACTTCTACTTCTCTGCGATTCAGTCTTTTACGTTTGCGCAGCAAGAATCGCTTGCAAATAACCAATTCGCCCATTGAAACACGGAGGAGAGGACGATTGATCGCCTCTCTATCGTACCCTGTGCATCAACCATAGCAGATCTCCCGGGTACTAGATCACAAGAAGAATAAGATATACAGGTAATTCGCTACATATGTCACGATTCGACACAATGCAAGATCTAGTAGAACTGTAGCGTCATATTCAGTAGAAAGAGGGAGGCATTAGTGGCATATTCTACATATACGCATATTGTAACCGTTGCTAGCATACGACTCTACACGATATAGACCAGAGAAGTATGCATACTACTGCAGTGAATATGTGGGTGAATAGGATGGTGCGATGTATATGTAATGGGATCAGGAAGTCCGTCCGGATGTATGCAAAATGAGATGATAAGGTATAATAAAGAATGATAAACAAGTGATACCCGAGTGTTCAATGCAAATACATTACGTGCATAGCAATGTCAGTTTATCAATGGCTGAGGACGAGAGCGGCTATGACCAGGCCAATATTTTACCTGAACGAAAGAGGAATGCGAGTCCCGGATCAGTACTGATATCTCTTTTCTTCTTCGGGGCTCCGGGTTCGATGCTGCATCGAAGGGGCCGGCGATGGTACGAGACGGCCGGGAGGGTGGTGGGACACATCACCAGGCCGCACGACCCCATATGGCTGGCCGACAGTGGCTGCGCCCGACGGATGAGCACCATAGGGTCCGCTGCCAGCAGCCGGGAATGGCTCGCTGGTAGTGGGAGGCGCAGCGTTGGAGGCTTGACGTGAGCTCTGCCGCATCGCCTGCCGCTTATTTTGGAACCTATCGACGTCGAGCAGGGGAGGGTTGTATATCAGACGATGATAGCTTTGACAAATCAAGCACAATCGCTTACCAAATCTGCACGCTCCTCGCAGACATATTGAGCCTTCTCGCAAGATCGGCCCGCTCCTCAGTCGATGGGAAGGCAGTCCGATTGTAAGTCTCATTCAGAACCTTCAGCTGCTCCGGGTCGGCTCGCTTTCGTTTCTTTTTGATAGTGGGCTCGGACATGGAAGCTTCTTGGCTATACGTCGACGGTGACGCCATGCCTGGTATGCGTGGGTATGGCGACGTCCCATGCACTGACAGCCGTGACGGCCCAGTACGATCAACGGACATCGAGGCGCGTCTTGGTATACCGCCAGTAGCGGGGTCTATTCCCATGGCAGGAATGGGAGGAGGGAGGTTGCGCGGGTCGGGAGGGGGATAATAAGAAGGAGGCTGCTGTGGATGTTCTGTATATGGATTATAGGCGGTAGGGTAGGCGTTGTTCTGTGGTCTGACGTGGGAACCAGCCATCATTGAAGGGTTCATAGCGCCGGCATGAGCCTGCCCTTGTGGCATATTAAGTGGTGGTAAAATGCGGGATTCATGTGGATCCTGCAGCATGGTCGACTGACCCCTGGCAGGATATGCGGCAAACGGCTGTTGCGCAGCAGGATATCTAGGATCGGTTGCATATGCTGTCGGTTGTTGCTGCGCAGCCTCTGTGGATGACGCGTGAGTAGTAGTCTACGCTGTCTCGCACACTACTAACGTGGATTTATGGACCAGCCCGCTTGGTTGAACGCTGCTGCAGTATAGTCAGCACGAGCTTGCGTGGGTTCTTGCTGAGGATATTGATTAGAGGAAAACGAGAGGTCAGGAACTACAGTAGATGCTAGATATTGAGCGTGCATTCATACAGTATGAGTGGTGTTGAATAAAAACGGACCTGGAGAACGTGAGGCTCGAAACGGTAGATGAAGAGGAGGGAGCACAGTTCGCCCACCCTGTCCTAGGTTAAAGATTCCATGGCCGCGACGGGGGGTGTTGGCGTTACCTCCGGTCGGAGTACTGCGGCGAGGTGTTCTCGAGAAGCAGCCGTAAGAGAAGTGATCGTCCTGTGGATGCGACATCGCAAATCCAAGCGAGAAATGAAGAAAATCCTCCGAAATTCGCGTATATTTCTCGACCATTAAGTACTCAGAGGCACGAGGTCTGCTATGCATATCGTCAATGCTCAAATGGCAGGTAGCGGAGCTCGCCGACTCGGCCAATGCGATCGCCTAGCGACTAGGGCACGCCAACGCTGTTACACGTACGATGGACGCAACAAGCGAGTGGGTCCGAGTCGTACACCGGATACAGTACACGAGGTAAAGCTGAGGTCTGGGGTGATGGGCACGAGTAGATGGGCACAGCACGCAGCGTGCCCTGCCGGAGTATTGCCAGACCTAGGAGAACGCGCTGAGTGAACGCTGCGATCGTCAGAGGCTGTGTCGACGACGATGCGAGGCTAGATGGAGGCACGCACTGCAGGTTGACGCTCTGTTAAAATCACAGTTAGGCTGGAATAGCCTCGCGGCGGCTCGGCGTCCTTATGATGCAGCTGGTCAAATGCAGGACCAAACACGACTTTGGCTTCGGAAGGGACCACACCACATGCCTCGTGCCGCTGCCGCGCCATGACATCTCCAGCAGATAGTTTCCCAGATGTGAACACCGCCGAAGGAGCCTCTAGACTGTAACTTTCCCCGAGTCTATCCGTTGTCTTGGTGCAGGGTCGAGCGGAGACGGAGGACTGGCAATTGCGACCGGAGGTATAACCGAAACGAAGGCTACGAGTCTTCTGGATGCCGATTTAGCTCCATCAAAAATTATCGCGGCATACAATTGGGTGTCGAGTCAAAGTCGGTGATTGACCCTAAGCATAGTAATACGCAAACATACAGCCGACTATTAGCTACTGTATTGGACACGTAAAACTTGACCAGTTTGAATCGGACCGGGGATTCTGTTGCTTGTATCCGTACAGAAGGAATCTTCCGATAAACATAGATTTGGCTTCTGATAACAATGCGGTGAGATCTCGAAAGTACAAGGATCGCCCGAATTCGCCATGCGAGTAATCTGCACGAAGACGTTCAGAAGAGGCGATACCAGCCTAGAGTGCATGCGCCTCGCGAAGGTCGGGGGCCACGTCAGCGGCAGCTCTGTTCTCGGCCATTGCAAGAAGGACCACCATGGAGACGACGGTTGACCGTGGACGTGGCAAGAAGGGGACATGCGTTTGGTGTGTGGCACCTCAGCACTCAGATCTCTCCCACGTGACCGCGCCTGCTAGATTGGGACGGTAGTGTCGCGCTGCCGCCGAGGGCATCAGTGTTCACCAGGTCTGTGGCCGCGCACAGCTAGTGCTTTCTCGTCGACCTTCATGTCCGTAAAGCCGCGTCGTGCGCTGCCCACGCCCCCCGGGCCTCCGCCACTGGAATATCAAGCTTACTACGTCCCGCGAGAGGTCCATCCAGGTGGTCTCCCCGATCTGTATTCTTTCGGTAATCCGTACAACTCTCCTTATCCGTACCCTCCGTTCGTGCCTCAAACAGCAACGAGTAATGACGATCAGCCCACCAGCCTGAGGGGTGGTACATTGCTACATAAAGGCTTCTACGATTTACTCGCATTGATTCCTACACCGTCTCCATCACGATTATTCTGGCGCGACGATCCCGAGCCAATAGCAGGACCGAAATATGAGGACTTCATCTCGAATATACCTGAAAGGGCAAGCCCACCGGTATCTGCTGCGCCTGCAAAGAAAGGGCGAAGAATCAGTAAGGACATGGTATCAAAGCCAACAGGATTCATGTATGTTCAGTACATTTGTGAAGGAATCATGCGTTTCACGCGTGCTTGTGCCAGTCACTTGATTCACGCTTCCGACGTGGACCAGGCCGAGGCTCTGCTCACTAGATGGGGACCAGAAGGACAAGGCAAATTAGGAGGTCAGAGATCTCAGGTTCTCGTCGACATCCTCTGCTCTAATTCACTGCCGTCATGTAGATCCCCGCTGGGCAGAACCCATCAAGAGGTGTATCAGACAGAATAATCAAGCTAAAGCTATCAATGAGGTCGTCAATGCCATGAAACCTTCGCAGACAACTTCATACAGATCTGATGCAGAACCTACTCCACTTCACGTTGTGAACGGAATGAGTACAACAACGTCATCCACGATTACAACGGCTGCTCGAGAGAATGTCCCCATATCGACTTTGCCATCCCCTGGTTTGCCGCCGCCTTCCTCGCCCAGTCAGGCTATCGGACAGCCGGACAGCTCCACCATTCGATGGGTTGCTGCACTTACGACTCACGCCGAGCACGAGAATGAAAATGCGGACAGTCCCGACGAAGGCAGAGACACACCGACCATCCCTCCTCCCCGGAAGGAAATCAACCCGTCTTTGGCTACTTTGGAAAAGGCCGTCTCCGCGAAAATCTATTTCGAGAATTTATATTTTCCGTTACTGCGACATCCTCCATCCAGAGAGCAGAGACGTCTAGCCATGGAGAAGGACATGGCGAATATGCAACTAACGGAGGTTCAAAAGGAGTCTCTACGGGCGAGATGGCGCCAGAACGAGACAGACTATTTGCGAGAGCAGAGGCGAAAGGTGGACGTTAGCGCATTCGTCAAGCTGAAAACAATTGGACACGGTGGGTTCCTGTCGCCATCGTTCTCGGATGTTGCTCTGACAGCCGCCATTGTTTTAAAGGCGCCTTCGGCGTCGTTTCTCTTGTCCGTGAACGTTCTACGGAACAGCTATTTGCCATGAAGCAGGTGACTCGCCTTCATCTTTTTCCAGATTAATGACTCGGCATCATTCATCATTCATTTGTTCTTATCGGTTCAATCTATTTCAGCTGCGCAAGACAGACATGTTACGTAAGGGACAAGAAGGACACGTACGAGCGGAAAGAGACATCCTCAAGTCAGCTTCATTGGTCAGCACTCCCGGAGGGGCTGAATGGATTGTCAAAATGTACTACAGCTTCCAAGATCGTGACCATCTCTACCTAGTGGGTTCAGCCTTCCTTGCATTTAGGTTCGATATAATTTACCATCTGGGTACTGATTTCATTTCGATTTCATATCCGATAGGTTCTGGAATATATGGGCGGAGGGGACCTGTTAAACCTTCTGATAGAGAAAGATATATTTGAAGAAGACTTTACGCGGTTCTATGTTGCAGAGGTGGGGCCTCACCTGTCCTTTTGTTTCTATTTTTCACCGTGTCTCGCTCTCTTGCAACGAACGGTTCGATGTTCGCCTTTCACCTCTAGATGGTATTGGCCATCGAAACATGTCACAAACATGGATTCATTCACAGGGATATCAAGCCGGACGTGAGTCTATCGAGTCAGCCAATTGGCGCTCTCGGATAATTTCGTAATGCATGCATTCCTATCGCAGAATTTCTTGTTCGATCCGAACGGGCACATCAAGCTGAGTGATTTCGGCCTTGCGTGAGTATCTGACCGCCTCATCCCCGGTATTGGGCTCTGTTGACCGCATGATTCCAATGGCTGTATTAGAACGGATCTGCATTGGGCGCACGACACCTCATGTCAGTACCACATGCACATGCTCTGCATTGCCCCCGTCTGAGTCGTTGTCATCGCGTCTAGACTATGAGCAACAGCGCCTTCACCTCTTACACAAGCATGGAATTGACTTAGAAGAGTCGTACCGCCCGTCAGACGGCATGCGAACGAAACGCTTGGACCGCAAGGAGGTGGAACGACTGATGGGCGGCGGTGATGGTCAGACAGGCATCTTCACGTGGAGAGAGCGGAATCGCAGAAAGGTGCGGTTTCATCTCAGTCAAAATGTATAGCGGCTTATTTAATACTCTGAATAGCTGGCATATTCAGTGTGAGTCGCATTGTCGACAGACGATCATCATTGGTGCCGAACTGACATGATGGGCACAGTTGCGGCACGAACTCCTACAGTGAGTCTTACCTGCATGTGAAGCTGTCGTTCGCTGATTGCGCTTCAGTGTCACCTGAGGTTATTCGAGGTCACGGCTATACCTTTTCATGCGACTGGTGGAGCCTCGGAGTAATCATGTTTGAATGCCTTTATGGGTATGTAAACTTCTTCGGAAGGTATGCGTTATTGAGACTGGCTCGCTTTGGACAGATTCCCACCATTCGTGAGCAATTCGGTGAGTTTACAAGCTATTCCTATCGGCTTCTGGATCTCGGCTTCCAGACGTGTTGAAACTCTATATTTTTTCACGCAATCAGCGACACGTAACTCGGCAGAAAATTTTGAATTGGCGACAATCCTTGCGGTTCCCGTCTCGTCCTCGTGTCTCCCGCGATGGCGTTAATTTGATGGAGCAGCTCCTCTGTGAGCCCGAGGATCGCCTCGGCTCTCAGACTTCGTCATCCGTCAGCAGGCCGAATTCCATGATTGTGCAGGCTAGACGAAGCGGTTTCATATCCACGACTGGGGCTGGTAACGCGGATGGGGCTCATCTCATCAAGGTACAAGTCTACTGTGGAGTATGATGGATGAGTGATTGACGTGAGAGCTTTAGGCTCATCCGTGGTTCCGCGGCATTGATTGGGAGAATATCCACAAGTATCCCGCGCCATATCGTCCCCAACTGTGTGATCCAGGCGATACACGTCACTTTGACGATGATATTCCAGCAGAGGTGAGGCCCTGAAACCGCAACGTTGCCCGCTAGCTGCTCATCGCATTCGGCTAGCCTCTTGCGCCGGCGAACGGTGCTGCTGCGGATGCCACCCGCGATCCTCTCCTTCGGGATAAGATACACGGTCAGGAAATTCTCGAGGTCCGCAAAGCGCTGGCGTTCGCCGGTTTCACCCACAAGAGCCCACGAGTGATCAGCTACGTGCGGGCTGACAAAGCCTTCGATCCGGCGCCGAACTCATACGGTAAGGAACAAACAGACAGGGGGCGTTCCACGATACGCGAGACCCGCGGCATTGGTAGAGGAAGAGCAATCTCAATGTAAATGATATCTTAATCGTCGTAGCGTTCTTTCGTTCCTATGTTTTGAATTCTTCTTGCTTCACGGCCAAACGACCGAACTGCTTGGGAGTTATATCTTGTTACTAAGTAGGACATCTGTTACGCCTGGAATGCTGTTCGTGCTGCAATTTCTCGTAGCATTCGCGGAGATATCAATAGCCGAGATCCTGAGACAAAGCGCAATGAATTTGTCCGACAATGATCAAATCAACTCGTTGTATATGCGCAGATCAGTCGCCGCTTGCAGTGCCTCGAAACGGTGGTCTCCGAGATACACGGGCGGTCGTCGAGGAGTCGACTTGCCAGACTACTAACCGAGCTCGCGTCTCGAAAACATGTTGCAGTCAGCGAGAAAAACTGCGCTATTCAGGAACGTGGTAGAAACCGATTGACAGAGGCTGTCCGTCACAGTCGCGTCCACCACGACGTACGTTCATCACAACCCCGCCACCAGAATGGATGTGAATTCCCTCCCACGACTTTCCCACCTCCTCACATCACCTTTCGTCGCGGCGAGAAGGGAAGCGATGTGTGGGAGCATCGACGAAGAAGGATAGTACTTTTCTTATTGGGCGCTACACGTTTCGCTCAACGCGAGATGGGCATGTCTGTTGCGATCATCACCCTTGCCGAATCATGACGCACCGTATCACACCATACTTTGCCACAATAGGCAGCGAAGATCCAAGCAGTCGCCACTGACCTGCTGGAACAGTGAAGGCAGCTGGGGCACGCCAACTTCACGGATGAACAGGGCGATCACTTGACACTATCCGGCGAGTAATTACCCAAGTCGGCCAATCGCAATTCGCACTGAACCCATCGCAACCGATGTACGTCCACGGTACATCAACCAAATTATTCATTTCCACTGCTAGATCCTCGATGAGTCTAAAAGTCAAAAGTTTTATGAATGAGATTGCACCGAAGAAAGTGAGTTATATGAACTGTACCTTTGCCGAGATTCGAATTGACTGGTATACGGCAGTATTAAGTCCCATGGTGATTGGACGTAGGCTTGGAGTCCTGATTCTAAACTCCAGAAGCTTGTGAGAAGCGACTCCAGCACGGGTGCTGCGATAAATTCTTCTGTGGGGCATAGGTGAGTAAGGCAGACTACGTGAAATCCCGGCATGGTCTACACCAGGATGTGATATCTTCGTGGCTTGCGGAAATGGTACGGCATGCTGTGCATTCGCGGCCGAGAAGCGCCCATGTATGGCTGGAACAATGCTGACTTGTAACGTTTCTCGTATTTGTGCTGGGAGGAAAAGACCAGTCTGGAAGCGAATTGACGATAGGTCCGCTGCCGCATAAGGGGATCCATCTACAACCCCGTCGGATACTTGGCGAGGGGAGATCGAAAATGAGATATCTCGTTGAAGGTGACATCCCGCTGCAAAAGGTGCGCGATGTACGGCAGGCATCAGCTTTGCGACATCTCACGCACAGGAATACACCGAGATGGCGGACTTGGACTGGAATGAAGGTTCGAAACGACAAGCTGGCGATACACGTTCGAAAGGGCTCGAAAGGGCCACCGTGCTGCACACCGAGAGCCACGGAGTTTGCCGGGCTTCCCAGAATAGTAGTCGCTGTGGAAGATCAAAACTTTGAACCCTCCCATTTTACCATGAAGTTAAGTTTCGGGGCTTGTATGCAGGAGCATGCTCGCGTTACACCGTTGAAGAATCTTGCAGAAGAAAGTGAAAACGCTTTTGAGGAGCTCCGTGCGATAAAGTTTTTCAAACGCCGCATTCCACGACTTTCGGCAGCTAACTGATACATACTGGCAAACAGAAGTGCCACCATTATCACCGGAGGCATGGGCCCATGATTCTGCCCGAAACATTTTGGACACATTGTAATAACAGTCCAAATAATTATGCAATGTTTTTAGCACATACATTTTGAAGTCATTTTGAATGTTTTAAAATGTTTTAAGCATCAACATTGCAGCACAATTTTGATAGCATTCATAAAGATGCAAGAATGAGACCCCAATGCTGCAGATGACAGCATTTAAGCATTATTGCAATAGCATCCTAAATGTTTCTTGGGAGAAAATCTCAAATGATACCTGTGAGTGGCCATGATGTTCTCAAGATGTTCCCAATGGATTCATCGTGATCGCATAATTGTTATTACTATATATAGTAATGTGCTAACCATATTAGGACACCCCTGATGCGTTCAAGATGATTCCAGCCGGCACATGATGGAAAGCATTCTGGTACTCATCGTAACATCACGTTGATCACATTTGTAATGTACCCTTAAGATCCATTCAAAATGATACCAATATATTATATGAATGCTGGCCAGAGCAAAATTGTTGTCTCATCCTGGTGTCTTTCTGAATAATATCACTATTATTCCACAATGTGCTCACTCGAAATGATTCAAATCATTCCGTGATGTTTACATCAGTAACATTAGAGTTACATTGTGACTGTTATCGTGATGTGTCCAAAATGTTCCCAGCGGAATCATGGGCTCGCTCATGCCCCCGGTGATTATGATTCATACCGGATTGTTTTTCAGCGTCGTGTATATAATTAGGGCCCCTACAATTGTCCGGATACAATGAATACTAGAATAGCCAACTGAACAATTTAACTATATGGTCCCGTTCCTCAGGTTATCAAACTGACTCCCTTCGTAGTGTAACCAGTTCGGACTCCTATCCAACTCTCCCATAGCTTCCTTGACAACAGCCACCAAGCTCCTCCCGGGCTGCGGGTCTTTGCCCGGACCGCCCTCCATGCCATCTCTCGTACTCCCCTTGTCTCCGCTCAGCTCCCAGAACATGCTCCCTCCCAGACCCGAGCGAGCGATCCACTGGCCTTTCCAGTGCCCCACTTCCTCCGAATCAAAGCTCACCATCTCCCTCGACTGATAGTTATATCCCCAGCTCGCAACTGCTCGCTCGTCTCTCAATAGGTATGATCCCGGTAATGGCAACGCGCGATAGTCATAGACACCCTGCTCCCAGCTGCCTTGTCCGATGCCCTGGAATGACGTGCCAGGCCCGTCGGTATTCATGAAACTGCGACCATATAGGGGAATGCCAAGGATCAATTTGTCGGATGCTATGCCTTTAGACATGTACCACTGGACAGACTGAGACGCATTGATCTGTCCGCCAAACAGGTTTGCTTGATGGTTGGCAATTGAGTCCCACGACCCGGCTGAGCCCATATCAGCATTCGATAACTAACTTCCGTCTTGAAGTATGCTCACCGAAGTCGTAGGCCATCAGATTCCAAAAGTCAAGGTACTGGTCCATCTCGCGCGCGTGCAATTTCTGATAATTCTGTGGACCACACGGCGCAGCGATCTAGAAGCAAGATAAAGCTCCGAGTCCAGCCATATGCATGATGATAGGCATACCGTCAGCAGGAACTTGTAGTTGGCTCGTTTGCGCGCCGCGTGCGCATCCAGTCCTGCCCTGAGTTCTCGTAAGAGGTCTAGATAGCCTCGTGCTTGTGCGTCATTCTGCGGATATTCATAATCGATGTCAAGGCCATCTAGACCGTTGTCTTCGAGCAGTCTGATTGCAGATGCTACGAATTTCGATCGGAGAGCAGGTGACACGACTATCGGGTGGAACGTGGGAGAGTACGTCCAACCGCCAATAGAAAGGAGCACCTTGAGGTGACGGTTTGCTTGCTTCAGTTTGTATATGGCCTTGAAATTGCCATATAGGTTATGGCCGATATCGTTCCATGAATCCCCGGGGTAGTGGATTTCTTGGTCCGACCATGTGTCAGAGAGTACGACTTCTCCGGTATCTCCTCTGATATTGGCGAAGGCGTAAAGAATATGACTAGATTGGAAATGAGCTGAATTGATTAATATGCTGACGGAATCGGAGCAAAGGACACTACGTCAAGTTCTCCGCTGGTATCAGTGAAGGAGGGAACTTCCTCCCATAAATTCCCCTGCGACGATAGGCGTAAGCGACTTGAGAGCCGATCTAGCATCGAGAGTTTACCAGTTGACAAAGCTTACGGAGAACGTGAGGTGAGCACGTTCACAGCCTCAAGGAACGATGTACACACTATCCGACGCTGTATTTCCCATGCCTCGGCATCTCGCTGTCGTTCTCAGGTTCGGGTTTGCCAGTGATCTCCGCTGCTTCCTCCTGCACCGTCGTTCCAGACGTATGCTCGGATGTAATTGCGAGGTCCACGGACCAGCGATTCGCCTTGTACACCGCTAGGGCAACCAAGCAGAAGGTTGCAGCAAATAAGAGTACTCTGATAGGTGCGCGATATGCAAGGCGTGGTGGTTTCGGGTCAGGATGAGCTGCGCTGTGTTCGGCAGGGTCGCGTGCTACAGGTTCATATGAAGTCTGGGTATCTGGCATAACTACATCGATATAGCCTGCCTTTGGTGAGAAGGGCGTCTCAGATTCGGAGGCGTGGGACGGAGATTCCCAGCACGTGCAAAGACGCGCCCTGGGCTGTGGCTCTAATGTAACAATGTTGGATACGCGTGTCCTCGGATCTTTTGCAAGGCCAGTGCTTAGCAGTGCTTGCATGTCCTCGTAGCAGAACGTGTATGCATACGATTTACACTCAAGGAGGAACATTTCTTTACCGCCTCGCTACCGACGCGGCATGGAAACTGGCTGCGATGCTGCGGGACTGCACACGACAGGACGCATATTCCGATCAAGTTTGATTCGCAACGCCGAGGGAACGGAACAGAAAAATTTACGCCCAAGTAATGTTGATCGTATGATCCGTGTTCATCTGGTTTATGCGCAAGTAGAATCACGCAATACGCCAGGACCACATCTGGCCACGGTAACGAGGGCCATGCAAATTAATTCTTCCATGTCCAAGCAGCGAGCTCACAGCGATCGAGGACAGCCTGGCTTGATGTTAGGGGACGGTTGGTGATGTAATAATTGGGCCGCTGGTTTGCAGGGCAAAGCCTCACAACTAACGGGCAGGATCAGACTGCTCTGTTGTTTCAGTCGCGCACTCTGCGAGCAAGTGATCCGCGCACTGGGGAGCAAGGACCTCGCACCTCTGAGACGATACATCCACCGTAAGAGCAGCCTCGGCGTGATCGCGTCGAGGAATACATGCTTGCATAGGTGATGACCATACAACCCTTCCTTCTTTTTGCAGACTTTACCGACGCGCTGTCCGCCGTCCGTCATTCATCCCTTCATATCGTGCCATGGACGTGGCACATGCATAATGATCTTCATTCGCAAAATGGAGCATTGCACACTCCGTGCCAATGCGTGGGCGATCGACAACGGCGCAGCCTGACTCCAGCCAGACCGTCTCCCTTTACCTTGGACCTGGGCAGGCTGCGTCGGTGGTCGGACCTGCCGGCATGATGTAATCGATATCCGATGTCGGTGTCGCCGAGTCGCCGAAATTAAGGCTCAGCTAAGGCAATGTCAACCGTCATTGTGGCCGCGTTGTCTCCGATGCATGTCGGAAGCTATGCATAGTCTGTGAGCGCAGTCTCAGGATATTAAGGAAATCCGATAACGTTACACGCGCAGTCATTAATGACAGCGAGTGATATGATTGTGGAAAATGATGAAGAGAAATAGATTGTCCCAAAAGATTCCCGTGAGAAAACCATGCTGTAACGAGATGAACCTACAATGTATCTGCCCCGAACGGTCATCCACCTTTGATCTCCCTCCACAGCGGTGTGATTGCCTGTGCGACACAGTTGGCAATTACTTCCAAACAATCCCGCGTCTGCTCATCTTCAATGCTCTTCAAAATCCCTCTGGCTCTCCAGCGGTCGGGATGGAATCGTTTGTGACTCTTTTCCACGAACACCTTGTAATCTTGATACGGCACATAAGACCTTGCGGTACGGAAGAATGTCTCGACTGCATCCCAGTCAACATCTTCGACGGAAAGGTACGCGCGGGAGCGCAAGACGGGCCATGGGATTAAATCGAAGGTGGCAGGTTTGTCCACGGAGAACTTTGCAGTGTCAAATTCTTCAGAGAGCGTCTGGTACCACTGGATGGCACGCGAGGTAGTCCAAGGCCCATAGGCCCACCGCTTCTGCCGTTCCTGCTGTTTTTGACGTCTCTCCTCCTCGTGGTGGGCTCGCTCTCTAGCGGGCTTCTTTCGCTGCTCCGCCTGTGCTTTCTCCGCCTCCTGCTTCCGACATTGCTGCTCCATTTCAGCGGCTCTCCGCTCGGCTTCTTTCCGAGCTCGCCGAGCATGCTCTTCTGCATGCTCCGCAGCTTGGCGCTTTTTGGCGGCCTCTTCCCACAATGGTCTGTCCTTCTCAAGCTCGGCGAGCTTCCGGCGTGACTCCTCAATTGTGGCACGGTGCTGGGCTTCTTGATCAGAGTTGTCTTCAATTGGAGAGTCCTCATCCCGATCCGCATTCATATCTTGAGAATGAAACGGAAGTTAGCACACGGGCATCGAACTTAAATATTAAATGCATTTGAAATATTACCGGTAGAATGGTCGCGCGCGCTAGGCTCTGTTGGAATATTGGTCGAAGCATCACTCTCTGGAGACCGATGCCCGTTCGATTTGAGGTTTTCAAAGGGCCATTTCCCTGTTTTTCTCTTCCCGTTTTTCCGCTGAGCAAATCCGGAACCCATTGTCGGGAATCTTCCGGAATTCAACTGAGTGCAAAGGCGTTTAGGTTCGGGACTATCGCATCGTCCCGCAGCAGGTCCTTCGTCTGCAGCCAGTTCGGATACATTGACATGATCAGCGTGAGATGTACCTATGACACGCCTGTGAGGGGTTTGCAATCCATGAGCAACAAATACATACGTTTCCGCTTGGTAGCTTGCGTAGAACCAGCCTGAGGTACGGAGTCTTCGTCTGCTACAGTGAGGTCAATCATCTCCTGATCCTGATCGTTTGATTCCGCTGCCTGATCTCTCATCGGACGCCATCTCTGCCCGCGAGATTGAGCCCTGTTAGCGCCTGCGCGCGGGTGACCATTTCGATAAGACGTTTTTCCTCCTCCAGACTGTGCATGCTCCTTCGAGTCGAAGGCGGTGGAGCTACCATGACCTAGCTCTTCTACCCCACCCTCTTCATCGCCGGGGACAGTAATAGGATGCGATGGATCGCTTCCAAGGGCTTCCGGAGAATCATGCGGTGTTTTCCGAGATTTCTTAGGAGGCGGCAGCTCCTCGGAGGGAATGCTATCCAGAGATAAACGACGTTTGGCATCCGCCGGCGGCGGGGCAGAAGTCGCTTCCGCCAATGGATTCGGCAGCCTCGAAGGCATCTCGCGCTCATTCGGTTCGACCCGAGAGATGACTGTCATGTCAGGAGGCGATGGCACGAAACAATCATAAATTGGATCCAGTTTATAGATTTCCCATTGTTCTTGCGAACAGTGAACCAGCTCTCTATGAGCTGATCAATCGTAAGGCACGCGGCACTGCTTCTATAAACTTACCCGCAGATTTTAATGACTCTCGGCCAAGGTCCCTCGTCCTCCATGCCCTGTCCGAGACGCGCGCGTGGTACGAATCTCCAGGTACTCTGGCCGTTCGGAAGAGTCTCGATCACGATGCGCTTAGGACGACATGTTTCATCATGGAGAGACAGCTTGTTCAGGTCTGGAATATCGCCACGCGATGAAGCGGTGTAAGAGTTGAAAGATGCGAATGAGAATGTTGAACCGGGGACGCGATGTAGACGCGTGGGTTGCGAGGTGTCGAGTTGACCGGGCACAGTGCCAAATATCGAGGGAGGTATCGGTGATTCCCCCTCTAATTCGTCACCAAACATAGTGAGAGGCGAGCCTTAGAGAATGGTGATGATAAACAGATCCTCTGGACGCGGTGGCAGAGAAGGTTGAACCCGTGGACGCCACAGCGACTGCAGTAACGCACGTGATCGAGAGCACGTCCACTTACGGCAAGTGTTTGCGCTGCTTTGAGTTCGCCGTCAACCGCTTTGAGCTGCACTGGGGTGAGTCTGTGTTCGCTGATATCTGTGATTCCATGTCAATGGTATCGTTGCATCGCGTGTTCCGTGTTACCAATGCAGTTCTCTGGCAGTCTATGCGTCTTGTTACACAGCATTCTGTCCAGCGACGAGTCATCGAGAAGCTATGCAGTGGATGTGGTCATCTCAATAATATCTGACTTCGATTGACTCGAGTGGAGCACTTAAATTGCGCCTCCAGGTCTATTTATTCCCAAAACCCTCATTTCACACCAGACTTGACTTCTGAGTCCCCATCAGCATGACTAGCTTACGGGACTTCCAGAACGAAATCGACGCGATTCACCACCACGAGGTTGCCCGGCAAAGGAACCAACTCGCTGCTGAGAGAGCGAAAGAATTTGGCGCGAAGTTACCGACTGTCAAACTCCTAGCTACTGCTTCCGCAGGCACGACTGAGAGCACTGGCATTACCGACACGCTCAAGACACAAGCTCTAGTTTCGCAGCCCGATTTTTCGGACATAGATGATGAATTACAGGTAAACTTTGGTCAATGAATCAGAATGGCGGGCATTAATCACAACACGCTCTTTGGGGGACGAAGGTGCTCTTGCTCTCGCCCGTGCCTGCAGACCACGACCGAGCACGAGATGTAATTGCCTCTCTTTTAACACAACGGAGGGGGGAGTACCTCTTACGATTAGGAGCTCATCCTCCTCATGGCAAGCTATTCTTGAACGGAGCATCTGCGACCAGCGACCAGTGGCGAGGCGCAACGCGTACAGTGGATGAACTTGCCACATTGCGGAAAGAGGTTAGCAAGATCGTTGAAGAAGTTGGGGGAAAGGTATGTGGCTACGACTGGAGTTACCCAAGACTTCCTGACGCGTGAACATCGCATAGGCCACGGTTCTTTTTGAGACGACATCGGATCAGCCTCGAGCAACATTATTGCTCAGGTTACCCCCTGCGAATGTGTCATTAACTCCCGAAGTTCGATGTGCTGTTGTGGGGAATGTCGATAGCGGCAAGTCGACTACATTAGGTGTCCTGACTCGAGGTATGCTCTTCTTGTACATAAAACAGCACGCTACTAATGGGCGATTCAGGAGCACTTGATGACGGTCGAGGGCGGGCTCGAGTCAGCTTGTTCAGGCACAAACATGAGATTGAGAGCGGAAGGACATCCAGCGTTGGCATGGAGGTGAGGGACCATTACCGCTCGGCAAAACCTTTCATGGTCCCAAATAGTGTTTTCCTGTAGATTTTGGGATTTGGTCCTTCGGGCGCCCCAATTTTACCGTCTACAGCTCATCTGAATGACCACGACGCCATTCGACGCGAGAAGATGGGATGGGAGGAGATCTCGGCGCAAGCATCTAAGATTGTCTCATTTATTGGTGGATTTTTTCGCTGTTCGTCCAGCCGCACGTAATTGATTGTCACCTTTCTGCAGATCTCGCTGGCCATGAAAGATATCTGAAGACGACCCTGTATGGCCTGACGTCTGGCGCCCCTTCATGTGTTATCCTTATTGTTGGGGCCAATGCTGGGCTGATAGGTATGTCGAAGGAGCATCTTGCGATTGCGTTAGCCTTGAGCGTCCCCGTTGTCGTTTGTATCACGAAGGTGCGTGTGCGTGTCGCTGCTTCGTCTGGCTGTTGTAATTCGTGTATATGGTGACAGATCGATATGACCCCGCCGAATGTCCTATCCAAGACCATCGAGCAAGTCACCAAGATCATGAGAAGCCCGGGTTGTCGGTAGGTCATTTCTATCAGATGCTCCTACGACATTTCGAACACGTGTCATTACTAGAAAAACGCCTGTATTCGTAAAGTCCGCTGAAGTTGCTGTGGAACTGTCGCAAGTGTTTGCAAAGGAGCGGTATGTGTATATCCGAACGGGAGGATAAAGTCTGAGCGATTGTGATAGATTGTGTCCGACATTTCTGCTGTCCAACGTAACAGGGGAGGGACTTGACTATGTGGGTATGCTTGACTGAAATCCATTCAGTCGTGCTGAATTACTCTTATTCCAGCTCCGCATGTTCCTTAATCTCCTACCGGCCAGCGAGAGCGATAGCGAGAAGTTCGCTGCCGATCAACCATTGGAGGTAATACGCCCTTCTTATCCCTTACGTTCCGCGAACTGAGATTTGGCCGCTGTGTAGTATTCAATCACTGAGATATGGTACGTAACTGATTGCGGCGATATATCAGTATCACGCGTCTGACCTTTGAATCTGGCACACTCCACTCTGCATGAAGGTCCGTGCCGTATGTCGGTACCGTTGTCGACGGTATCTTGAACAGCGGGGTCATCAAAACGGGCGATGCCGTGTTATTAGGCCCTGACGCCAATGGTAACTTCCAGAGCACTGTTGTCAAGTCAATTCAACGAAAACGGTAAGCCAGTGTTTCCGAGCATGCGTTCCTGAGCCACAAGGTCACACGGCAATTAGTGCTCCGGTGAATAGCGCTGAGGCCGGGCAATGTGTTTCGCTCGCGCTTAAGCGTGTACGAAAAGGTGCCGTGCGCAAAGGAATGATACTTGTTCATAAAACGGAAGCAGTTCCAAAGGGTAGGTCGCGATCATCAATCCATTCGGCGACGTTCCAATGTGATGTCTGCCATACAGCCGTGCGAAAGTTCGAGGGCCAAGTCTTGATCTTATAGTAAGCATCACCGCCTTCCGTTCATCTGTCATTCCTGACGGTCAGTTGCAACCAGCCACAACACCACGTTGCAGAAGAACTACCAGGTCAGCGTGTGCATCGTTTCTCTAGTAACCACAACTCAGAATATCTTTTCGCGGTGCAGGCCATGCTCCATTGCGGCGTACGTTATGAAACACGCTTTCCCGGCGATTGAGCCACTGATGCATTTACTCTCACCCCCGTTGTAGGCCGTACGCCAGACCGTGCGCATTGTCAACATGGATCATCCGCAAGGTATCCTGCGTACCGGAGACCGAGCTACTGTCACCTTCGAGTTCATATCGCGCCCTGAGTTCATTAAGGAAGGGATGAAGCTGCTGTTCAGAGAAGGGAAGACGAAAGTGCGTTACATAATTCTCACGGCGAACAGCCACTCTGGCGGAGTCTCATGGCATCTCCAGGGTCTCGGTGTCGTAACGCGATTATTGTAATACCATCAATCCCCTACCTCCACCGATGGCATGGCATGATGTACAATACCGGAGGCCGAAGGCTCGAGCCTGTATGTATCAGACGCGGCCCACTGTATTAACAACGGATGTACAGTAGGAGCATGATCTCTTGTAATGTACAGTTCTTCGGAATGAGCTGTTGCACCATGTTGTTTCACGGTCTGTTTCCTGCCAGGAAGTATCCTCTGCGACCGTTACTTTTCGCCGGCCAGGGCATGAATCCGTTCGTGCCTGCTGCATCGTCCCTGGAGTATACCACCATCTCAAGACCATCGCGCACGACGACGATGGAGAAGGTGGTGGCCACCGTACGTAGTAGGCCACGTGCTCGGATACTGTAACTCTGGAAATCCTGCTCCGCACTCCGTGTGATCTCAATATTCCCCCACTCCTTGACGATCTTCGACCACAACGGACTGTGGTTAACCCTCTGCTCTTCGTGAATGACAAAGACCTGACGGACTCTCTTAATGGCCGCCGGCCTAAAGGCATAAATTTCTGTTCGAGATTGTACACGAGATTGCGTCTGCGCGCCTTCTACTGCCGAGTCTGACATCGCCTCGACGGCCATCTCATCTGCATCAATCTGATTCAGATACCTCTCTCCTACTCTCTGCCGCTGTAAAGAGGATTCCCGGAGCGACCATAACTCGTGTAGTTTCTCCAGAGAAGACACTTGATTGCGCGGTCACCATCGAATGTCCATGATGGCTACAGCAACACCTGACTCTGATGAACATGTTTTACGAAGGGTACAGTCTACTGGTGATCTTCCAAGCAATCCTGCGGCTTCACGACCAAGCCGTGCGTCTGATGGCTCGACCCGTTCGGAGGGCCAGGTTTCCCGACTGTTGCGAGCTATGGGCCCTGATCAGACCCTTCCACGACTCGACCCAACGACTTCGCCATCATCCACAGAGGAATCCGAGAGCGGTCATACACGAGTGCAGGTCCCGGCATCTCGTCCACCGTCTCGTCCGCCTTCGGTACGCAGACCAGACGAGGACAGAAGACCAGAGGACAGATATCGTTCTCTCCCGGACAGATTAATGGAGCTTATAGGATTCTCTGGGCCACATGCGAAGGAGCGGAGGGAGCTAATGTCACTCGTTTGGAACATCTACTTTACTATAGCTCAGGTATGTCGTATGTCTGCTTGACACTTGACATAGTGCCGATGTCGTTCATGACACTAGTTCGTGATCATTATCACCCTGCTGGCGTACTCCGCCCACACTGAGAGCCCCACGAAGCCTGGTCTGACTGAGTGGCAAGCATGTGACAGGCCCCTAGGCGTATGGAACGCTATCTGGCTGATAAGAGTCGCGCTGGGATGTACCTTGTCCGTCTGGTCTTGGAGAAAAGAACAGGCTGCTAGGTTGCTGTACGTGACTCATGCCGTAATTATGTCGGTCCTAGTTGATACGTATGCTAGTCAGGCGCAGAGGGAAAGAGATGAAGATCGAGAAATGTCTTCTTCGCATGCTCGTCCTGCAGCAGCAGCAGCTTTGAGGCCAAATACAAGCAATGGCAACAGTCCGGCCACTTTCGATCCTGATCCTCCTGCTAACTTCAGACGCACACTGTTATATTCCCGGTATGTCGCTGTCAAAGTATCGGAGGGGACCTCATCTGATCGTATTTCTCTCGCGCCAAAAGGTTAACCTTACTGGCAACATTCTTTTCCTTAGCATGGTTTCTGACCGCCCACATTCTCGAATATACCAGCATCGATACTTGCAGGTACTCTTCGCCTCATCTATGGTGGCTGACATTCGGTATCTTGTGCATTCTCTACGTCATGATCATGGAAATCTTCCTGTTGGGTCTGCTTGTCTTCGTCTTCGGTCCTGTAATCTACGTAAGCTTTTCACAGCAGTCTGAACGGGACGATCACTTACGCACGTCTCTAGTTACTATGGAGCATTCTGCTACTATGTCTGGGTCGACATCCGCTGCAAAGCTCTCAACAAGTTGATAAGCTGCCCAAGTCCGCGGTCGAACAGATCCCTCTCGTGCTGTACATCCCGCCTCCACCAGAAGACCAATCCAGCGACGACGGTCCCAGCAAGCCGACACCGATCACACCATCGAAACATTCATACCCTCCTAAACCCGCCAATGCCTTCACGAGGCCGAAGCGTCGCTTCACGTTTATGCGTAAGCGGAAGGGCAAGGGCAAGGGCGGAGTCACGGGAGGTAGCCTAGACGAGAAGGGCGGAGGCAGTACTGGAGAACACGCTAGTGCCGGCACAGATTCGGAGAAGCAGGCCTGGGAGGACAAATGGGAGCCGGGCGATTACCCATTCGTGAGGCTGGAGGGCAACCGCGCCGTATGTGCAATCTGTTTGATGGACTTTGAGGAGCCAAGGAGGATCGATGAGGGCGAGGAGAGGAACGTGGCGGAAGCGGTCGCGGTCGCGGTCCCAGCGCCTCGTAGCGCTGCTGTAAGTGAGTCGGATATTCTGGCTGAGGGCGCGATCCCAGGAGGATTCCTGGGAGGGGACGCCTGGCAGGAGGTGCAAGTTGAGCGTGTGTCTCAGGAAGAGAGGGATCATCTCAAGCTGGATGATGCAGGCGAAGGACCACAGCCGTTGCGACTGCTGGGTTGCGGACACGTTTTCCATGTGAGTTTTCCCATTGGCACCCCTCTTACAGATCGTGCTCACTTTGTGCTATCGTTGAATAGCAAACCTGTGTGGACCCCTGGCTGACCGACGTCTCCGGACGATGTCCCATCTGCCAGCGTCCGGTTGAGATTCCCAAGGATGCTGGAAAGAAGAAGAACCGTGCTCGGCGGACATGATAACACGCAGCATGTTCTGTCATCTCGGTTTACCTCCTCTTGCTGGCCATGTCGTTCGTCTATTTTATTCGGTGTCGTGCATTCCGTTTCTTTATGCCTCGGTCGTTGCTCCCCTTGTTGTCGATAATAATCACTCTGATTGCGCAAATCTGGATTCATGTAGTCTGTACCATCAGCTTATCCTATGTGTTCACCATCGCTCGTGTTGATTGGACTTACTGGACATCGCTTAATTTATGTAGTACTACTTTCAGGCCGAAATCGCCTTACGTTGTCAGATCGCATAGAAATCTAGCTCCCACCAAACATTCCAATAAAGCAATGCGACACTACACGCAGCAGGAACGGACAGCATATGGCATGAACAGCTCTTCACCACATCTACGTGTTCCATCCATTCATCTGCGCCGGCGACGGACTGCCCCACCCAGACGCAGGCCCGCTCCCGCTCCCACTCCCGGCACCCCATGCGCCGGCACCTCCTCCAGCAGCCGGACTGCCTCCCCACCCCGTGGCCCCACCCCCACTCGCACCCCCACTGCCACCCGCCGGACTACTCCAGCTCTGCGCGGGTGTTGCCCCCCATCCAGCAGCTCGAGGCGAAGCGGCACCGCCCCATGCTGACGCTCCGCCTGGCGCAGCAGGGCTACCACCCCACCCGCCGCTTTGTGACCAGCCTGCTGCGGCCGAGTGTGTTTGGGCGGGCGGGATGGCACCTAGGCCGCCGGCTCCGTTGGGTCCTTGTTGGTTGACGGAGAGTCCCCCACCTTGGAGGGCGTCGATCTCTGGTTCGGGCTTGAGGCCGAGAATCAGGTTGGCGAGTTTTGTTTGCAGTTCTTGCAGACCCTACGTACGAGTTGCACAGGGATGAAGATCTGAGCAGGAATTGCGATGAAGATAGCGTACCTTCATAACCACTTCTTGTGGGCCCAAGCTCCCATCCGTCTCGACATCAAGGTAGAAGCGATTCGCCTTCGCGTTATAGTCATACGGCTCGTCGTCCCGCGGCTCCTCCTCCTCCTTTGCGTTCTCGCTCAAGGGCCACTCCGCGCGTGCATTTGTCTCGTACCAGTAGGTGGTGTGCCGGAGCTTGTTGTGAGGATCGTACTCGAATGCCACTGCAGAGCAGGGCGACCATTTTGCGTGCTCTTTTGCGATGCCCTGCAGAATATATGCGTAATTCTGCGATACGCAAAGGTAGTCACAACGTACCTTCTTGGCTATACAACGCAACTTGATCGCTTGTCCCTTGCGAAGTTTGCAAATGAGAATGGGAGGCGCAGTAGGGTCATCTGAGGGTCCTCCCTCAATTAATATTACACGATTGACGTGTCACTATACGCGCCTTTGCCAACTGGCAGCCCGAAATTCGCATCCCGCTTCCCAAGCTCGTCTCCTCCATCCGCCTCATCGTTCCAATTTTGTCCACCTGGCCGTGGCCCTATAAGATCAAGATGTGCACTCGTGACGTCCATGGTGACCGACTCATTGCATGCGACGTCGAGAGAGAGCTCAACCGCGCAGAACTGACACCATCCAAGACATGTGCAATCCTGGAAGTAGCATTATAGTGAGACCCATGCAGGACAGGACGAGACCGTACAGATACGTACTCGTGTATATCGCATGCCCTCGTCGCAATTATGGCTGTTAAGTGGGACCATGCCGAGTCGGTGTGCGATGAACTCGTCCGGCAGCACGGAGGTGTTTGTCTCGACCTCGACAATGTCAATGGCTATCGAGAGCGTGTCAAGGACATGCGACAGCATATGCTGCTGAGCTATGCTCACCGACTGTCGGAATGTCTGCCATCATGACACGGCGAAAGGAGTTGGCGAATCTAACCAATACGAACGGTAAGCAATGCAGGACTCCACGCAGGAAGAAAGCAAAGTTATGCGCACGCAAGGTCAACATTCTCGAGAACAAAATTGACACGGTCCCTCTTCAGCTCGCGAATGCGCACGATGGGCTCGAGATCTTGAGACATGGCAGGAGAATGGAGAATTGCGAGAGAGGATGGTGTGGCCCGAATGCTATGGCCGCGCGGGCGTCATTAGCGCCCATTGAACGCGGCTTAGGCGGTCTTACGTAACAGAGATGCCGATTCTAAACTCAGATCAACTCGTTCGCGGAGTGCAACCACCCCAAATATTAATATTTGAGTCTCGTCAATCCAATCTTTATCTGCTCTCAACATGCTCTCAACAACTATTATTATCCAATCAAATGCTAGTGTGGCATGTTTATGATGCATGTCATCAAGAAGTGGCATACGAAACCCCCAAGGTGACAAACAGTGTCAACATGACAGGTATGGGTCTCAACACCGAGGAACCAGAGGTGGCTGTGAGGACAGACGCTTTCTCGCTGCCCCACATTTCGAAATTTCGGAAATAGGTATGTACCGTTCGTGGCGTAGCCCATGCAGAGTCGTTGCCTGCAATCATGTGAGTCGTCGCTAAACAAATATCCCTTGATTCACTTACCTCCGAAGAACGTTCTGCAGGGATTGTAGCAAATTGAAACAGGTTCGAAGAGAACAACGGGATGGGCTCACGAGAAGAAGAGACCGCCGATGTTGATGTCCGTGCTGTTGCGGTATTGCAAGTTTTCTTCGTTGAGTGCCTCTACGTCATTGTAACTGGAGTTGCAAGGGAATTTCGCACTTCCAGAGACAAAATTAAAACGGGAAACTTACTATAGTGCGACCTGTCCATTCGCCTTCTCCGGTGGGTCGTTTAATCGAACGAGAAGGCTGATACGGTTCCACCTTGGACACAAGATGTTTAGCGCATACCGAGAATATCAAAGGAGACAGGCTTACTGTCCAACAGCAAAACCAAAGGACCCACGGTCGACGCTCGTGCCGTATCCATCAGAATTGCAGAGGAAATTAGAATCGGCACAGAGATCCTTTGACTCAAGAAAATACGCATACACTGCCAAGAGACGATATGCGCTCCAGATGAGCCATGAATACGTCAATATCAGCGCGCACCTTCGCCCTCGCCGTCCGTGCGCCACATGGCACGCGCGCTGAAACAATCCGAGCCATTCGTGGGCTTGCCGCCGGAGCAGCCGTACACGTCTGGTCCGCCGCGAAGCCCGGGAAGCTTGCCGCCCTTGACCCAGTCAAATTCGGAGCCAAAGGCGACCTCATAGGTGAGCAGCACGGAGTGGAAGTAGGTGGTGGATGCGTTGGAGGAGTTCCAGAGCGTATAGAACTGTGCGCCCCCAGTGTCATGAGAGTAGCTGCCAGAGGGGTATGTGACCTGCAGGACCGATGCGTTGGAGGCAGACGCGGGCGAAGTAGATCCAGATGAGTTCGCGAAGGGGTCCGCGACAAAGGCGAGGTCAGAGCCGCCGTCTTGGACGTGGCCTTTGCTCAGAGACCAAGACGACGCAATAAAAGACTGAGCAGCTGAGGAGGCGAGCGTCGCAGACGGAAATGGCAGAGATGTGCTGGTTGTAAGCGAGTACTTTGATGCGATGGAGGATGGATCAGCAGAGGTCGCGCTGCTGGCAGCCCTGGCACCCAAGAGGAGCAGACAGGACACGAGCGCAGTCATAAGCATTGTCGTAGTCCGAAGAGAGCCTTGTGGCAGTAAGTTGACAGAGGTAGCAAGAGCAAGTAGCATCCAACCGTATTCGCAGCATTCAGTCGTCGGGAAGCCCGACGGTACTGGACATCTGCACGTCAGAATTTTGACTGGCTGATCGCCAGATTGAAATGGCCACAGCCAGCCGCCATTGAGTCCCACCCAGCGAGCTCAGACCTGCCGGGCCAAACAGGACTCCAGGGCTACAAATGATTTCTTCTTCTATATGTAGTCGCCTCTACTTCGTCGCAAAAGTCTGTCCTTTGGTATTCTCGCTCGCTCGAAGATATGAATCCAATTTATAAGGCGAATAATTTGATTGGAATTGATACCTGTAGAACGATACTGCACGAGGACGTCGTGAGGAATACCTCGGATAGAGGGGATTCTGCTCTCGACCGCGACGTGGCCAGGTGCGGTTCATCAGAGCGCGACTGCGAAGCGAACGGATGCCACGCTCCTCCGTCGAGATGCTCGATGATGTCGTCCGGAAGTGGTGGGGTCTGAGCACGTTCAGGAAGAATAAGGAAGCGGAGGCTCCCTTTGAATCGTTGCTGCCCTTCGTGCCAGTGAGTCTGTTGACGGTGGATGACGAAACAACTTCTCATCCATTCTTGCGTGCGTTCTTTAATAGACAACAGTAATACGCGCAGAGTGTCAAAGAGGCTTGCAACAGTGTACTATACGCATCGGCCAGTTCCGGTCCACGGGCGGACTACGAGCCGCTTTGCTTTGGCCACAAGTACACCCACATATGGTGAGTACTCTCTCTTTGATTGGCATTGAGCCTCAGTCGAACTGCAGGGAAGATCGCACGATGTGATGCACATGTAGGCACATCGTATTTAGGAGTCTGACACCGAGCTTGGGGGCGCGAATTGCCTTGAAGAGCCTTATTGTTATAAATTTCGACGCTCAGCAATAGGCTATACGGAGACGTCCGATATCAACGATTGTCATCCTTTGAACTCTATCTGCCATCATGATCATGATGGGGAGCGGGCGATATAATAAAAGACACGATCTTCACCGCCTTCGTGACTTCGTTGCTTGAACCTACGCTCGGTCGAGGGCCACTGATCCAACTTAGAACCACCATAGCACTCCAATGAACGATCGCTGATATGGTACCATCTGTCGCGCTGCTCATTCGACCCACATCGCCCATGGCTTCTCGCACGCGCAAGCCCTGGACGCCAGCTCATGCCATGCAAGGCCCGAACAGTTCAGAGCACAGAGTGCTTTCGACCTTGGCCAAGGCCGCACACCTATACTCCGCGACGGGCTACTCGCATGTTATACATTCCCTGGACCGAAATCGCCTCGATAGAAATGATTTACTGCATCTGACTGGCGCAACAACGAGGATCCATGATCGCGCCTCGCTTGTAGCTTTTAAAACGCGTCTTGGCAAGCGGGTTTGGCGACCAGCGACGGAGAAACGCCTCGTAGAGATCGAGCATAGCAATTCCCCCACTCATGTCACAGTGCGCTATACAGCAGATCCGGACACAGTGGGCCAGAACCTCTCCTTTCCGAATCATTGCCATGGGTTTTTATACTTTTGGTGCCCCCCGCATCTTCCGCCGCTTAGACACGAAGTACGCTTCCGTCGCATTCCAAGTCCCGAAGTGCGAGCGTTCGACTACGGCTCAGACCTCAGGTTTCCTAACGGCATGGAGTGGCGGATTCCGCTGCTCAAGATTGTCCAGGACAAGCCCTACATGATGCTACAGCACATGCTGCGACGAGACAATCTCATCTCGGACACGTTGTTGAAAAAGATTGCGGGTATGAAGTATGGTAACGGGACACGTATGAACCTCCAGGTCATCCACACGACCAAAGAGTCATTCTTTGTGGACTTCGAAAGTCCTTACAACCCCATATATGTCGATGACGGCGATGTCATCCTCCCTTGCAGAATCCATTCTGCGCTCCGCGACAACCGGCTAGAATATCGGGATCTCGCCACATACTCTGGTAAGTCAACTTGCGCGCTGTCCATTATCTCTCGCTGTTTCGTGTTTTGCTGACATATGTTCTCAGGCTCGGCGGTGCTCAAATTCGAGCGGTCCTTCTACAAGGGCAACCGTGGCCTATTGATGCGCGTCGTGAAGGTCGTTGTACCGTTCGAATGCGCTATCCCTAACTACGATCGCTATTACGAAAAGCCAGAGAGAGGGAAGCTGCTGATGCGGGCTGGCCGGCCGATCATGCTCCACGTCAATGAAAACGTGAGGGAGTTGCATGCAATGGCCTATTCACTGCTGTTCAAACGTGGTCTCGAGCCCGGATGAGCGTTCTCTGGTCGTCAGGCGGGACAATGGTTGGTGATTTTGAGGACATATATTGTTGGTTTCATGTGCGGTGACAACTCATGGCGCTTGATTGACGAGCATCTTCCGTTTCGAGTTTCTTGCATTCTGGACATAAGTCATTGACAGCATTCACTGATCTTATCTTGGACTTGTATACTACTTCCTGCACTCCGGACTCATTCACCGGACTGCATCGTGCTTGAGTTTGACCTGATGTTTAGCTCACTGTGTGTATGTGATGTACGACGTATAGCTACGTACGACTCTGTATATAGAGGATTGTAACCGTCATGTGCGAACCAATAGGGTCTGCTTGATTCAACGTGACGCGTCCAACGCGGCTTACCACTAATGCATAAGCACCCCGAGCTCTTTCCCTTCCGTTTCTCACTGTATTTTTACTGGCATCCTTCACCTCTCCGAGGCAGCAAAAAGCCTGAATGATGTTTGCTGCTGCACGCATCGGACGAACGAGCGCGGCGACGCGCTCGTTCACGCGTTCGCTTGCGTCTCTGATCCATACTCCACCGTCAAGGAAGAGGTACGAGAGCATTCGAGTGCTTTACCTCTCGCGTTGTTGAAGATCGTTCAGCCCTACAGGTATGTGACGCTAGCTATACTAAGCTGCTGCAAAAGGTAAACTTCATCTCGCGAAGCGGTCATCATGCTGAATATGGGTGGGCCATCCACCGTACGTTCTCCGCTAGCCTTGTCTCACATATGACTTTTCACGCTTATTCCTCAGGTCTCCGAGACACACGACTTCCTCAAAAACCTCTTCTCGGACGCTGACCTCATCCCGCTGCCATTCCAGTCCATCCTTGCGCCAATCATCGCCAAGCGACGCACACCGCAGATCGAGCAGCAGTACACCGACATCGGCGGGGGCTCTCCCATCCTGCGCTACACGAACATTCAGGGCGAGCGCATGGCCGCACTCCTCGACGAGCTGAGCCCCACGACCGCACCGCACAAGCACTACGTCGCGTTCCGATACGCGAAACCGCTCACGGAGGAGACGGCGCGGCAGATGAAGGCAGACGGTGTCAAGCGCGCGGTCGCGTTCACGCAGTACCCGCAGTACAGCTGCAGTACGACGGGCAGCAGTCTGAATGAGCTGTATAGGAGGGGCAAGGCAGGCGAGTTTGGGGACGTGGAATGGAGCGTGATCGATCGCTGGGGAATGCATCCAGGTTTTGTCGAGGTGCGTTCGTGTCAATGTCAACGCGAATGAAATCCTCAATTGTGCTGTGCGCAGGCTGTCGCGCAAAATATCGAGCGTGCACTTGCCAAATTCCCCGAGTCCAAGCGATCGGAGACGGTGCTATTGTTCTCCGCACATTCACTGCCCATGTCGGTCGTAAACCGCGGGGATCCGTACGTCTTGGAGGTGTCTGCGTCCGTGTCCGCAGTGATGGACCGCCTCAAGCACTCGCACCCTTACCGGCTGGTGTGGCAGTCGCAGGTAGGGCCCTCGGCGTGGCTAGGGATGCAAACCGGCAAGGCACTAGAGGGTCTCGCGAGGCTCGGACATAAGCAGGTGGTCTTAGTGCCGATCGCATTCACGAGTGACCACATCGAGACCCTGTACGAGCTCGATCTGGAGTACACAAAAGAAGCACAGGAGGTGAGGAGCTGTCGCGGGACGCTAGTCTGACATGGCATGATGGATGCTGATGGGCGCTGTACATAGCACGGCATCGAGGTGCACCGGGCGGAATCGCTGAACGAATCACCGGTGTTCATCAGGGCGCTGGCAGACCTCGCTGCTGCACACCTGGCGGACGTGGGGGTAGGACGGGCGGGATACACGAGCGTGCAGATGGGGCTACGATGCCCCGGGTGCACGAACGCTACGTGCGGGCAGCAGAAGGCATGGTTCGCGCGTGGGGGGCGCTAGCGACAGATGTGGGCACAGCGTCCGGTGACGAGGCTTCGATGCTTACGCTTGGGAGATCGGGAGGGAGGGAGTGCCGATGTGGTCATTGTCTTCGCTGTGAAGGTGGCTGGACTGGGGGGCGGTGCGGTTGCAATAGTACCGCAGGGAAGATTGGATAGGCGATGAAGGATAATATACGTACTGGCGGAAGAGTCCGATTGTCCGCGTCTGCAGTGTCCGACGTTGTCGCGAGATAATAATGAGATCAGTCGGCGCCATCGCACGTTCGATTTCTGTGCCAAAGGAGGTTCTGTCTCCGCCGCCTTGTCCACAGCTGCAGCGCTAAGTCACTCTCGGCAGCGCCTCGTATTTATCGTAACACGAACGTAATAAATTGAGCAGCACTCGCCTTCCGCTTTCAGGCCTGCTTCGTCTCTTTCGTCCTCCATGGCCACCACCGTCGTATCCGCCCCCGGTAAGGTCCTTCTCGCAGGAGGCTACCTAGTCCTCGACCCTGCATACTCGGGCGTCGTCGTCTCGACCAGCGCACGTTTCTATACCGCCGTCAGATGCGAGGCCGCCACCGTCGCTCGAGCACAGGCCAATCGCCCGATTCAGATCCGCGTGCGATCGCCCCAGTTCGTGGACGCGACTTGGGTCTACTCCGTTCACTTTGACCACAACGCCGTCCGCATCGAGCACGACAAGTGAGCATCATCTCGAGATGTGTGCATAAGACCTGACTGACGCTCTCTAGCGCGTCGACTCCGTCGACGAACAACAAGTTTGTGCGCCTTGCTCTTGAACGCACGCTTGTGCTCGCGCTCGAGGCCCGCGGTGCGGGTGCTTTGCAGAATGCTCTTTCCTACGGCCTCGACATCACAATTGTCGGCGATAATGATTTCTACTCTCAAAGAGCACAGGTAGCTAGGCCATGTCTCAAGTCTCGAGTCTGCTGCTGACGCGTATACCTCCATCAGCTAACGTCCAGGAACCTCCCTTCCACCCTTGCATCTCTCGCCCAGCTACCTCCGTTCAGCTCCACCGGCGTGCGCCTCCCGGAGGTGCACAAAACCGGTCTTGGCTCCTCCGCGGCGCTCATCACCTCGCTTGTCTCCAGCCTGCTCATCCATCTCGGCGTCATCCCGCGGGATTCCTTTGACACTGCCGTCGAGTCCGCAACTGACGGGCGCCGACTCGTGCACAACCTTGCGCAGTATGTGCACTGCCTCGCACAGGGGAAGATTGGCAGTGGTTTCGACGTGTCCGCCGCGGTGTTCGGCAGCCAGCTCTACACCCGCTTCGACCCCGTGGTGCTCCAGCCGCTCATGGGCGATGATGCCGTGAGTCCCGCGCTCTGCGGTCTACGAGTGCCTATCTGATTCTGACCGGCGACTTGCCTGCACCGCAGTCATCACAGCCCCTCCTGCCTGTGATGTTGCCGTCAAACAAGGCATGGAACTACCGCATAGAGCCGTTCAAACTCCCGCCTCTCACGAGGCTCATGTTGGCTGATGTAGACGCGGGGAGCGATACGCCCTCGCTGGTGGGCAAGGTTCTGGAATGGCGCAGGGAGAATAGCACAGAAGGTTCGTCCTCGGCATGATCCATATAACGTTGTGCGATTCTGACACCTTGTGGCATGCAGCGAAGTCGCTCTGGGATTCGCTCAACATTTTGAACTGTGCGCTGAGCCAGACCCTGCTCAAGTTGTCCGGGATGCAGGCGCGTGATGCGAAGGCGTACGCGAAAGCGGTCAAATACCTCTCAACTCTGCAGACAATGCAGGTACGCGCACCAGATGATGGTGAGGAGGTGCATGCATTTACAATCTCGTTTCTAGTGGCTCGCTTTCAATCCCACTGTCTCCGACGCCAATCAAAAGATCATGGATGTGTTCGCGGAGGCGCACCAGCTAACGGAGGTGTGTGCAATGTACCTGATAGATCGTCCAGTTACTCACAGGCATGCACGGAAAGGACATCCGCGCAAAAATGCGAGAGATGGGCGAGCTGTCAGGCGTGCCGATAGAGCCGAAAGAGCAGACGGAGCTGCTCGATGCATGCGTTTCAGGTGCAGGCGTCATCGGCGGTGGAGTGCCAGGAGGTGCGCGTTAATTACACTAGCGTCTTATTGCGCGGCTGACTGTTTTTGCTTTTCATTGCAGCGGGCGGATATGATGCGATCTGGCTACTCGTTCTCGACCCGACCAATTGCCCACCCCAGGAGCTACCCTCCAGCAGGGTCGAGGGCGTATGGGCAAACTACAAGTCGCTCGACGTGTCCCCGCTCTCGGCATCCGAGAGTGCCGCGAAAGGTTTGCGGCTTGAGGATGCAGCACAGGTCTCGGGGCTAAGTGCACTTATTGACGCTCCGTGGTGACCGGGCAGAGCCAAGGACATCATAGCGCACGATTATTAGGTCTAAACTTTACGAGGATTTCCCCCACAAATTTCCTCCAGGGTTACCAGAAGCAGTGGAGTCCATGCACGAGTCTAGTCCGATCAGGTTACATATGCAATCCCCTCCGAACCTCCGTGCTCACCCCTTTCGCACCGTTACTGATCATCGAATGCTAGTATGCGATGCACCACAGCGACATAATGTATGTACCTGATGTTATGCACATATTCGCGCATTTCCTTCGGGTGTCCAGACCTTTTGTAGCGCGGAGAAAAGCGAGATGGCCATGATGACCACACCGAACACGACGCATGCGATGGCAGGCAGCTTCCCACGGGAGTACCATGCTGGGCCGAGGTCAGCGAGGCGCAGGTAGCATGCGGCAGGGAAAATGAAGGCGAGCGCGGTGGCGGAGGCGCCGCCGGTGATTTCGAGCATGACGCCGAGGTCACAGGTAATCAGGGCAACTGGGAAAGACAAGCGAGGTTCAGAAAAAGAACGCGTTGGAGATAAATAAGACGTACTGATCATGGAGGAGCAAAGGATGACTGAAGTGAAGAAGACATGCCGTTGCATGTTGAACGGCTCGTGTGAGAAAAAATACTGCTCGATGACCTGCGCTCACAATTTGAGCAATGAGGATGCTGATTGAGGCTGTTCACTTACCTCTCTACATACGAAGAGCTCCAGCGGAAGAGTGGTGAACATGTTCAGCCCGAAGCAGAATCGGGCCACATTGATGACCGTATCGTCCTGTTGATATACGTGCTCAGTGACGTCCTTGAAGACGCAGTAACATAGACAGCTTACCCCCGCAAAGTTATTCAAGATGTTGCCTTGCGTCTTGTCGGTGAACACAAGATAGGCAGAGATAGCAAGCGTGCAGCATGCGACTAGCGAGAGCGCGGTCGATAAATGCGTCACCTTCGCGAAGCGGTCCAGCGTTGGCGTCCGCAGGCTTCCATAAATAAGCAGCGAATTGTGGTGGCACACGAACGCGAAGCTAATCACGCCGATCGCGCGGAACACGCCAGGCTCGATCACCGTGAACCGGGCGGAAGGGTCGCCCTTGAGCTCAGCCGGGACTCGGGGCCCCTCGGCGAGTACCGATGCAACGATGATGAGCATGCCGAGGAGAGCGAGGATGGAAGCGCGCGCGAGCTTGTCGATCGAGCGGTATAGTGAGAGGGGATAGGAGATGCATATAGTACAGAGTGCGATCACAAACTGGCGTTTTGTTAGGAGAGAGAGCACGGGTATCGTCTCGAGCTTGGGGAATAGTAAGCGAATGACGTGCGGTATGGTGTCGCCTGCACGGATTACTTGGTGGGTAACGAGATCTTAGAGGATGGGCACTCACCGATGATGATGCCGAACGCACACATACCGCCGAACGCGAATGCAAATTGGAAGAATGATACTGCTGCCCGCCCGCTTGGGCCAAAGCAATGATGCATGATCTCGATGTAGGAATTGCGTCCGCTTAGCTTCGCGTTCACCACGATCAGACGGATTGTCCAGTCCGTCACCCCACATAGTATTACGAGCAGGATGATGCCGGAGACAAACCCAGCTTGACGCATGGCATATGGTAGACCTGAAAGGAACGCAGGCTTCAGTGACATGTTCGGTTAAATGTTGCTAAATGAGATATACCAATAATGCCTGGAAATAATACGTTCAGAATCAGACCAATGTCAATGGCATTGAATTACCTGCGCCTAGGATGGAGTTGGCCATATTTGCGACAGAGTCAAGCATCCCACCGCCCTCAAGCCGCTTCGCCGCCAGAGCCTCCAAGTCAACGTCCTCTTCGTCCTCCTCCTCTGCACTTCCATCTCTTCGTTGCAGCTGTAACGCACCATCGCTACTTCTCCGCGCCGAGGCCGAGTCGAGCAAGCCTACTAGCAACGGCGTAGACTGATCGCGCAGCCGTCTTGAACGCGAAGACCTCGATTGCGGGGTTGACTCAAGCTGTGCGACAGTCTCATTGTCAAGGTCGTCGGTATCTAGTTCAAATTCTGAGACAGTTCAGGTCTTTCTTTGCATCTTGACATAAAGTGAACCGACTCACGCACCGGCTTCGCGACTCTCAAATGTCGACCTGAGTGGTGGGCCAATCACCTGGACGTCCTCCTGGAAGCGGACGTGTCCAGGCCTGCTCTCTGGAGAGTCCGGGATGCTGAGGGCAGAGGATTCGTCTAAATCGTCCTCATCCTCTACCGAGAATAGCACTTCGTCTGAGTGACGCGGCGATATGTCCTCAGAGCGACTGAGCAATGGCTGCGAAGCAGAGCCATCCTGGTCGCGATCACGCTGTTTGGCTCTACCAAGCATTGCCGTGGATCATGGAGTAGGTCGACGTCAAAAAATGCAAGATATAGCGAGAGCTGCGGTGAGCTGCGGTAGGCGGAGTGTGGAGGACCTGGAAGCAGCGCACAGGGGAAAACTTGCTGTGCTTTCGGAGGTGAGGCTGTCTCACACAGCGATGCCGCACAATTCCAAAGCCTCAAAATATAGAAAGCCCCAGACAGTGGAAGGACACAAGTAAACGTAGAACGAGTCGGTAGGTTCCCGTCAAGAGTTAAGAGTACAACGAGAGCGCTCGATGCATCCACGTAGATGCGATGAAACGATCGTAGTACTTCCTCAAGCAAGAGCGAGCGGCTACAAACAATATTTGACGAGTTGAGAACAGCTTATTCTCTGATCAAGGACAGTGGGCGCGACAAGATTAGATGCTGCATTGCATGCTGTTGGACGTTGCGCGTGGCTGTCGCTGTGGCGGCGTACTCAATCGCCACGCGAGCCGGCATCAAAAATATACTTTATTTTGCTACTGCTAACTCCTCTCATGCATCTCATTTTCGAGCTGACTCTCGGGGCCCGCTTGGAAGTTATTTGGGCTTTCCTTGCGAAGTTTGCTTGCTTGATATCTGGATTTTCATTCGACGATTTACCTCACCAGCCGAGAGTCATTATATGTTGTCTGCTTGCGTCCCGGACTTGCGACTATATGGGCGCGAGTGAGGGCTCCGAAGATGAACGCTGAACATTGAACGAGCGTGGCCATCCTGTGAATATTCACACTCAACGTACGCTAACGCGACCCAACAGGGCAGGCCCACGATGCGTCTGCTCGGGGAATGGCATCAGCGACGAGCGAGGGACGTCCCTCGGATTCTGACTTACAGACGGGACGTCCATGCGATTGGTTTCGTGATGTGTAGTTCGCGCGTGTGGGACATATCACGTCGGGATGAGTTCTTCCACCTGGTAGCACTCGTGCACTTTACGGAACAGGTTTATGCCCTTTCTCATATGGGGACAGTCGGCCAACACTGCATGGGCACATCCAGACAAGCGTGCGTCTCGCAGGGTCGACCGTCGTATCCGGTCCAGAGAAGGTCGGGGTCATATATGCGAGAACCAGTCTGAACATGTCAGTGTTGTCCGCAAAGATGTGGGGTACGCACCGGGTGACTGCGTGTTGACCTCCCGCAAGAGCTGCTGCGCGCTTCAGGTGAGCGAAGGTAGTGATCGAATGGGCGGCGGGACTGGAAGTTTTCAGTGGAAGAAACCTTCAAGGAGCCGGCGCATTCGTGTCTACGTGGCGTGCCACAGGAGAACGAGTGCCTGATATATATGATGGAATGATTCTGACGGATACATGCTGAAGATATCTGTCGATACCACTCCAAAGTGGACATGCGATGCGTACGGTCCAGCACGGGTGCGTCTAATGACCGCACGAGTCCAGAGGATGTGGGCTCGGTCCTGTGGGGAGGGTGTGAAGGCGAGAATGGTCATCGGAAAGCGAGAAAGGTATGGTGCGTACTGCGTCATTGCGAGTCGACCTCGCTAGGGTACCGGCGCGCGTCGGGCTGGGGAATGCAGGCGTCGATCGCCATACGTCGCGAGCTGGAGACTCGAGAGCGTGTGATGGTATGGTGCTCTCACAGGAGCTGAATGCAAATTCTTCGAGCGAGGTAGCGTGTTGGGGAGTAGATTGGAGCGAGCGCATCCGTCTGCAAATAGATGCGAGTACAAGTGACCGAAAGTTGATTGAGCAGAACACTCAGGAACGGTCGAGTGCACCGCGGCACTTCACTAGCCCGCAGCCGGTATGTTAAGCATACCTCTTTGTAGAGGGCGAGAACGCCTGCATCTTGTATGGCAAGATGCATGTTCTCCTAAGCTGCAGCTCTGGCCCAAATTGTCATGCACTTTCGCTCACGAACAACACCAGAATGTCGATCACCTGCTTGACTGAGTCGGACGTGGAGAGCTGGATCCCAGCTACCGTGCGCGATGGGTGGCGTAATATGGACAACAACCCTTCAAGCACGTCGTCGCCCATGGCGGTCGCATCATCTTCGGCTACTATGTCCTCAGCTGCAACGATGAGTGTGCGTGCAAGCACTATGTCTGCGGTAAGCAGCAGCAATTTCCTCCTCCTGAACCGTCGCACAGCAAATGCAGTAGCAGGATGCCGAGTTCACCTCGCTCAAGAAGAGCTCGAGCTTCACTGATGAGCTGCCGCCATTCAATTAGCTTATTCACACGAACATACTGATGGAATACATCCTACAGATAACGAAGAGGCATGTATGAACGGTGAGTTCGCCCAGTGCATGGATGATGCGTATGTCCCCCAGAAGTGCAGCCCCAGTCTGGACAAGTCCGGCATGTCAGTGACCTGCATGACTGAATCAGACATCGCGAGGCAGGCACATCTCAGCCACGAATGTCACGGACGGCATCATGCATGGACAGCGGCTGAGTGCACGTCGCTGTGAACTGGGTTAGTAGGACGTAGTCACGACATTCACGGTATCTCAGTCCAAAGCTTGCATTCGCATTGACAAAGGATGACATCGGTTGTAGCATAAAATACGTACTTCTCCCTCCCTAATACATGCCCACTCTCTGTAAGCACCGGTATAACTGGTAACGAGCGATGAGCGATGAGTACTTGAGTGACCGAAACGAGAACCCAGACATGAGCACACATTTGGTCTCACTGCAATCCACGTCATGTCTCGTCCACACAACACCTAAAGCCAGGGCGGCCACAAAGCATGCGCCTCCTCAACACAAACCAGCGGCAAAGTAATGTTGTATGCATTTTCATACAACAGCGTCTCGAAATTCACCGACTCGAATTTGCCATGCAGTTGGTCCTTCACAGCTTGATGAGGTCTCCAGTGTTCACTTGGATCATCATCGACATCGAGCAGCCCGACATGAAGCCGTTTTACGCCAAGCTGCGCATGGTACGGGAGGACCGAGTCCAGGATGATGTCACAATCACTATCATCCAGGATGGCGATTCGAAGCGTCGTCAGTGCGGGGCAGACGGGCGGGTCGGTTGGCTCTCGGAAGAGTGTGAGTGCATCGACGATCTTTGTCAGGCCCTCAATGTTGACGGAGAGTGTCTGAAGCGCGGTCATCTGCCTAAGAAGGTTGCAGACACATTCAAGATCGGGCAGCCTGCATGCATCCCGCTCAAACGTGCACAGACGAGAGATGCTAGAAAGGGGAAGGATCCGTGGCCAATCGAGTGTGGTCCAATCTTCGAGGGTCATGCTTTCTCCGAGCTCAAAACGGAGACCAGAAGAGGCTCCAGTGACGATGGCGACGTTCGGCTGGAAAATTGAGGTCCTAATGCAGTTCTTTGGGTTGCTTCAGGGCATTCAATGACCAAGTGGACACCAACTCTAAAACTCGCTGATTATCATTGCACCTTTTTCCGCATTTGATTGAGACAGACACGTCTTCGTTTAGCTGAGCATCCCGGAAGACATAATCAATGACATCGGCCCACAATGCGATCAGCAACCAGCGCAACCGAGCGAGTGACACAGGCTTCGTTTCCACAGCCTCAATGTCCTCTTGGTGGTGTGGGTTGTCATCGTCGGCTACACCTCGCAGGATAAGATCGACTAGGTTTGGTGTTCCAGAAAGCAAGCTGCGTAATTTGATGGGAGCTTTGGGTACGTTGCAACAGTCGAGAGCCAAGAATGTCAATTTGGCGAATGCATTGCTGGGCAGCCAATGCACATTTGACAGTGACAGGCGCTCCAGACATGGGGTGTGATTGTTGAAGAGTTTGATTGACCCATCTGGCAACCCGAAGCTCAAGTCCCCCTGCAACGCGAGAGACCTGAGCGAGGGGCGCTGGCATTCGAAGGTTCTCACGTGCTGAGGACCACATCCAGTATAACTCTTGGATTCGGGATGAATGCTCCACATTTTGGAGAGCGTGTGCAACAGCAGAAGAAGGTTCCAATTCGCGGCAAGCCAGCACCTTGAGTGGGCCTCGACCGGACCTTTCCAGCAAGACCTGGTCTTTGTGATGCCAATATGTCTCAATGGTGTTCCAGAGCTCCCGGATCCCCAAGGCAACCTCTTTCCAATGGCAGCAGACAAGCATGAGATGGACTGCTCTGTCTTTTTGAACCCAAGTCGGGTTCCATACGATCGTTATGTTGTTGCATTGATAGCGTGTCCATCTGTATTCAGCCAGCTTGACGGTGCAGGTCGTCACGAATATCTCCCGGAGCAGTTCAGCGGGAAGACGATTGATCGTGACACAGGCATTCCGGTCACGCCGCTCAGCTTGAACCGCAGCGATCTCGGCCGCCTTGATCAGCCCTTCAAGACGCTTGAGCATATGCCGTTACATGAGTTTGTTGAGTTTGTTGAGCTGAACTGGGAGCAAAGGTTACTGACCTCAGGTGCGCTGTGTACAATGAGATCGCGGTCAGTATGTATAATGATATAATCGGGGCAGGCAGGGATGCACCGTTGGGAAGTGTCCTTTTGCTCGAGCTTGGCAGACTGCATCTTCACCAAGTCCGATGCGTTCAATTCTTCGAGCGAAGGTATCTTCTTACCACGTTTCTGACCTGACGCTGTCGGTGAATTTGACTTTGCGATGGCAATGTTCTATGAGGAGAGCCGAGGTGGCAGGAGCAGGCAAGGGAAGCAGAAGTGGACGGGCGGAGAGTGTCTGAGTGACTGGAGATATATATATGCATGCAACATGGCCCAGATGTCACGTTGTGGCTACGGTTAAATATCGTGTGGCCACGGCCACAGCCACAGATGGTGGGGTTGGCCACTGTGGCAAGTCAGCGACGCGGATGCTCGCGTCCACATGTGGACATCGGTTGCTACATATTCATCATGTGTGGCAGACATGAGTCATGCCGTTCACGATACAGAATGAACGCACAAGTATGAGGTGCCGGCACGCTCGTGCATCCACTGGCATGCACCCCCTCAGCGCCGCCATCCTTTTCCCTAGCTGGCCGCCGTCGTGCAACCTACACCGTAATTGCGGCCGTATCACTTGAGACATCGAGCGAGCGTACAAGAAGGGGTTCTGCCGCCTGCGTAGTGGGCGCATGGGCACACGGTCGGCGATGCTGCAGCAAGCCTGCCGGGTGGACGTCCTTGGGTGTCGTAGTTCTCGACTTTACGTACGTGAGCTCGTTGTCCGCACTACATTCGCTCTGCATGCGACACACTTTGAAGCATGAGAGTCTGTATGGGGAGTACTGGTAGCGAACCTGTCGGCGTGTGGGACATACGGGAGTTCGCACTGTGGGACATTGGGTGGGCAGAGCCAAAGTAGGGTTTCGGTTGCAGCTGAGGAGCTTGGGTTGGTCAGAAGAGAAAGGCCAGCATGTTTGCACGAAGCGTGGCGTGACGAGGTGTTCATCGAGGGCAAGAGCGCTCCTGCTATGGTCGTGCTCGCCGCAGACCCTGTCTGCTCGCGTCTGGACTTGTGACCACACGGGCGCGAGTGAAGGCTCCGAAGATGAACGTTTGTGGGTCGATGATCTAGCTATAGCGTCTGCGCTGTACCGCCACTACTACTCACCAGAATGCGCAGCGTACACATATGCTGCGAATGACGGACTCCGTGGGGCTCTCGTGAAGTGAGTGGTGCGCGGTGCACGCCGAGCTCTCAAGCTCAAGTATCGTTCAATCATTTCATTCTCTCTGCGCTACTGTATCCCTTAGCCTCCATCTCTTTTCATATCCAGGTATCTTGGCCGCGTCTCACCGGCGACGTAAGGCGAGGCCACGAGCATGCACTGGTCCGATCCTACCTCCACCAATGTAAGCAACAAGCGAGTGTTGTGGGAAGCTGGCTTATGGCCAGAACTCGGGCAGAGCTTCAGCGCGCGCAACTCAACAGGGCAGGCCCACGATGCGCGTCTGCTCAGAGAAACGGCGTCAGCGACGAGCGAGGGACTTCCGACGGTAACTTACAAACGGTGCGTCCATGCGATTAGTTTCGTTATATACACTTCGCGCGTGTGGGATATACCACATCGGGATAAGTTCGTTTATAAGGGGTTTATTCCAGTTGTCAGGGGGGACAGTCGGGCAAGACTGCATGCGCGCATCCAGACAAGCGTGCGTCTCACAAGGTCGATCATCGTATCCAGTCCAGAGAAGGTCGGGATTGTCATCTGCGAGAACCAGTCTGAACATTTCAGCGATGTCCGCAAAGACATAAGTGCGGTGCGTGCCCAATGATGGTGGGTTGACCCCCGCAAGGGCTGCCGCATGCTTCAGCCCAGATGAGCGAACTTGATGGTGATCGAAAGGGCTGCGTGGTTGGAAGTTTCAGCGGAGAAAACCTTCAACTAGCCGGAGCATTCGTCTCTGTCTGGCGTGCTACGCGAGAACCAGTGCTCGATATGGATGATTGAAGAACCGTGTGCTGTTGGGAGCGCTGACGGCCATTCTGATCACGCTGAAGATATCCGTTGACAGGGCTCAAAGTCAACATGCAATCCACACGGTTTAGCACCAGCGCGTGTAGTGACCGCACGAGTCCAAAAGGGTGGGCTGGGTCCTGTGGGGGATGATGTGAAGGCGAGAACGGTCATCGGAAAGCGAAAAAGAACCTGATCATCGCGTGCTGACCTCAAAGTCAGTGTGCCTGCCATGCGCTTTGGCTTGGGAGCTGCAGTCGTCGGTCGCCATACGTTGCGAGCTGGACATTTGAGAGTATATGATAGTGCTCTCGCAGGAGCCAAGGACAGATGCTTCGAACGTGGGAGCATGTTGGGAGCAGATTAAAATGACTTCGTCTGTGTGCAAATAGATGCAAGTGTAAGTGACCGATTGGTTGAGGAGAACACTTACTGATAATCGAATGCATCGTGACATTTCACTGGCCCGCAACCGGCATTTTGATGCATATCTTCTCTGTCTGAGAGCGCGACGACGCCTACACCAATGGCAATTTGGCACAGTTGCGGGAGCGGTGCATACGTCCTTCAGAGCTGCAGCTCTACTGCAGCTCCAGCCTGAACAAGTCTGGCGCATCAGTTACCTGCATGACTGAATCAGACGCCGCGAACCACATCTCAGCTACTGCAGATGCCACAGGCGGCATCATGCGTGGACAGTGACTGAGTATATGTTACTGTGAATCGGGTTAGGACGTAGTCATGACATCTCAGTCTAAAGCTTGCATTTGCATTCACAAGGGTTGACATCTGCTGTAGCATAAAATACGGATTTTTCCTCCTCTAATACATGCCCGCTTCATGAGCATCAGGAAAACTGGTAATGAGCATTGAGTACTGAGCGACCGAGACTAGAATTTTGACATGAGCATACATTTGGTCTCACTGAAATCCACGCCATCTCTCGTCCACACAACACCTAAAGCCAGGGCGGCCACAAAGCATGCGCCTCCTCAATACAAACCGGCGGCAGAGTAATGTTGTATGCGTTATCATACAACAGCATCTCGAAATTCACCGACTCGAATTTGCCATGCAATTCGTCCTCCACAGCTTGATGAGGACTCCAGTGTTCACTTTGAGGATCGATCAACCCAATATAAAGATGCTTGATCGCAAGTTGCGCACGATGCGGGAGGATCGAGGCCAGGATGATGTCGCAATCACTATCATCCACGATGGTGATACGTAGCGTCGTCAGTGTGGAACAGAGAGGCCGGTCGATTGGGTCTCGGAAGAGCGTGAGTGCATCGACGATCTTCGTCAGGACCTCAATATTGACGGACAGTGTCTGAAGCGCGGTCATCTGCCTGAGAAGGCTGCGGACACCTTCAAGACTGGGAACCCCGCATGCGTCCCACTCCAACATGCACAGGTGTGAGATGCTGGAAAGGGGTAGCATCCATAGCCACTTGAATTTGGTCCAATCCTCGAGGGTCATGCTCTCCCAGAACTCAAAACGGAGACCAGAAGAGGCTCCAGTGACGATAGCGACGTGCGGCTGGAAATGCAATTCTTTGGGTTGCTTTAGGGCATTCAATGACCAAGTGGACACTAACTCTAAAAGTCGCTGATCATCATCGCACTTTTTCTCGCATAAGATTGAGACGGACACGTCTTCGTTTAGCTGAGCATCCCGGAAGACATAATCGATGACATCGGCCCACATATATTCGATCAGCAACCGGCGCAACCGAGCGAGCGACACAGGCTTCGTATCTGCAGCCTCAATTTGCTCTTGGTGGTGTGGGTTGTCACGGTCAGCTACACTTCGCAGGATAAGATCGACTAGGTTTGGTGTTCCAGAAAGCAAGCTGCGTAGATTGATGGGAGCTTTGGGTACATTGCAATGGCCGAGAGCCAAGAATGTCAATTTGGCGAACACATTGCTGGGCAGCCAATGCATATATGTCAGTGACAGGCGCTCCAGACATGGCGTGTGATTGTTGAAGAGTTTGAACGATCCATCTGGCACCCTGACGCTCAAGTCCCCCTGCAACGCGAGAGACCTGAGCGAGGGCGCTGGCATTCGAAGGTTCTCACGTGCTGAGGGCCGTATCCAGTACAATTCTTGGATTCGGGATGAATGCTCCACATTTTGGAGAGCATGTGCAACAGCAGAAGAAGGTCGCAATTTGCAGCAAGCCAGAACCTTGAGTGGGCCTCGGCCGGACCTTTCCAGCAAGATATGATCTTTAGGCTCCCAATATGTTTCAACGCCATTCCAGAACTCCCGGATCCCCAAGGCGATATCTTTCCAACGATAACAGACGAGCATTAGACTGACTGCTCTGCCCTTTTCAATCCAAGTTGGGTTCCAGACGGTGGTAGTTGCTCCCCATGTGTAGTATGTAGATCTGTATCGAGCCAGCTTGACGGTGCAGGTCGTCACGAATATCTCCCGGAACACTTCAGGAGGAAGACGGTTGATCGCGACGCGGGCATTGCGGTTGCACCGCTCAGCTTGAACCGCAGCAGTCTCGGCTACCTTGATCAGCCCTTCAAGATGCTTGAGCTACATGCTGTTATATCAGTTTGTTGGGCTAGACTGGGAGCAAAGGTTACTGACCTCACGTGCGCTGTATACAATGAGGTCGCGATCAGTATGTATAAATGATATGATCGGGGCGGGCAGGGACGCACCGTTGACGAGGGTCACTTTGCTCAAGCTTGGAAGACTGCATCTTTGTCACGGTTTTTCCGCGCCACAAGTCTCAAGCGCCCACGGACCATTATTTATCCACCTAGTTACCCTATATAGTATGTACCACTACGCTTCCACGTGTATATCTTAGTATACCCACGCCACTCGGACATCCCTCGGACATGTACCAGTCACGTGACCCTACGTCATAGTGACATCGTAGGTCTGGACTCCATAGACACTCCTATACTTAGACGGACTCCACTAGGCCTGAGCACGCCATAGCACGCCATAATGATGTATTATTACCAACCTAGGGTACGCAGGATCTTACACCCGGTACCAGGGGTCTGGCCCCTCTTGTATATATACCCGCTCGAGCTGAGGCCTACCCCTCAGTTTCGAGTTGGTCTTTACTCCTCCACTTGAGCTAGAGATCCCTGACGGGATAGGCGAGAGCGGACCCAGGAGTTCCTGAGATCCTTCACATAACTCGAAACTACTCTCTTAAATCTGCGGGCACCGGTCGACGCCTCAGATTGCATACCTCTGTCGATCAAACTTCATCCTCATCGTGCCCAGTCAGGGCTTCTTCCCACATTCCTCGGGCTTAGCTGCGCCCTGCTGAACCTCTTCGGTAAAGCGAATACGCGGACTGTCAGTCAGGATACATAGGCCCTAAACCAGCCTCCTGCGAAAGTGGGCGACATACTACAGTCCCAAATCTTGCCGCGACCCCAGGCGTAAGGGGACTTGCCAGTTGAAACCTAGTGGTTAAAACTGCATTAGGGCTGTCAAGAAGGGCCAGGAGTGCCTGTTGACGTCAGCACCACTAGGAGCAAGGGACGCAGTACTCCTTAAAAGGGTACCACTATCATTGTCTAATCCGTCGGGGACCCTGTCTGGTCTGGCTACTGTCAGGCCCATAGACCCCGTAGAGGCGTGACCTTGAAGCGTGGGGCTGCTAGTCCATAAAAACTATCCTCGGCCTAGTTGCCGTGCTATACGGAGGATTTATCCTCTAACGTCGCCATCCTAGCCACCAGGTCTAGGGGTAGCAGACGTAACAACCGCAGACAAGGGAGAACTTGCGGGAGGAACGAGTCACCTTTGAAAAGGCTCTGAAGCTGTAAATCAGCAACACTTCTGGACCGCTTCGGCGAGACCTGCATAACCTCGAGTAGCGAGGGAATAAACCTACTTGCTCAGTGCTAAAGCGGCACCAGACGCGTATTCAACCCCTGCGCAGTTCTGGCTTACTTAGGGGTTTAGTTACCAATACATACGTAGACAAATAGTCGTTTGGTGTGGGACGAACTCTCGGAAAGCTCTGCTGGAACGGCAGGTGGACCAAGGTTACATCCCTTCAGAGGTAGTTGGACACTGGTGGTGAAATAATCAAAGACCACAAAGACCCCTCTGCGACTGCGAACTGCACCATTCAGGACTCCGTAGTAACTAGACCTACTAGGAGTAGCAGGACTCTAAAGCTGCGTCTGGGTCATTACAAGGCCCTGGTGAAGAACAGCTCGACAAGTTCGCGAGCAGGTTACAACATCGAATGCAAAGGTTCTCGTTGGAAGGATACACATCCATATACACCGTATCTCCAGGACCGGTAGAGTGGGATCAAGTATACGAACACATCAGCGTCATCTTCCGGGCGGACTTCATCTACCAACCACACGTCGCCCAATCCCGTTTCATCCTCTACCGTTACCAAGTCGTCATCGACTACTACGAAAGGCTCGAATACCAGCCACATCGCATAGTCAGGGAAGCTCCCAGGCAGCCTCCACCAGTAGAAGACGACCAGGAACTGTATCATCTCCTGTTCGACGAAGAGTACGGTATTTCCTCCGACGACGAAGAAGAACCTTTCTGAACAGGTCGCCAAAACCCCGACCAGGTACCAACACCGAAAATGGCCCAATCCGAGCATTCCGTAGAAGGACATTTAAACCCCGAAAATCTGGATCCCAGGGCACCCACCCCATCCTCATTCAACAATACTGACATCCTCGCCCCCACACCACGATACTTCATGACGCCAGCAATGCTGGAAGCACTCCCCACGAGAAGGGGACCCTCAGCAAGGCTGGTAGAAGAATTCGCCGCCCTATACCCCGAAGAATCAAGGACAGGGAGACGTTTCCATCAGTGGGAATACGATATCCATGCCCGCGAACACTCTGTAGAAGACAGGCAGCGATATCGAACGCAACCAGTAGATGTGGTAGCAAGGCACGGAGGGGCTGCAAGGGGACAAGACTATGTCTGGTCGAGTCATGCATCAGGAACCCCACCAGGGTACGAACGATACAGATTTCCGGATAACAGACAAAGCTATTATCTGGCACGACCCGGTCTCCCCCCACCAAACGAGGATGTCCCAGGATTTTGGACCCAGCCGACCGATATGAGGCGTGCTTACCAGCACCTCCAAAATGACTACAATCGACTACGTAGTCGACTCGACGTCGCACGAAGAGAGGTAGCAGAAGCACGGGAAGGACGCCTAGCGGCCGAAGCAACCCGAGACCGTCTCATGAGGCAGGTGGACGAAAACGAGGCTTCACGAACAGAGCGCGGCAACCAGATCCACAAGCTAACAACGGAACTGGAAGCCTTCAAGAAAGCACTCAAATCCAGCGAGGAAAGGGTAACGGGTCTAGAAGGCATCAACAAGACCCAAGAAACCCGAATCCACCTCCTGGAAGCCATGACGCGTCCACCACCGTCTTCCCCTATTTGACCACCCAAAAAACCGGTCGACAAGGGCAAGCGCAGACAGGATCCCGGGCAGCAGGATATTCGGGATTGGGTAAAAGGAGTCGGCGGAACCGCCGGCCCTAGTGGGCTCAAACCGGCACACCAGGCAAACCCTGAGCAGCCGCCCTCTAGGGTGCAGACGCCCCCAATGTCCCCGGCGCACTCATACAAGGGAGATGAAGATGACGAGCTGGCAGGGGCACTATTCGCATTCCCCCCAGAGTGGCCGGTCCCACCACCAGATCGGGACCGTCGCTCCGCAGCCCCGCCACCAGCATCCTCGGACGAGGTACACAGAAAGTCGTTCCGAGGACCAAAGGTCAATCTCCCGGAGCCATTCGATGGCACCAAGGCAAAGGCAAAGGCATGGCTCGTCGATGTAATGAACTACATCGTCATGAAGCCCAGCGAATTCGAGGATGAACAAAGTAAGATTCGCTGGGCCATGTCTTACATTCGTGGACCCCAAATAGATCATTGGAAAGCCTCCCTGTTGGAAAGGATGATGGGAGGACCCCCGGTCTACGCCACGCTCCAGGACTTCATCGCAGACTTCAAGAAGATGTACTACCCTGCGAACCCGGAGCTGGAGGGTCAACGAATGCTGCGATCCATGCAGCAAAGATACAAGCCTTGGGAAGAGTTCGAAGCCGAATGGGAACATTGGGTCAAGGTCTCGGGGTACAAGGATGAGCAACTGTTGCTCCAACTGCTTAGGACGGCCATGCGGAAGGAGCTCTGTGACAGAGTCTGGTCGTCCGAAGGAATCAGCCGGGACGTCAACAGCTACAGCCTGTGGAAACAGGTTGCAGCCCGGCTGGACCTTCAACAGCAGCAACAGTGGGCATCCACCTTCGAGGACCGAAAGGGCAAGGGGAAAGCCAAGGACTCCAGAACCCGACAAGTCCACCAGGAGGAAGGTTCAACAACGGTAACGGCAAATGCGGTTAGGACAACAGGAAGGGCGCCCATCAGAAACATCGATGAGGCAGGAAAAGCGGTACCGCACAAGGAAACGGTAGGCGTCGAAAACGAACGCGACAAGCACCGGAAGTGTGGTACCTGCGGGAAGGAAAGGTCGGAGAAGGGGTCGTGCACGGATATATGGCACACCCATTATTACGATGGAAAGGCGCAGTGCTGGCGCAAAAAGGATGCCCAGCCTGCAGCTCGGGCCAGTACGGTAGAAGAAACCGAGGCCGTACGAGCATTCAAGGCGGCCATTGCGGCCAACCCCGCTCTGCTCAACCAGGCGGGTTTTCAATTCGGCAAGGCTTAAGTACGCAAGTCTTGCAGGACTCACGACTCGATCCGGACATTTCATTTTCCTTGACCAGTAACGTGCATTCCTCGGTGGTGGAGGCCCAAAAGCCTGAGAAGCGCCCTGGTTTACATGGGTCACCCCTGACCATTAACGGCCATTCCATGGTCACGGAGGTCGCGAGACCTGAGAAGGGCCATGGTTTAGACGGGTCACCAAAAGGTGGGTCCCCAGGGAGAGTCGAGCTGATGGTGGTGGAGGCGAAGCCTGAGAAGCGCCATCAAGCCGTACCTGAAAACACCCTGGAGGGATGTGGGCAGGAGGGTCTAAGCTCAGGAAAGGGAAAATTCAGTACCCCTGACGCAGATGACAGCACACCACCACACCCTAGCGGATCTCGTTTTTCTATTCTTTCCTCTCTCAATTGTACTAGTAGCACTACGTCGGACAATATGGGTACAAGTAGTGGTGCCCACTCTAATGTAACAGTAGTAAGAGCGAAAACGGGGTCTCGGGATGACGGGACCTTAGCGGTGCCTGATCGAGCTCGGCCGGATCAAAAAGCATCGGTGCTTAATTCCGTGAATAGCTCAATTTCTAACATTTCTTCAGTTCAGAACACGGACAGTCTGCAAGTGGAAGCTTCAACATCGGCAAAGCGTACACCGAAGAAGAAGACACAGAAAACCACTTTGCGTGTATTTCTAGACCACCTGCAAGCCATCGTACCAACCCGCCAAACAGAAGGCGCAGCAGGGTACGATCTGCACTCAGCGGAGGAAGTGGTCATTCCCGGTCACTCCCGTCTCCTTGTAGATACCGGCCTGAAGTTGATGATACCCAGCGGATGCTACGGACGCATCGCTCCGCGCTCAGGCCTGGCTGTAAAACATGGAATAGATGTAGGGGCCGGAGTAATAGACTCTGACTATGTTGGACGAGTCAAAATACTCCTAATAAATACCCTTGATACCCCGTTCCAGATTGAGTATGGGGACCGAGTCGCCCAGCTAATCTTGGAACGAAACGATACCCCGATTACCGAAGTCGTGACGGAAATAGCAGAAACAGCAAGAGGGACTGCTGGCTTCGGATCGACCGGTACTAAACTGCGTGGACAATTCAACGTCCGAGCAGTACGACGACATCGCCAGATCGATATACCAGTAACAATAGAAGTTGGGGATAGGAATATACCCGCCAAAGCCCTTCTAGATTCGGGTTGCACCGGGTGTTGCATCGACGAACAATTCGTATCTAAGTTCCAGATACCTAAGATACCGTTCGATCGACCACTCCGCGTATTCAACGCAGATGGGACCCCCAACCGTGACGGCGATATGACCCATTATGTATTATTAGACATAGTTATCCAAGGCCATAGAGAGCGCCGATCATTCAATGTGACTACCCTTTCGGACCACGACATGTTCCTCGGGTTCGATTGGTTGGAAGATCACAACCCTGATATCGACTGGGCTAAACGCACGCTTCGCTTCACGCGTTGTAACTGCGAGGAGCTTAAGTTGGAGGACGGAGATAAGGTGCTGGCATTGGACAGCGACTACATTCGGAAGCAGTTTTCCGAATACGAACATATACGAGCCACCAAGGCCACCGACCTAGCCATCGCTCAAGGCAAAAGTACCAAAGCCAAGAGCATGCAAGAGGTTGTTCCAGAGGAATACTGGGATTATAAGGAAGTCTTCGAGGAAGCTGAATTCGACCAGCTTCCTGAATGCAGAGTATGGGATCACGCCATAGAACTAGTAGACGGCGCGAAACCTTTCTGCGGAAAGGTATATCCAATGAGCGTAAAAGAACAGGAAGCTCTGGATATATTCCTTGAAGAAAACCTCAAGACTGGTCGCATACGACAGTCTAAATCCCCCTGGGGCGCCCCCTTCTTCTTTGTCAAGAAAAAGGATGGCAAATTAAGGCCGGTTCAGGACTATAGACGGCTCAATGAAGTTACAAAGAAAAATAAATACCCGCTCCCTTTAATCAATGACTTATTCGACCGGCTTAAGGGGGCCCGGTACTACTCTAAGCTCGACATCCGGTGGGGCTATAATAACATACGGATCAAGGAAGGGGATGAGGAAAAGGCCGCGTTCGTCACGAACCGAGGTCTATTCGAACCTCTAGTGATGTTCTTCGGACTCACTAATTCACCATCAACGTTCCAAATGATGATGAATGATATCTTCCACGATCTGATCCTCACTGGGAAAGTTATGGTATACCTGGACGATATCTTAATATTCACCAAGGACATGAAGGAGCATCGCCAGGTTGTAAAACAAGTACTCAGAATACTCCGGGAACACAAGCTGACGTGTAAACCTGAGAAATGCGAGTTTCATGTCGAAGAAACGGAGTACCTAGGTCACATCATTGGCCATGGGAAACTTCGCATGGATCCTGCAAAGGTGGCTGGCATTGCAGAATGGCCAGAACCCAGGTCCAAGAAGGACGTTCAGCAGTTCCTCGGATTTTGTAATTATTATAGACGATTTGTGAAGGGCTTCGGCTCCTTGGCCAAGCCTCTTTCGGACCTTACGGGCAACCGAGAATGGGAATGGACGGACACCGCAAGAAGTGCCTTCCAAGGTCTCAAGGACCTCCTTACGTCGGCCCCAATTGTACACATACCTACGGACGAGGACCCGTTTATGGTAGAAGTAGATGCTTCGCAATTCGCCCTCGGGGCAGTTCTTATGCAGAAGCAAGATAATCTTTGGGTACCAGTATCCTATTACAGTAGGTCATTCAAGGACGCCGAGAAGAACTATCAGGTGTACGATAGAGAACTTCTCGCTATTGTAGATTGTCTAGAAGAATGGCGACACTACTTAATACACGCCAAGCATACTGTACAGATCTTCACTGATCACCTTAATCTAACGTACTTTAGGAAACCACAGAAGATCAACCCCCGCCAAGCACGGTGGATGTCTTTCCTCGCTGAATACGATTTCGAACTCCATCATATCCCAGGCAAGAAAAACAGTGCAGCAGATGCGCTTAGCCGACGACCAGACTATGACGATGGTATGGATCACTTGGACAATCAGGTCGTATTACCTGCCGAGTTGTTCAGGAATACCAAAGTTGTAGGGACGGACGCTATTCGCGATCTCTGCGCCACACATTCTTCCGAATATTTACTATGGAAAACTTTGCCTCAAAAGGAGCTCGAGTCAGCCGAGGACGGCACACTCTGGAGGGGGGGTGAAATTCTCATAATCCCAAATAACCAAGAAATAATCGGCAAAGTAATACAGTCCCACCACGATGCCGCGTTCATGGGACACCCAGGAATAGAAAGGACCATGGAACTAATCAAGCGATCGTACTGGTGGCCAGAAATGATCAAGGATGTTACGGCGTATGTGAAAGGTTGTGGGACCTGTCAAAAGGCCAAACCTAACCGCCAACACCGATCAGCACCATTAGAGCCAAACCCAGTTCCAGATCATAACTGGCAGTACATCTCCACGGACCTTATTGTAAAACTACCTACTGTAGACGAGTACGACTCCATCCTTGTATTTGTAGACCTGAAGTCAAAAGACTTCATCGCCATACCCTGCACGGAGTCGATCAACTCGAAGGACTATGCGGACTTGTATATTAAACATGTAATGTCGGCACACGGACTAGCGGAAAGGATATGGTCCGACAGGGGACCACAGTTCGTATCCTCGTTTACTAAGGATGTATACCAACAGTTGGGCGTCCAGGGAAATCCTTCCACTGCCTACCACCCTCAGACGGATGGGCAGACGGAACGAATGAACCAGGAAATAGAGACCTACTTGAGGATATATACTTCCTATAGACAAGATGACTGGCCTTCCAAGATACCCCTCGCTATGTTCGCATACCGAAACCATAGACAAGCAAGCACCGGCTATACCCCATTCTACCTTACACATGGATACCATCCCTATACGGGAGTCGAAACCAGGAAGGAACCCCGCAATCAATCAGCCGAAGAATGGATGAAAGAGATGGAGGAACTTTCCAAGGACGCAACTAATCATCTTACCAAAGCAAAAGGTATAATGAAAAAGTACCACGATGGCAAATACCCGGACCATGCGGCCTATACCAAGGGCGATCTGGTACTATTAGAAGGAACTAATATTACTACTACTCGACCAAGCAAGAAGCTGGACGATAAACGTTACGGACCATTTAGCATAGTAGAGAAGGTCGGGAAGTCGGCATTCAGACTCAAGCTACCGCCCGCTTGGCGTCATATACACCCCGTCTTCCACGAGTCCCTATTAATACCCTATCACCCCGCGCAATTTAGTGTACAAAAAGACGATACTACTATACCCGTTCCGGAGGGCGAACCCCCTACCATTAGCCAAATCCTTGACAGTAAAAAGTCCAAAACTGGACTATTATACCTGGTCAAATGGAAGGGAAAGGACGACACCGAGAACACTTGGATACCACGCTCTACAATAGCAAAGGATTACATCCTACTGCTTAATAACTTCCATAAGCTACATCCCAAGGCGCCCAGACCGCCTAATCTCCTCACTATACCCGGTGGTCAAAGGATCCGCGCTCAAGAAGACGAAGAAAGCGACGATGAACCGGACAGTAAAGGAGGAAAGATGACGGAAGAGGAGAAAGACGAGTGGAAGGAAAAGATCTACTGGGATCACAAAATGATACGATGGTACAAACGCAAGTTCCAAGCCCATGTCGTACTCCACGTACCCCTCGATACCCCGATTGGCCTAGAAATAGGGCTGCCCGAGAAGTTCGACATCGTTTGCATATGGCTGGCGAATCCAGACCACTACGTCCATACGGTCTTATTCGTCGGAACTCCCAAGTCGCGCAACCATCTATTTGTATACCCAATTAACGCCCAGTGGATAGTAGAAGAAGGAAAGGTCCAGTGCCCGGAGCGCACTCACGGCTACTATTATCTCGACGATGCACAAATACCCTGGCAACGTATGCGTTTCAAGGATACCCCGGTGAGGGAAGAGGACGTCTCCACTTATACCACATATGACCCGGAGCGTACTCGGACACCAATACCCAAAACCAAATGGAACCTACAAGCCGTACACCCGCGCATCTACGACTAGAACTCAAGCCTCGTGAGGACACTTCAGCCTGGAGGGGGGGTACTGTCACGGTTTTTCCGCGCCACAAGTCTCAAGCGCCCACGGACCATTATTTATCCACCTAGTTACCCTATATAGTATGTACCACTACGCTTCCACGTGTATATCTTAGTATACCCACGCCACTCGGACATCCCTCGGACATGTACCAGTCACGTGACCCTACGTCATAGTGACATCGTAGGTCTGGACTCCATAGACACTCCTATACTTAGACGGACTCCACTAGGCCTGAGCACGCCATAGCACGCCATAATGATGTATTATTACCAACCTAGGGTACGCAGGATCTTACACCCGGTACCAGGGGTCTGGCCCCTCTTGTATATATACCCGCTCGAGCTGAGGCCTACCCCTCAGTTTCGAGTTGGTCTTTACTCCTCCACTTGAGCTAGAGATCCCTGACGGGATAGGCGAGAGCGGACCCAGGAGTTCCTGAGATCCTTCACAATCTTCATCAAATCCGACGCATTTAATTCTTCGAGCGAAGGTATCTTCTTACCACGTTTCTGACGTGACGTTGTTGGTGAAGTTGAGTTCGCGATGGCAATGTTCTATGAGGAGAGTCGAGGTGGCAGGAGCAGGAAAGGGGGGAGGAAGTGGATGGGTGAATAATGTCTGAGCGACAGACTTTGAAGCGTGCTCTGTAGCGGGAGCACTGTGAGGTGTGGGGTGGGCAGAGCGAAAGTAGGAGGACAGATGGAGAGAGGTTGTCGGTTGTAGAGGAGCTTGGGTCAGTCAGAAGAGAAAAGGTAGCATGTGTGCGCGAAGAGCGGTGCGACGAGCTGTTCATCGAGAGCAGGTCAAGGCTAATGGGCGTCTACCGCGTTAACTTCTCTCGCATTCGAATACCGTCGCGCTCGTGTACAAAACTAGTTATAGCGCGGGCTAGCAAATTGCTCTCACCTGGCAGCTTCTTTCGTAATCTACGAAGACCTCAACATCATGTGCTTCGCACGAAACTAAACGTGAGCGACAAGGCTATTGGACGATCGATTCGGTGTTCGCAGGTATTCGTGCACGTCTCTACATCCATCGGAACGCATTCCCTCAGCTAATAACATCTGTGCGCGAAAGATGTACTACCGAGTTAAGTCACATCCCGAGTGGATGCAGGCGAATGTCGGTTTTCGTAATGGGCTCAATTGCCTGAATTACGAATGCTGTCCGAATGATTCAATGAAACAGTCCTTGGCACCTCATCAATGTGAACAACTGTTGACATGCGTGCAGTTCAGCAGAAAGTCTGGAAAGGCGCGTTGGTGAAGAAGTCACTCTTTGAATGACCTTCAGACGGGTACAGCACAAGAATTAGTGCTTTCTGGATGCCACATTGATGTACTGACAGGCCCGGGGATACGGAGGCTCTATCACTCTTTGCATCATGCTGGTCACGCAATCGGTGATTGCTCTTCCGTGCTGGCTCGTTCTCATGTCGCTGCTTCTTCACGCTTCACGCTTGTCCTCGCATTACTCATGTCCACTTTGCGCCATATGCCGCTTGAATTGCATTGATCCCGTGGTGGTGCTTCTGAGCAGATGCGACTTTATGGCCTCCGTCTCGTCCTCCTTACCCTCGGGTCGCCGAGCAACGACTGCCGCTGCCAGTCGATTTCGTCATGGCTACCGTTGCCAAAGAGCTCGTCAAGCCTGGCCACATCTCTCGGGCAGGCTCTTCGATCATCGATGAGAAACGGCGGTCCGACTCTGAAACGGTGTCTATCGAGGAAAGTGTAGCCGCCAGAGAACGACGGCTCCTCAGGAAGCTGGACCTGCATCTTCTCCCGGCGCTCACTATGCTCTACTTGTTGTCCTTTCTCGACCGATCGAACATTGGCAATGCCAAACTCGATGGCCTGGTGACCGACCTCAAGATGACACAAGCGGATTATTTGAACGCTCTTACCCTGGTGACGTCGACCGTTCTTCTCTCCATCATGCATGCTGATGCGCTGCATTGGCAGTACTTTCTCGGCTACGTGTTATTTGAGATACCGAGCAACATTGTCCTTAAGCGCCTAACTCCGAGGATGTGGCTGCCGACCTTAATGGTAGTCTGGGGCATTGTTTCTACCCTTATGGGACTTGTCCACAATTATGGCGGCCTTCTGGCTGTGGTGAGCTTGCTGATTTTCTTCGGGTTCCAAGAGCGCCTGACTGAGCTATGTTCAAGCGCTTTTTCCTCGGTGCCACAGAAGCTGGACTCTTTCCCGGCGTCGTGTACTATCTCTCCTGCTGGTATAAGAGGAAGGAGCAGCATTTCCGTATCTCTATTTTCTTCAGTGCTGCAAGTCTTGCAGGTAAGCAATAGATTATATTAATAATAAACTCAGCGCTGAGTCGTCGTAAGGCGCGTTTGGCGGTGTCCTTGCCTACGCTATCGGCAAAATGAACGGCATCGGCCACAAATCTGGCTGGTCTTGGATTTTCATCATTGAGGTGGATGGGGTACATCCTTTAGAATGTTCATGCCATCTCATTCATTATACAGGGTCTGTTCACCATTGTACTGGCAGTCTTGTCCCACGCCTTTGTCCACAATTACCCGGATACAGTATCGTTCTTAAGTCCGGAAGAAAAAGAATTACTCCATAGCCGCTTACGCAACGACAACGATGCGTTGAGCGGGGAAATCTTTGCATGGCGCCATGTGAGGAAGGCTTTCGAAGACGTCGCTGTTTGGCTGTATTGTTTCTGCTTCGTAGGATGCTCCCTTCCTTTGTACACTCTGTCCTTGTTCTTGGTAAGCTCGTCGAATTCATGTGGCTGTAATTGGCCGTTAATATCGTTCTTGCAATGCAATTCAGCCGACGATCATCAACGATCTTGGGTATACAGCCGCCCAAGCCCAACTTTTAACTGTACCCCCGTACTTCGTCGCGACGGTCCTCACATTCTCTACAGCCTGGGGTTCACATCTGATCAATCGTCGTGCACCGTTCATCATTGGCGGCGCAGTGCTTGCGATAGTTGGATACATCATCCTCATCACGTCCTCGAAGAGCGGAGTGCAGTACTTCGCAACCATACTGTGCGCAGGCGGGATATATCCGGCCACGGCCATCACACTATCCTGGCCTGCGAACAATGTGTCCGGTCAGCTGAAGCGTGCGGTTGCGTGTGCACTGCAGATCAGTGTAGGAAATGTACGTTCTATGCTCTCTCGCGAAAAGTAGGATCTTCATTTGCGTTCTCATCCACGCAGGGTTTGGGCGCCATTGTCGGCACGCAACTGTACCGCTACGGCCCACGATTCTACCTAGGCCATGGATTCGCCATCGGGTACTTGTGCCTCGTCATCGTCGCCGCATCACTCAATTGGCTCGTTCTGGCCAGACGAAATGTAGAGAAGGAGAAGTTGCGGGAATCTGACGAGTTTACGGAGGAGGAAGATAGTCGCCTGCTTTTGGGTGATGAGCATCCTTCTTGGACCTTTCAACTATGATGTGAGTGACCATGATATATGAATAGAGTGTGTGATTTTTGTCATCTCACATGACGGATGAACTGGACTAAACTGTCGCAAATCGACGGCGAGCAATCGCGGTGCATTGAGGTACACTGATAGCGGGCGGAAGTCGAGTTTCAATCCAAAGTCATGCTCGGCGTGACAGAGCATATTTCCGCATAAAGTCTACCAGCTGCTAGTTTTCGAGCTCATAAGTTTCGTGCTGACGTGCTGCTCGCACTCCTCATATGTAGGCACTGAAAGTGTTATGTGTCATGTCGCCCCGTGTATAAGTTGTTCTTGTTACCTCTTGCTGCTCATGGCGAACCCTATAGTACGTATATCTAAGTTACTATATCTTCTGTCCTTTCCACTGACTGTATGAGTGAAACAAACCCTAGTGGCCATGATCGGAAGAAGGGTGGTCAGTGCACGTCGCACATCTAGAACAGTGCAAGGCAATCGGCGAGTTTGTCATGAACAATTGTTTCAGTAACCTGCAAAAACCTATGTTCCGGGTGCCTCGCGTTGAACAAAGTCGGGGCCCTCGAACGCAGCAAGGTGAGAGCCAGGCACGCGAGTTACTTGTGTTTCGTGTTGACTTTCCCGGCCAGGAGTTCGGGAGTCACCCGCTCTCTATGGCTCCACTAGGTACGGGGCCAAACCGATGGCCCGTCCCATTGTAGCCGCGCCCTATTATATACACGCGCGCTACTACTCTCCCACGCCGGTGGCGCAGGTCGCACTGGGGCCTCTCGCATCTGTGCTCCGCACCCAGATTCCAACATTTCGGACACTTAAAACTCATGGTCTCTTGCGAGAACGTCTAGTCTGATGTCAGCTTCCAGGTCCTTTGCAGTCTTACATTCTACAGCTTATGTTAAATGCCAGAAGGCATAAGAATCGACCTACTAGATCGACGCGGTCCCGTGACCTGTTGGTCCAAACGCGTTCGCGGCTGTGGCGGCTGACAGCGTCATCTGAGTCTGAAACCATGGTTGAACGCGGCTGACAGTGAGCCTCTTGTTTGTCCGACAAACAATCCATGCCTATATACATCCGCCCAGCTCGCGCGAATGCCCTCTCCTCACTTCTTCCTCTTCCTTCCTCTTCTCCCTTTTGTTTCACAGGTTTCTTCCTTTCAATTGCAGGTAGCGGGCTTTTCGCGTCCACTGGGTGAGCAACGCCCTTTATTTCATCGCCATCTACTCACGCTATCCATTCATCATGCCATGCAGCGCCGTTAGGGTTGCCGGTTCACGTCCTTGCTCAAGATCAGGTTAGCCCCTTCTATGAGATCGTCACCGCAGCTGATTATCCTTTTACAGTGCTCCGCCTTGGGTTGAAGTGACCAAGAACGGGACTCCCCTCAGTGTCGATGCGCTTGAGGTGGGCGGTGTGCGCTGGTCGCCGTCGTCTGGAGGGGAGGTGCTCGCTAGCCGGGTGTCTCTTCTCGCGTGTCGTGGGTTCAATATCTGCGGGACCGCGATAGGTCCGTTCTTCTTTTTTATTTTCTTCATTTTTCTTCGTTTCGTTCCTATTTCTTTGTGATGCTGCATTGTAATTGTCGAGAGGATGGGGAGAGCGGGGAGCGGATGGGAGGAGGTCTCGAGGGAAGGGCCGTTGCTCGCACTTGTCGAGCTCGGTCCTGGTGCAGGCCTTTTCGTGGCCCTCGGGATAAGTACCCGACCTGGTTGACGGGTCGGGGAAACCAACATGCGCCTGAACCATAGCACTTACTTAGTATTCGCATAATTGATGCAAATAATACTTGTAGTTCGTACATATAGGTCATTGGGCCATGAAGTTTCAGGCCTCATCGATGCATCTTGAAAGATCCCTATGCAAAGATTTACCTAATTAATTGCACTGGGATGGCATGGAATGACGCACATGGAACTCACCACGGTTGATATGCGGTGGATAGCATTGTACATATGCCCACTGTTGGAAGTGGCCGACCGACGGCACTTCTGGTGAAACGCGCTCAACGCGTCGGGAGGGACAAGCGCCAAGCGACGGCTGAAACGTGTCGCAGGGCGGTACCTGGAAACGGAGCGGGCGAGTACGGAAGGGCGGAAAAGATATATAAACACGCACCTGTAGTACCATAGGCCCCAGTCGTTTGTGGCCCCACCAGCCTCTCACTCCCTTGCGCCCATGAGACAGGAAGGTGCCTGCTGGCTAACACCCTTGCCGCACCAGGATTTCCTAGACCCACTGCTTGGACAAGAGGCTTGCGTCAGGAAAGCTGTATGGCTGCAGAGGCCAGGCGGTGTACAGTCATGTTGAGAGATTCGAGAGAAACTATCTGAGCATTTTGTGTGATACGAGAGAATGACCCGTTCATGCCAAAGCAATAGCCACATCAGCCACAGCGGGGTTTAAACGTTTGATGAGCCTTAACCTCAAGTACTATCTCCCACCACTCGACACGAACGCTATGGCGTCCTCTGAACAGGACCTGAAACACTTCACGATAACTACAGGGGACGAGGTGCTCCAAGTGCAAAGGCTTGAGCCAACGGTGAGTGGGAAAGCTCCGTGCACGCGTTCTCGACCATTTAAGTGCTGTGTTGCGTTAGACCAAGGGCGAGGGCAAGGCAGACGAGACTGGCTCGTCCAAAATGGAACCAGTGGCCACGAGAACTCTGCCGCAACTTCCAATCGAGGTGTGGGAGAACGCGATCAACCATCTGTGGGACGACCAGAACACTTTGAGGAAGTGCAGCCTCGTCTGCCGAGCGTGGTACCATCCCATTCGCTTCCACTTGCACAGGCAGATCGAGATCAGGAGTGTTAAGGGTGTGAAGGCCTATGCGAAGATGCTGAAGCAGATGCCCGAGCTGTCGAACCGCACGCACGATATGAACATAATAAGCTATATGGACCTGTCAGCACTGTCGATAGCGGCGATCCTGCTTGCTCGCAAGCTGCCCCGGCTCGAGTGGCTCAGAATATGGAATTCAAAGTGGGAGCCGTGGATGATGCACAGAGATGTCTTCCTGCATCTCTCCGGCTTCTCCGTCACTCGCCTCGATCTCATCGGTGTCACATTCCCCTCGATCACCGTCTTTGGGCGCCTCGTTTGCGCCCTGCCACACCTGGTCCGGCTTGACTTGGAAGATCTGACGTTCACACATGACCACTTCCACCGCGATACATTTGGTTTATATCACAATCGCGTCAACATCAGGTCCTTGTCGCTCGCGCAGATCCCACTGGGATATGAGAAACTCATCGACTTCCTTGCTCATCCTTGCATCTCGAGTCGTTTGCAGAAACTCATCATCAGTGGCCCAGTCAATGTGGCTGAATTACAGTACAAATGGAGATGCCAGCACTTGTTGAATGCTGCATCTGGCTCACTGTCGGAAATGCGATTGGATCTTAGGCTTGGGGATGTAGAACAATGGACAGATGTAAAAATGTCTGCTGCAGGTGTGCACTCTGATTTCATGTAAGCATTTCTGCTAACCAGAGTCTCTCCAGATTCGGTGCTATCCTTCGATCACAATAACTCACTGCAAAGACTATGGCTAACCCATATTGATATTTCACAAGACTTTGGCCTCGACACATTGTGTCGAGTCTTACTTTCAATCAAGTCGGGTCAGCTTCGAGAAGTTATGATAGAGTTTCGCTGGCTTGCACCAATACCCGGAATCAATAAACTGAAGGAGGAATTGAAGAACATGCTCAGTATTTACGAGTCCACTCACCAAGAAGAGATAGACAATTATCTTTCATCTAATTCATTCAGGATGCTGAGCAAGGTGGAGTTTGCACTTATACCCAATTTTACATTCTCCAAAGATCGCGATGCCACAGTTACAGCAGCCAAGGAGCAGTGGAAGCAAATCTTTGCACCTTTATTCCCACGACTGACCGAGCGAGGTATCTTCCGGTGAGTATCCCACGTTTTACGTCTAGACTGGCGCATTGATCTGCATCGCGATATTGAACTACAGCGCCATAGTGAGGGATTCTTCGTCAAACGGGAATTTTTGATCATTGCGCCGTTGTGTCTCCAGCGGATACTTCTCGCGTTCGTGGTCTTGTCTTTACTCTGGCAACGATGAAGGACACGCTCAAGTGGGCCGCCAAGTTTTCTGCCCTCGTCTCGCTGGCTCTTCGAAGTGTCGTCGCACACTTCGGTCTCTTCCACAATCCCCTACGCCATATACATCAAGCGCTCAACGCCTCCATAGCGGCCAGGCGATCCTGGTCCGAATTCTCCAAAAGACGTCTATCCGTCCATTTCGTCGTCTTCACGACGAAGCCGGCAACGCTTATTCTACCGGGCCAATTTGGGAGCCGCAGTGGCCCGTGTCTTCGACGAGTGATCCGAGACGGACTCAGCAGATCCATCAGATATGTCTCCACTGAGAGACTCCTAAAGGCGAAGTGGCCTGGAATTTGATCTCGTGCCATGGTATGGATTCCCGTGCTCGTACGTGCACGACGTCCACAATATCTATGAATAACGTCAAGACGCTGCATCATGCAACGAACCGTCGCGACACGACAAGATCAGGCAATACTAGATCGGCAGCAATCTCGCTGTGGCTGACGGATGCTCAAAGGAGCTCTCATGCTCTCCTCCCCGGTGACCGACACAGCTGCTAGATCAGCGTAGGGTGAGCTCGATCCTCCTCTGCCGCTCGTCTTCAAACTCAAGCACATCGCCACACACAGCACGACTATCAGTGCCAACCATCCCATCAGCACAGCCCTCAATCGACGACGCACATTCGCTCACCTTGATCATTGTGAGCACGAACCCCCCGGTCAAGACGATTGCGTAAGATTTTGTCGTCTCGTATGACGGATGAACTGGGCTAAATTATCGCAGATCGACGACGAGCGATCGCGGTGCATTGGGGTATGCTGATAGCGGGTGGAAGCGAAATTTCAATCCAAAGTCATGCTTGGCGTAACAGAACATATTCCCACTGCGTACAATGGTCTACCGGCGGCTAGTTTTCGAGATCGTGATTTTCGTGCTGACGGGTGCTGCTCCTCAATATGTAGGCGCTGAAAGTGTTATACATCGTGGCGCCCCATGTGTAAGTTATTTTTGTTACCTCTTACTACTCAAGGCAAACCTATAGTACGTCGTATATCTAAGGTACTGTATCTTCCGTCCTTTCCACCGACCGTACGAGTGCAAGAAAAATGCTAGTGGCCATGATCGGAACACTGAGGGTGATCATCGCACCTCGCACGTCTCAAAACAGTGCAAGGCAGTCGGCGAGCTTCTCATGGACAACTGGTTCCGTAATATGCAAAAAACCTACGTTCCGGGTGTCTCGCGTTGAACAACGTCGGGGCCCTTGAATGCTTCAAGGTGAGAGCCGGGCATGCGAGTTACTTGTGCTTCTGACGCTTAAACCTTGCGTTCTCTTGCAAGAACGTCCAGTCCGATGTCTGCTCAAGTCTTTTCCAGTGTTAGATCCTATAGCTTATGTTGAATGGAACTTACGGAAGGCATAAGAACCTACTAGATCGACGCGGTCCCGTGACCTGTTGGTCCAAACGCGTTCGCGGCTGTGGCGGCTGACAGCCTCATCTGAGTCTGAAACCATGGTTGAACGCGGCTGACAGTGAGCCTCTTGTTTGTCCGACAAACAATCCATGCCTATATGAATCCGCCCAGCTCGCGCGAATGCCCTCTCCTCACTTCTTCCTCTTCCTTCCTCTTCTCCCTTTTGTTTCACAGGTTTCTTCCTTTCAATTGCAGGTAGCGGGCTTTTCGCGTCCACTGGGTGAGCAACGCCCTTTATTTCATCGCCATCTACTCACGCTATCCATTCATCATGCCATGCAGCGCCGTTAGGGTTGCCGGTTCACGTCCTTGCTCAAGATCAGGTTAGCCCCTTCTATGAGATCGTCACCGCAGCTGACCATCCTTTTACAGTGCTCCGCCTTGGGTTGAAGTGACCAAGAACGGGACTCCCCTCGGTGTCGATGCGCTTGAGGTAGGCGGCGTGCGCTGGTCGCCGTCGTCTGGAGGGGAGGTGCTCGCTAGCCGGGTGTCTCTTCTCGCGTGTCGTGTGTTCAATATCCGCGGGACCGCGATAGGTCCGTTATTCTTCTTTATTTTCTTCTTTTTCATTCCTTTGTGGTGCTGCTTTATAATTGTCGAGAGGATGGGGGAGAGCGAGGAGCGGATGGGAGGGGGTCTCGAGGGAAGGGCCGTTGCTCGCACTTGTCGAACTCGGTCCTGGCGCAGGCCTTTTCGTGGCCCTCGGGATAAGTACCCGGCCTGGTCGACGGGTCGGGGAAACCAACATGCGCCTGAACATCGTCCATAGCCCTCAGGCTTACTTCGTATTCACATCATTGCCGCAAATAATACTTGTAGTTCGTATAGATAGGCTATCCACGAACGGACTACTTTAGGTGATGAGAAACACAAGTAAGTACGGATGAAACCTTGCACGGAGAGTCGAGCACACTAGATGAACAGAATCGAACTCGGACACATACAAACGAGCTGTACTGGGATTATATGCGTTCTAACACGATATATATTGGCGATACAGATTGTTGAGTGATACATGAAACACAAGTCATATCTGATGACCCGATCTGAGAGACTCATACATACTGAGCTACATGCGGAGGCAAAGTGCAAAACAGATACAGCACAGACACAGTGAACTCATCTGACCATCCCAGCTGGTCAGTATTCATCTCGTCGATGGTGCACCCTTAGGCGACAACTTCATCTCAATCTCTTCGCCAGCGGTGCTGCTCCCTGCACTGGTCGACAGAGCCGAAGGCGTGGGCATCGTAGTCGACACTGGCATCTGCTGCCGTCGTCGGCGCTCTCTGGATGACGATCTGCTGCTGACAGCTGTCGAGGGGGTCTGCCATGTCGGTCAGTCATCGTGGCGGGGAGATGCACAAGAAGGTGGAAGTAGAATGCTGACCGTAGCCGACCCCGCGTCATCAAAGATATTCTCTGTATCATCCACTGCCCCACGTCGAGTCAGCGCTCGACCAAAACCACGCATGACACGCACTTACTGATAATCGCTTGTTTGTCCGTCATATTCCAGTCCGCCGCAGGCGCTTGCATATCCTGCACCGTGACAGAGTCGCGCTTCTCTTTCCGCTGCTGCCCTTTCTTCTCTTTTTCCGTCTTCTCATCTTCCTCCGCAATCTTCTCCCAGGGCACGAGCGTCACCCTGTCGACGGCCGGTGGCGGGTCCGGATCGCCCTTTGGTCCCCATATCTTCGCCTTCGCCATGGCTGTCTTGAGGGCGGTGATCCACTTGTTGCGCCGGGTGGCTAGAAGAGTGTCAAGTGAGCCGCCCGGCGGGGGGGGGGGGGGGGGGGGGGGGTTGGGGGGGTGCTGACCTTTGAGAGCACCATGCTGCCAGTTACTTTTGTATCTGATATCGGCGCTCAGCGTCATCTTCTCCTGCTCTGGGATATCTAGAAACAAGTTCGCGTAAAGGCTTAGTAGAAATAGATCAAAATTCACCAATTATGATCACGTCGAAGCTCGGCAGGAAGTCCCGGCTCTCCGCCTTAACGAACGCGAGCATTAGCTCACGCAATCTCTCTATCTTGTCGAAGCTGGTGTCGAAAGCCTGCGTATCGCCGTGAATGTCGATACAAGGTTACAATGCACATTACTGACGACGTCAAACTGGAACTCTTCCGACATCTGCAACACGTATGATCAGAGGTTGTCGCAAAAAAGCGGGCAACACTGCACGTACCTGAGGACTCCGGCGCCTATTCAAGATGAACTGGAAGTCGCACCATCCACGCCAAGATCAGCATCTCAACGCCCGGAGATGGCAATTTGACCAAACCTTAGTGTTCAGGATCGCATGCGGCGCCTGCGTCGCGCACGAACTCGAATTGAGGAAGACTGTGCTCAGCAGCCGAATCTCCTTCACAGTATACTCCTCAGTGTCGATCTTGACCCTGTCCCCAACGTCGTACGGGTGCTTCACGAAGAGAAAGATGATGCTTATGAGCACCTCACCGAGACTCGCACTTAGGAGCCAGCTCAGACCTGCAGTTCATAGAATGCAAACGTGAGCCAAACAAGTGCTTAAACACAACCGCAGCAGGCGTACTCAGGATGAAGGTCCCGGCGGTAGTCGCAAGTGTCAGCAATTGCGCTTCCTGCATATGATCGTTGATCAGACTGAACGGAGGTTAGGACTTGGCACGGGTACTCACCAAAGCCACCGCTATGATCAGAATGACCGCAAACAAATACACGATCATGAGAATATTATCCAGACGTCCGACCGCGCTGTCCAAATCGCGCATCGAATGCTCAATGGACAGCAGCTCGCGGTGACAGTCCCTTCATTGCCGTCAGCATTCGTCTTGATATCGTTAAACAAATGCCAACACACATGCAGGCGATCTCAATCTCCTCTTTCGTCGCGTCGCCGTTCATATCCTTGTCTAAAAGCGCAAATGCTGCATCTGCGTCCTCCTGCGTGGGGAAAAACGGCTCAATGTCATCTACCGTCATGGCTTTCGACCCTGGCTTTGCGAACGAATAGAAGAGTCGCCGTGCGAGCTGTAGATCGACACATATAAATTAACACAATGTGTTCACGCGCGCTTGAAGGCGTCACGAACCATCCTGGACTTATTAGCTGATTCTAAAACCGTTCTCACGACCGCTTGAGGCGAATTAGGTTGCAGGACAGAACTGTCGGTCACTATCAGCAGGAAATAGAAACATCTACTGCAGGCTCGTCTCACCTTCCAGCAATCTCAGAAGCAACATTGCCTAGAGCGGTAGTAGTCGTCGTAGCAGCAAATCGAACACCCTGTAAAGCCTTCTTCAGAAGCCGCCTCGGCTTCTTCGCATGAGCTGCATCTGCGGGGTTGCCTTGCAACGTGTCCAAGCGCCACGGCATATCACGGGAATGCCTGTACAGGTTGGCCAGCACCCGCATGGCGAACTTGTGCTCCGCTACGCGCTCTGTGGATATCATGAGTTCAACGCAAATAGCCGAATGTGTAGGAAGCGTACCGGCATATGACCGCTCATGGAATCTGGTAGCTATATACTGGATGGCAACCTTCTCCGCAAGCAAAATAATCGCGCATTCAAAAAATGCGAACAGGATTTTCGCGGCGGTCGAAAGCGCTGTCTTGCTGTCTGTACTGATATCGGCCTCCCGTCGTGTATTAATCAGCGGCTGGAAAGTGATCCAGACAATAAGAGTCCACGAGAACAGCGTGACATATCTGCATGGCACTGGTCATGAGGGATGAAATGAATGAACATCTTGTGACTGACCTCTGAAGGGGGTCGAGCCACTCGATATAGCGGTGTGTTCCGACAGCCACTACTCCGACCGTAAAGCGGGCGATATGAGGGAGGACCATACTTTACGATCATTAGCATCAGTTGAGACAGTGCTATGCTCTCGACTTACGAAAAAACCCTAGAGCCCCACCAGCCTAATTATGTAGAAATTTCATGAGAGCATACGAAGACGAACGTGAGCAAAGACTCACTACACCAAACGACAGATAGCCAGACACTCCACCACAGCAGCCTCACTCCCCAAATCTGCTGATAAGTTAATATCCACGTACGCATGACACGCTAAAAGCACTTACCGTGGCATCTGGGTATGCAGTGAAAGACAAAATACCCGGGATCCAAATTAGGCCGAGCACAGGGATGATATAAATCGTCCAGCGAGTTATGGCGGACACATTAAGCAGGTAGTTATAAAACTTAAAGAACTACGCAACACCACCGTGAGATCTCGACATCGAATATGAATGATATCATCGCAGCAGACCGTGCACGCACCGTGTTCTTTGGCACGTCGCCCTCCGCGAACGCCAAATGCGCCTGGCTGGCGCGGCGGGTGTCAAAATCGTTAACCGAGTGCTCGAGCCTTCTTATCCCGCCAAGCCAGTCCCAGCTGCTGCTCCTCCTCCCACTGCTGAACCCGCTGTCCACTGTCTCGTTGCGGTGATGCATCGGCGGGGGCCCCCGCTCGGGATCATACTCTCCGTCGTCGCGTAGCTTCGGCTCATGGTTCACCGGCTGCTGGCTCTCGGATTGGCCGCTCCAAGAACGGGGGCGGGACTCGCGCTGCTCGCGTACGTGCGAGGGCAGGAGCGGGTAGGATAGCGTGTTCACGCTCGACTCAGGAGGCGAGGGTGGCGCGAGGGGCTCATAGTCATGGCATTCGTTGACGGGCGGCTGCGAGAATCGCACATTGGACATGTAGTGAGTAAAGACAGTATCAGCGTGTCAAGCGCGCTGCAAAGGCAATAATTTAGCAAAGCCGCTGATGACGATGCAGAACGTCGTATGGATGATGATGATATCTGCCCGACCAGCCTGGAGAAGCAGAAGATGAGGGTCGAGAGCAGAGAAGGAAAAGAGGGCGGGCGATCTTGATCAATTAGGGTAGTGGTAATTGACGGGGCCACGTGACCGTGCCTTCATTTATGCGACGCGTCTCTCTTGTCCCCCGCATCCTTGTCCGCCAATTATGGGTGTAGTAGTAGACGCCGACTGGCCTCACAACAGCATCCAGCGACGGACATCGGTAGGACCATGCTCCGACGCCGCTCAGCGACGCGCTACACCACCGAGCCCACATGCGCGGGTGACGCGCCATAACATTACAAAGCTGTAAGCTTCACGTAATAAACATAATCGAAGTGTCCTACATTATCATACCCAAATAGCCAACCGTATGTGACGTCGCGAAAAAAGTGGGGTATCATCTGAATGGATGCCGCCGAAGCATTCGCGAAGTCGAACTCGCGTCGATGGTGTGGAGCAGCACGTCCACGGCAGCCGAAGGAACTTCGCTCGATACCGACGATGGCCCGGGCGATGGCACAGATGAAGAACGTCGACGAGGCTTGAAGATCAGCACGAGAATGAGTCCAAAGATGATCAGCAGGAGCAGGAAGATGCACGCCCTCCGACCCGTGTTCTTCTGGTACCTGGCAGAAGCAGGTGCCCCACACGGAGTCAGTATGCGCCTTCCTCGCCGGAAGAACATGCCAAAGTAGATCTAGCACACACGTACCTCGTGGCCACATTCAGCTCCTTCACTGCTTCCTCCATCTGTACCGCCGTCTGCTCAATGTTGTATTCAATGCTGTCCAGCAGTGTCCCCTGATCAATCACCATCACCGAAAGGTCCTTGAACAGCTCCGCAAGTGATGCAATTGAACGCGCGATCTGCGTGAGCTCGTGATCTCGTGTCCGCAGATCAACGTCCTCCACCATCACGTCTTGCGCCATGGCCGCACGACTACGCGACTAGAAGGGGACCCAAGCGATCAGCAGGCCCGCGTTAGTCCAATCACATCGGCATGCATGGGAGCAGGGTACTAACCGCCGCGGCAGCCTCCACGTCCTCGTCCACAGCTGACAGTCCTTCCGTGCCTCTTGAAGAGATGGAACCCGACGCGATGAGCAGATCCTGATTCTTTATCGCATGGCCCTGAAGCTCTGTTGTATACAGCATTGAGCAATGCAATGTAATGATGCGCGACGGAACGACGGACTCTCCAAATACACCCGCTGTTTCTTCCGGAAGGATGCGCTGAGCTCCTGCACCTTAGCTGCAAGACCACGCTGCACGTTCTTCGCTGCCAATTCTTGTGCTGACCGGCCGGATTGGGAAGGAGGGAAAGCGTGCGCTGGCGTGGCTTCTATCCGTTGAATGAGTCCATGGCACTGGCGGAAGTCCTAGCGTGGGACACAAGGTGAGCACGGGGCGGAGAGCTGTATTGATGGACGCGGAGCTCACCTTTGTAATGTCCGTAGTCGCTGCCTCGATGTCCCGCTCCTCTGCAGACCGGTCCGAGAACCCGGGGAGGACGTGTTTCGCATGCAGCCTGTCGAGCGTGGCGACTGGCAAGAATGAGCAGCTGAGTCAGGGTTGGGCCGCCTGGGATCAAGGAAGGGATATACAAACATACTTTTAGCCTGCACGCCGGCGAGTATCTCCTCCACTTGGTCGGCGATGTCGACCCTAGCGATCGATTAGCGCGAGAGAAGCAAGGACGGTAAACAGATGACCCGACAAGACTCACCAGCGTGGCGGCAACTCTGCGTCTATGACGATGTGTGCGGGGTCATGAGAGATGAGGTGTGCGTGTTCGTCGCCGTCAGTGTCGTGGGTGGCATCGTCGTAGGTATGAGAGAAACGTGAGCGGCGGCGGCGAGAGGAACCGGCGCGCGAGTCGCGGTAGGAGATGAAGAGGAGGGTGCGGGAGCGGGTCGTCGGGGACGAGGAGGAGGAGCGTGCAGACATGTGGGTGCAGCGAGGCGCCGCGGTGAGTGTGACCGTCGCCGTCACTGACCGTGTCCTGTAGCCGAATCCGGTTATTTTTGCTTTCCACGCGGATTTGATCTCCGCGGCAACCGTCAGGCATGCGGCCCCAAGCTCCGACTGAATGGCAGCAGACGCCACCGAGCCACTCGCCTACAGCACTCTGCTCGCTCGCACCATTGTTCTGCGCATCGGATCGCGGTCGCCACCCGGTGGTACGAAAGACGCAGGCATCGTGCCACCCGCGCGATGGGCACGTTGCGGTGGGAGGTGTCGGCACTGCGTCTGGGAGCGCGGCGTCGCTCGTGATACGGCCGATGGGACTGGCTGAGCGGTGGCTTGTGGCGGCGGGAGAATATTCAGCTCGCTGTCTGCGCTCGTCGCTGCGAGTTATCGTGCATCCGTCGCATCCATCGACTCCGTCCTCGCATCGCCTCGCCGTCGACAACGCTATTATTGATTGTTATCGATATCCGGATCAGCACACTCCTCTAGCCGTCTTGTGACTGCCGCGCGCCTCTCACCAGAATTTCCTTGACGCTCCGCCACCCGCGTCGCCGTCTCTATAAAGCACTCTCCTCCTCTGTATGAACATTCCCCATCCCCTCCTTGGCTGCCACTGATCCTCTCTGTCCTCTCCCGTCCGCGTTCCCCAGCCTCGCCCTCTCTCGCTTTTCTATCCTCTTCGCCACCTTCCCCTGGCTTCGTTATAGACGTCCGATTGCGTCTGCTTCGTTTACGGCAATGTGCAACCTTCACACGTACGTGCCTCGACCATTCCCGTTTCGACCCTATTGCTCAGCGTCTCTTCCAGCGAAGGATACAAGTACGGATGTGGGGTACGCTGCGCGTCTGGTATGCCCCCCTTCTCTACTGACGTCATGTTCTTCTCTCTTCCAGCACTACATTATCGTGAGTGACTACTGTCTACCACAACGCATTGCACACTGACATCCCCCCCAGGAGAACAAAAAGGCCAAGATAGACTGCGGTAACCCGTACTGCATCCACTCGAAGGCGCATCGCAACCCCTGCCGCGAGTGCACCTGCGAAAAGGTGAGCGCATATCACTTGCGAACCTCCCGGAGCGCTCACCTTCAGAACAGTTTTACGGTCCCGACTTATCCGAAACTGTCCTCGGCATTCGCCCAGGCTTTTGCCCAGAGTGCAAACCCTGGTACAAGGGCCAAAATGGTGGTCGATAGCGCGCATCCCCGTTCCTGGTCCACCTCTACTTTATTATTGCGTATTATTCGCATCCACTCTCGCCGCCCCATCGCATCATCACTCTTATCGCTGCTGTATCCTTGCTGTCCATTCACCATCATTTTCAGCACCCTATCCATCGCAATCCCTGTATGTGCCTGTAATAATCGTCCTCCTGTTGGCATACTATAATATATCACCAGCCTGTATTTGCAACTCAATATACAATATATACATAGGCTCACACATCTACCATTTTACTGCGAGGCCAACCACTTCGCTCTCTACTGCTCGGTACTGAGTCCGGAAGAGCTTCCGTCTACGAGCCTCAGCCTCGTCGTCCAGGCGAGTCGACCAGCTCTGTGGTATTCCGCACGTCGGGCGACACAGATCGGACAGCACGCGGAGGGCAACACGGTCCGCTGCTGCCCTCCTCGCCGCCTCCCAGTCACCAAAGGCAGGCACCTTGTCAGCCGCATCAACCGGCGGCGACGGTGGGGGCGTGGGCAGCGCATGCCAGTACGCCTCCTCAACCCGCTTCGTCCACCCCTTGCTCCCCCACTTCCCATCCGATCCGGGCAGACTCGCATCCCCATCGACGCGCACCCCGCTCTCAGCCCAATCGCGCTGGTACCCCTCCGCATCCACATTCTGCGCTTGTGCCAGTGCGGCAGCACTCGGGCGCAGCTGACCACCACCATTGACGCACCCGCCTGGGCATGCCATTACCTCGACGTAGTCGTACCCGTTCGCCACCTCAGCGCCTGCATCTCCATTCACAGCCGCTCCGAACTTACGCACCCGGCCCCGCGCACGCACGCCCGCCATTCGACCCGCTGCGCCGCGCCCGACCTGCACGCCCGCATCGCGTCCGATCTTCCGCACGACGTTCTGTAGGTTCCGGAATCCATAACACTTCGCGCCCTTGAACATCGCTTTGCCGGAGTCCCTATGTGCTAATATGTTCTCCTCGTAGTCTGCCGAGCGCACAATTCTCACCGTGTGTTCGTACGAGGAGGGCTCGGAGTTTCCTAGAGATGCATCGGCGCACATCGAGATCAATGACTGCAGATAGGATCCAGAGCTCGACCCAGGATGTACGAGCAGCTCGGGTAAGTCGATAGCGCTCCCGTCTTCGCTGCCAAATGATGGCCGCGCGGACTCGTCAACGACGGGCAGCGAGAGATCCCACTGCTTCTCGCGCATGAGCTGTTCGAGCTCGCCGGTCGTGAGCACGCAGTCGACATCGCGTGTCACGTACTGCTCGTTGTAAAAGTCCTGCCGTGACGCCTCAAGCTTCTTGTCGTAGCACGGCATCACCGTGACGTGGTATATCTGGTCCGGACTATCGTTCACGCCGTTAGCGAATGAGTCAGCGCGAAAGAACGCAACGTCGGACACGCACCGCTTGCACCACCGGCGAGCCATCCACTCTTTCACGAGTGTGCCCATGACCTGCTGCGGGCTCTTGGTTGCGCTAATGAACGGCAACATCTCAGGGTGGGTCTTCTCCGCATAGCATATCCAGCCGGGGCACGCGCTCGCGAGCATCGGCAGCTTGCCCTCACCACGCCTTCGCTCCGCAAACTCGGCCGCGTGCTCCAACAGCGCGAGATGCCGCGCGAACGTCGTGTCAAATACATGTGCGAAACCGAGCGCCTGCGTACAGAACGTCTGCACGCGGCGGAGGATGCGGCCAAGGTCGACGAGGTGCGCGCTACTCGAGGAAAGGGACGCTGCGAGAGACGCGAGGCTTTGCGGCGCGATGGACAGAACGGGGATGCGGTGCGCGGGGAGCGTGTGGTAGGGATTGTTCGCGAGGAAGTTGAGCACCTCGGTGTGGGACTGCATAGTGATCAGAACGGATTCAGCGGAGGTGATGCAGCCGCTGACAGTGACTGTTGAGCAATGCACAGCATTCGACGTGGAATGTGCTCGCACCTACATGCAAGGCAGTCGTTGAGGCTGATCTGGGCTGTCTCGAGCTTCTTTTCCTTGGTAGCACCATTTGTCGCGACCTCATAGTACGATCCACTCGAGTCAACCTGAATCTGGGTCTGCAGATAGAAAGAGTCAGACCAGCATTAGCACGAGAGTACATCGCATTCACCGAAGCAGCGCCAGAGTCCTTCGCCTCGACCTTGTTTGTCTGCTCAACCGGCTTGATACACGCTTGGGACGGCGTGATGAAGTCATTCAGGTCCGTCAACGTCTGCGGACAGCGCACAGTTGGCACCACCTTCCTTTCAACCACGATGCCTGCAACGTACCAAGGCTCCAGAAAATGTCATCTTGTGGTAGTCTGCGAATAGAGGGAGAGTCTATTGCGCAGAAACAACGCGACGCTGAATGAGGGGAGAGAGCAATCGTTTCCCTCAGTCTGACAAATGCCCCGCAAATATGGGCCCGGGAAAAATGCCGCTTCGTGCGCGCTTAGTGCCGCTTTGTGTACGCCTCACGCGCGCTTAGTACCGCCTTGTGTGCGCTTTAATCTCGTGCGACTGCCCATTGCTAAGTACGCGCATTCAGAAGCCCAGAGCAGACGTGCAAAGACTCAGTCTTGCATTCCTGTGGCAACATCATGTATTCTACGGTGTCAATACATGCATAATAACTACATCAGACTTGCCTGATTCTACCCACTACCTCTGCCTTGGACTGCACTAATGACATCATGAAGGTGGCAGTCTTGGTGAGTTCTTAGTCTACTCTAGGTGTTCGAAAATGCTGTCTGTAGGCATTGTGAACATATCATCTACATGCTCTTCTGCCTCCTGTGCATCAGGTATACTGTATGGCTTCATTGAGCACTTGCATTTCGAGTCTGAATTCTTAGGATGATTTGCTAACCGGGTTCAAGCTAGGATGGGTGTCAGTGTGGTCGATGATGGCCAAGTCCTGGCGGCATTGGTGGTGCACTGAAGCGGCATGAAGCGTTCACCAAGGTGGCACGAAGCGTTCATCGAAGCGGGCGTGAGGCGGCACGAAGCGTTCACTAAAGCGGGCGTGAGGCGGCATGAAGCGTTCACTAAAGCGGGCATGAGGCGGCACGATATGCTGTTCAAATTGTACTTTTATTCCTTAACTTGTTTTGGACCTAACGCACGTTACTGCCGGATCGTCTGCCACCAACTAGTGAATTCCGCCGTCGTGGGTGCCTCCCAAGTTCATCTGCAACACGGAGTTCACAACATCATGGTTTGTTGTCATGCAAAACGCGTTTTCACGGGCTGATTATGCTGAACGAGGTAGAGACGGAGGTGCGGCGCGACTTCCAAGTGTGACAGCCCGCACCCTGGCTCATGCTTTCCGTGACACTGCCGCGGACTCCAGAACCAATATCAGTACATCATTCTTCCCTCTGCACACCTCGACGTCAATCCCACCTCTCAAGCCCATTCTCCATGCCGGTCTCAATCTGGTTGACCGCCTACTCCTTGCGCCTCGCGTACGTCGATGACTAGGTTCACGTCTCCACGGGCAGCATCCATGTATCCATTCAATGTTGAAATACTGTGGCAAGTTACACTCTCGAGGCCGGCGTATTCGATGCTTGAGCCATGGCATCTTATTCATGTAAGTCTCTGTCAGGATTCAATAATACGATTGATTGATTTCGTGGATCTATCACAGAGCATGTACAATCTTTCCCACGCAACGAGCTAACTTGTACGTGAAGTTTCTGCTATCCCATGGATCTTCAAAGTAAGAATAAGCGTCGAATGGACTGGGGAGTACCGGCGCCTCCGCCTTGCATGGGAGGTGTCAATATTTACTGTAGACTAGGCACTGCAACGTACTATTAGCCTTCCATCCAGCGGCAGGCGGACTCAGCAAATGCAGACCATGTCCAATGAGCTCGTCGTCTGTACCATCGACTCCTTCCTTCATAAACACCTCGTGCGCATCATTATGGTCATCACTGTCGCCGTGCTCTGGATGCTCATTGTCCTCTGAAGATATGTCTTGACTCATTTATGTAGTATAATAATGATTGGCCGCACCCTCTTTCACAACCATTTTCTTCTTGCCTTTTTTGAATCAGCAGATGGAGCATCCTTGAGCATCTCAGCAGCCTCTCCAGCTGCCCACATCATGTGTACTTGTTGCTTGAGCCATGGCAATTTTATCATGTAGGTTTCCGTCAGATGATTGAATAGTATGATCGATTGCTATTGCAAGCCTATCAGAGAGCATGTACAACAGTTCCTACATCAAGAGCTCAACCTGTACATGAAGTTCCTGCTATCCCATGGTCCATGGATCTGTAAAGTAAGAATAAGCATCGAATGGACTGGGGGTTCTGGCATCTTTGCCTTCAGTGTGACTGTGGGAGGTGTCGATGGCATGGGCATAACAAATTTGTTGCTGCCAGGCAGTGTCTTGTTCTTTGTCACTGTCGACATTCAAGTCGATCTTCAGTACGATGTTCATATCTGGCTTTCTTGCTTCGCACTCACTCGACAGCAGTTTTGCTGCCATTGTGTCTTTTACTTAATATCCTTAGACAAAATTTCAACTCGTTCATGGAAAAGGCACCAGAAAGTGCCAGAAAGGATTACAATCAGCGCAAAACCCGGAGATCCCCACGCTTTTCGGATATACATAGTACCTTTCATGGATGGAAAAAAGCTCTAAAGGGCGGTATTTGAACTTTCCTGATGTGAATAAATTGTTAAGTCCTAAACGTGTTAAGGTCAACGCACGCATTAAGTCCGAAACGAGTTAAGATAACGCGTTAAGAATAAAAGTACACTTTGAACAGCATAGCACGAAGCGTTCACTAAAGCGGGCATGAGGTGGCAGTAAGTGCGCGTGAGGCGGCACTAAGCATGCGTGGCGGCACAAGAAGCGGCAGCGCAACCGATTGCACCTAGTGCGATGTCAACGCTCCCCCCCTGCTTCATCATATTATTTCTGTCTCTACTATGGTTGCAGCTGTGATCTATTAGCGGTATCCACATCAAAAGTCCTATGCTCATTTTTCCGGAGTCTGCTTTTTGCAGACACTTCTGATATCATTCATTACACCACTGAGTTTCTAGCGGTCGAACTGCAGGAGAAGGTGGGGGGGATGATTCTGGTTTGTCTCCATTCCTTCTTCATCTTTTTCTAGCTCATAACATCATCTGCAGGGTTTCATCCAACATGTCTTACGTTACTTCAGGACGCGCCTGCAAGATCACTCAAAACGACCCCAGGATGTCCCTGACCAGCACTCTGGACTGACATCTGCACTCTCACAAATCTCGCAACCTCTACCTGGGTTGATACCCGTGTTCAATTCTGCAGGTATGTGCTGATCTCGTTCACGATCCAGCCAGTATCTGATCATCATACATAGGAGTTATCGCTGGATATGTACTACGTGACGGTCATGCCTTGCCCTCTGGGCCATCAAGTGCAGCATCAGACCCCTTTATCAATACAAGTTCTTCCTTGTCAGATCCTGTAAAGTCACAGCATGTTCATGTCGATGCAGTTCCACATTCGTCGCAAGCACAGCTGCACTCCAGATCTGCTGTCAGTGAGCTAAAGCTAGAACGTGGGCATGATACCAAGATCATAAACTTCTTCGAAAGAAAAACACCATGGCAACCGACCAGATTGATGACTGACATGCTAGCGAGACAAAACAAACACAACTTGAAGACTGCAGAAGACACGCAAGCGTTCAGTTCCTCCTGTCTCAAGGGTGACATTTCTCCGAAGTCAAGACTTGCGCACACTGCTAGAGTAGCGGCTTCTTCATCGATTCATATCACCTCCACACGTCATCCTTCCGACAATGCCAAGGGATTGCAAATGTCACAGAAGGAATCCACAATTGATGCATCCGTGGAACACTCACAGAACAATGCATCTGCAGCTGTGATCACATTAGATGGCACTCGGCACTCGGAAGCAGATCAAAATGCAGGGTCACAGAAGGGCTCAGTGGATGGGTCAATGACTACAGCATGGGATGGCTGGCCAAATGGCATAGTTAAGTGGCATTTCACAAATGCAGAGGCTGCAGAGACTAAGGATGCTATGATACATTGGGCATTCCAGAATCATGGATCGAAGAAGGGCAACAGCGAGGCTGACAGATGGGAGGATGGGAAGCAGTTCTATCGCCACTGCTTAGGTGCTATCAAGTGCAGCAATCCCGAATGTTCCATTGTCGTGCACCCAGTGACATGCAAGACTGCGTTGGAGCATCAACTTGCTATGCCATGCAAATGCGGTTCCAAGCTTCACCATCTACGCTGTCATGCGTCAATGACACTTTGGAAATACAAGCACAGGCTGTATGTTGAACATCATCATGAGCATACACATGTGCCTCTGACCCATCTGTTGCACCTCACGAGAGATCAAGAAGCCGAGTTTGCCTAGATCGTTGATCAGCACCCCTCCGTTGGACCGTTGCGACTCATTGTAGGGGTTCCTACCTTGATTGGGCCTGGTCACTCTGTAGCGGACATCTCCTCGGTGCTTCTCAATATTGATAGAGTCAAGAAGGAGCAACAGAAGCTCACTTCTACCATTGCGAAAGGCGGTGACGAGTTAATTGCTGGGTTTGCTGAATTCGAGGAGAACAATCTGAGATTTATAATTCACAAGACATTCGGCTCTGTGACAGTAATCTGCATGCAAAGCACAATGCTGTTGGCACAGATTGTGAAGGATTGCATTCTCGATGATGGCCTGAATGGTCTTGTATCTGATGCTGCTCATGGCTTCTGGGAGGACCGCAACGCTGTTCTTATAATCACGTCTGGCTATAGCCCTCTCCTTAATCGCTGGGTTCCCGGAATTCTGTCATATGTGAATGGGCGCTCTAGCGAGCACTTCAAGCACCACTTTTATGCACTTTTCAAGAGCATTGCAGAGGAGGCCAAAAGACGTGGCATTGTGCTTACAGACGAGTTGTTTAGCGGGGTGAGTTTACTACAGTCCTGAAACCTGTCTGCGAATTTGACTGTGCATGCTATATCAGGTCATTGATTTTAGTGAAGCTGAACGTGATGGATTTGTTGCTGCATTTGTATGCTTCTGGCAATCCCAGTCAGAGGACAAACACAGTGAACATGAACTTTTGGAAGCAGCAAGCAAACACTTGCACGGGTGTGCGCAACATTTCGCACATCAATCGCACATGTTGGATGGATCGGTGGCGTGGTTCCTGAGAATAAATCTCATCTATTTTGCAAGTATATGACACAGCTATTGAATGCTGATGATGCTGAAGCCTTCCATATAACTGCGCACAAGCTTTTGTCCGATTTCCCTCATATCAAGGTGTGGTTCAACTGGTGGCTTTGTGAAGAACATGCATCGATGCTTTTTCCAGCATATCGCAAGATGGACGGTCAGCTCTGGGATCATTTACCTGATACAACAAATGCAGAGGAAGGGATGCACTACAAGATATATCAGGCAGTTGGAAAGAGACATCAAATGCTACCTGGCCTAAAAGCCATCCGCCAATTCGTCATCTACTTTGAACGCCAGATTGCAGGTGGCAGCAGTAAGTCCATCATGCTTATCTCTGTCATCAGTTTCATACATTTATGCATGAATAGATGGAGTTCTCACACATTACGGCCATCCCGAACCATGGAAAAAGACCACAGCTCGCATTGGAAGGACCAAAAAATCTCACATCCCTGGTCACAACCGAAGGAAAGCAAATGATGGACGTGCACCAGACAATGCTCACCTGCTGTTGAAGAAGAAGAGAGCCAAACTCAAGTCACTTGCTGCCAAAGCAAAAGGTACCAGGCGTGAAACTCGTTACTCACTGGTGCAGCAAAGCTTTCAGTGGTGTGCAAACTCGTGTTGGCTTGACGTGTCATTGGACATTGTCTACCAAGTTTCAGAGCATGACTATAGTGACTTCACAAGCCAATTCACTCAGAAGCACAAGGATAGTCTTCTTTGGCATCTTTATGATGCAATAGATCAACGGCATACCAAGCAAGGCGATGGCAGTGCAGAAGATTACTCTGAGTTCCTGAACTGCCTTTGGAATGGATTTCAAACCATGTTACGGAATGCGAACATTATCCGTCCAGGAAATAGATTTGAAGCTGCCTTCGTATGTTCTCAGGCTATGCTTCATTGACACCATTCAACATGTGATTCTTCATTTACAGGTCTGGCTGTCTGCACTCATCTCAGATGCAAGTAAAAGAGAACTTGATCGAAAGGCTGAAGCTTACTTCTGCGGTCAATTCATTTATCTCTGACAATGCTTAGGCTCAGGTGATCATTATCAGATTTCAAGCCACCCCGAACAGCACTTCTTCTTTCAGCTGGCAGCTGCTGACTTTGAACGCTTCCAGGGCAATGTGCAGAAGTGGCTTCATCATTTGATTGCACCAACAGCATTTGCCAATCTTGAACAATGCTGGTGATCTGTGAAAGGAGATGCCTTGTGCTCAGGTTTTGCGAAGGAGCTCTGAATGTGCATGTCATTACCAGTGATGCTCATGGTTGAGGTTGATTCTCAGGGTATTGATGGCAAATGGTCCTTTCCAGCACATCTCAAGCCTCTGTCAAAGTGCGAAAATGATGCTGTCTATGATATCGTCAGTCGTATTCTCTATAGCCCCAGCAAGAGTCACTTTGGCACACGATTTGTCCCACATAACACCAAGGCAGTGGTCGACTATGACAGCATGACCTTTGGAGGGCTGACACGTCATTCATATGGAAGCAAGATCAGTTCTCACTTGGCTGGTTCTCATATAGCCTCTCTCCCATCAGGCTTCACTACCCATGCAGTTATATATCATCTGCGGGGTGGCATGAAAGCTCAACAGTTCATACAGGAGACTCTCGTCAATAACCTAAAAGTGAAGCACTCGCTTCAGATCTCCGAGACTGGGTTTGAGAAGCTACCATGTTGCGAGCTGACGGGCAGCAATATGCATCAATTAAAGGACAAAGACCGCTTCTGGCTTTCTAATCCTCATAATCGATGATTTGTTGACTACAACACTGTGACACGAAGCGTGTCTGAAGATGTATCAGGTATGTACTACCAGACATACCATATCAAAGTAGACATCACTGATAACTCACCGACTCATCTGAGATGTGCTTAGAACATTCCATGCAAGAAGCAAAAATCACCCCGATTATCTCTCAACTTGCCATCTCACATAGCGGGAAAAGAAGACGAGAATCTATTGATGTAACAGGCTCCTCAGCAAAACGGGCATGCACATCAAGCAAAAAGGGACAACCATCATCGACGAAGTCAGCCTGCGATGATCTGAAGCACATGTCACATAATTCTGACTCTGATGCTGCTACGGAGCTATCAAAAACTGAATTTGATTTTCATTGTCACTGCGGAGCCAAGGGTTCAAACGGACTTCAACTCGCTGATAGGCAAGATGTGATACAGTGTGACCTATGTTCAAACTGGTCTCACATTCTCTGCCAACCATGGGCAACAATGGATCGTCTCACTCCAAAGGCAGCATTCATCTGCGCATTTTGCTCACTGACAGGTTTGGCACCTATGGTAGAGCAAGTCAGGTGATGTTGGGGTCGAGGAAGGCATGCCAAGCAAAAAATCATACCACTGCCAAAACGGCTCAGGTAAGTGTGATGTCTTCAGCTCAATTAGAACCTGTGCTGAATTTTGGACACTACTTAACAGGATGGGCCAAGGTGCCCTCGCTCTGCATGACAAGTTCTGGTATCCAGTGCACTTGATCACATGCTATGATGACGGGACATGGCATGTCGTTTGGTGGCGAGCGTGTCAGTTCTGAGAGCCTGCACCAGATTCAATGGTGCGAATCGCGGACAATTGCCTTATTGATGAGCTATGGCATGATAGAATGCGCCGTCATCAGATCAGAGTGCATAGCGCTAACTTGTCAAATGATCAACAATAACTCATCCTGATGTTCTGTATAGCTTGGGAAGTGGGTACACGCATCTACGCTAGAGACTGATGAAGACATCTTGTTCAACTATCGAGCCTACCCTCACACGAACGAGATTGACAGCATCTTGCATCCACATCTCAGCTCTTTACATCATCTGCTCATTGATGACCAGCTGGACTGGAAGAACTGCAAAGAGGAGAAATCGGGCAGCATTAATGAATGATGCATGGAATATCCGGTGGTCAACCACCTCTTGAAGCTTATGCAGGACTCCTGTGAAAAATGCAAAGAGACGGCCTTGATGAAGCCACCGAATGAGTTCTTTGTGGGTGATCTCAGTGTTCAAGATCAGGCTCACATTTCGCATTGGTTCGCCACCCATGTGAGCAGCGCACAGAATGAAGATCACCAATGGCTCAGTCGCTACCCACTGTGTCATGCCTTCACATTGGTTATACTTGCGAGGCACTTGCCAGAGTTTATGCATGATGCTGAACTCGACCGAGCATGGAGATTTCAAATGAACGGCACCCCGGACCCACGAGATCATGTGGATGTTGACCGTGAGTGCATCTCCAGTCTCAAAATGCACATGTTTGAGAAGTTAGCGGTCGCTGGACCAGCTGGATACTATCAATGGGGTCTCGACAGCGGTTTGCATCAAGATGATTGAGATCCATATCAAGACTTGCCTTTACACTGGTTCCATCATGATTATGAAAGTACTGAGGAAGAGCTGGTGGTGAGTCGTGGCATCTACTATAAATTGTCAAGGAGAATGTGTGCTCACATGTGGAGCATTCCTGTAGTGCGGGCTGGACTTTAGTGATTCTGAATGTGTTCCTATGGTTGAAGCTGTTGAGCAGCCCAAAAATTGGCCCAAGCCCAGGCCGAAGAACTGAGGGACTAATGCTCCAAAGCAAGCATGACATGTTGAAGGAGAAAAATGAATCACCACGATGTGAGGTGACTTACTCATGTGTGGGTACTCTTCTAACATTTACAGAGTCCTTACTGTGAGTATAAACAGAATTTAATGCGATATACATTGATCAGACATTAAAGAGGCTGGCAGTGGCAGGGCAGGTAGGACAGAAGTGAGGATACACTAGAACCTCTGTAAGATGACCTGGCGTCCCAGGCTTGAGTCACCGTGGTCATCAGCACAGGTTGCATCAGACTCTTTAAGAGGTCAGCAGCGAAGTGGTAGGATGGCGGCAGTGAAGTGGTATGAAGTGGCAGTTGAGCGAGGCATGCATAGAAACTGAGCACGCGTGAGACATGCATGAGGCATGCACAAGGTGGCACTAAGCACGCATGAGGCATGCATGAGGTGTGCACAAAGCAGCACTAAGCGCGTGTGGTGGCACTTTCCCCAGGCCCCGCAAATATCACTGGACAGCATCCATGCCACATTTGGCAAGTCTGTGAATGTGCGCCCGCTGCTTGTTCAGTACGCTCATGGTTAAAACTCCTTTCATAAAGTCTGGACGTTATTTATGGAGCCCAAGCTAAACTTGAACTCTGCGAAGGACCCAAGCTTTTGATTTGGGCAAGCCTATGCCATCTGAAAGTGTAGCTGACTGTAAGATATCTCTTCAAAGACTAATACAGCAGAGACATCCATGGTTTCAGTGAAAGGTGGCCAGAACTGTCACAAAGAGCATCACAATTCAAGCATCAGACTGGGCATAATTCACATCCCCTCATCTTTTATAGGGATCACTTTGACTCCCTTGTCCTTCACTAATGTCAGTCATTGTCTGGCATGTGGATACCATATGTATGACTGTATTCTGCTTACCGAACACCCGGCGATCCTGCGTGGATTCTCACTTATTTTTTCTCGTGCCTTTTGAACCTATTATGATCAGCAGAAAAAGAACTTAACATTTTTCTTATCATATGATCAGTGCGAAGAATATCACCTCATGTCAAAGTCTTTGAGATTGCAGTTTTTTGAGAGCCACTTGACACCCTAGGTGTCATGTCTGACTCTGAAGACCCAATAGCAGCTTTCACTTCAATAGTTCCAACTGACTGATGGTGAGCAATCATTCTGAGAATCAGTCAAATCACCTACTGCTGTTTGCATGCATAGATATAGCAAGTGGACAGTGACGCAAAACATCCTTAATGTCAACATACGGTGTGTTCTTCATATCATTGTAGCAGTCATTCAATTCAGCATCATCTTACAGAGAAGCAGCATCAACTTACCTGCATGATAGCAAACACTTCCTCATCGTTCACAATTGCAACATCTGCATCTGAATGCTACACCAGCCCAACTGTATTATAGATATGCATGAAGAGAATGAAAACACCCATACCTCCAAAATGTGGTCAATAGTAGCTGTGCTGGCTCATATGGCTTTTATACAATATTTAGCCAAGGTTTTTGCGGCAAAAGAACTTCCTCAACGTACCTCGTCAATGCCTGGAATCTGTTCTACTTTGAATTGTTCATCATTGCTTGTGCCAGTCATTGCATCTTGATTTGCCAACACAGCGGCATTTGAATCACCATTCTCAGGATCATCTCCTGGCTTGTTGGGCACTGCAGCCACCTTCAGTTGCCTTGGAAGGAACATCAAACAGGATTTCAATTTATGGTAGTGCAAAAAGATGCACTGATCCTGCTTCAGTGACTGGTGTTTTTTCGAGTCGTCTACTCGCGCATCGGGTTGCTTCTGTTTGCGCCGCTTGTGCCATGAGGCCTTCCGCTGTTCTGCTTGCTCTGTCCTCGGACTGGATGCATCCTTGATGAGTGTCAGCCCACACCTCCAAGTATAGCAGTATCTTCAGCATGGGAGAATGAAAATGAGGTGCCTACTGTCGCTTCTGCAGCAAACCTAAGTTTGATTGAATGTTGGCCCATTGTGAGCACTCCCAGAGCCTACTCGGTTGTCTTGACCCACCGAGAAACAAAGAGAATGTCTTCTTCCACGAGGACCATGTCACACACATCTCGAGCAAACACATGCCAGCGTGGCATGTTACGCAGCAAGTATACAAATAGACTTTTGCTCCGAAAGAGCTGCTGCTGATTCATGGATTCCTTTAGAAGCAAGAATGCTCCCTGACAATCTACGCAGCTGGAATGAAATGAAGCTCCCACCTGCCCACTGTGATATAGGGAATATAGTTTAGTGTGAACGTCAGATACTATCTCAATGATCTCCATCACGGTACTACTCACATGCTGACCTCAGCATCGACCTTTGCGGTGGTGGCACTCTTGCTGCACACCGGACCAGCATTGATCGCATTTGTGCACTCATTTATATCCCATTTCACGAGAATGAACTGCTCAAAATCGTCCGGTACGCCATAGACCTTGTTGACTTCATCATCGGCTGGACGAGCGGCATTGAACAGATGGATGAATGCACCACCCTGTAGGAACCCGACATCCCCGATAAGGACTTCACCCAATCTGCCAGGCTTGGGAAACCACAGAGGCAACCCGTATCTGCATTGAAATAATTCTTTGGCATAGATGTCGTGCGGTGCGATGATTGGCATGGTGAGCTGCGGATAGTTCCGATGTGATGGGTTATTTGGTTCCAAAGCTCAAGTCCTGATATATAAATGTGCGCTCGACAGAGGCAGTACAACACGATGCATGTTCGAGACTGTTACAGTGCTCAGTGTGAACTGTTATCTCAGCAGCGTACTTGCACACGCTATGTCAGACCATTCAGTCACACAACTCAATCTGGTGGCTGATACGTGCAAAGTTTTGGAACAGATCACCAGATTCATCTGCTTGGTCAACAAGAGGAACATGCAACAGGTACGAATACACAAGTTGAATTCAACATATAGTCCATACGAGAAGATTTTAGACATAGCCATGAAAGGCGACAGGTACAAATATGTTCCAACTAACAATGATGACCAACAATTATGATGCATAATGACACAAGAACAAAGACATGACAATGCGTAGTGTACAGTGCGAGTTCCAGTCCATATGCCTTCCTTCTTTCTATTCCATCTGACCAATTGAAAACAAACCAAACGATAAAGCACCCAGTTGAATGCAGAGCCTTCTCAAGCCATCGCCTGCACCGCACTCCCCCCTCAATCACCGGCTACTCTTCTCCCTCTTAATCATCCCAGACTCCCTCCTCTTCTCACCCTCACCAACCTCTATCCCCATCCCCGCCCTCACCCGACTCCACAGTCTACTCATCCAGGACCCTCCCCCAACACCTGTATCCACGCCTGCTTCATCATCCTGCTCCGACGTGATATGCATGAACGATACCATTCCCTCATCCACGTTCGGTGGTGTCCGCGGGGTGTCATGGTTTGTCCGTGCCACAAGTCTCAAGTGCCCACGGACCATTATTTATCCACCCATATACCATATATAGAATGTATCACTACGCCTTCACGTGTATACCATAGGACACCCACACCACTCAGACATCCCTCAGACATGTATCAGTCACGTGACCCTATGTCATAGTGACATCATAGGCCTGGACTCCATAGACACTCCTAGACTTAGATGGACTCCACTAGGCCTGAGCACACCATAGCATGCCATAATGATGTATTAGTACAAATCTAGGGTACACAGGGTCCTACACCCAGTACCAGGGGTCTTACCCCACTTGCATATATACTGACTCGAGCTGAGGCCTACCCCTCAGTTTCGAGTTGGTCTTTACTCCTCTACTCAGACCAGAGAGCCCTGACGGGTTAGGCGAGAGCAGATCCAGGAGTTCCTGATATTGTCTGAGGTAAACATTTATGAGGGCTGTAGACACATAGGAAAGCGAGTGTTATGAAGCATTTCCTGCTAGAACGTTCGAAACCACGTGTGCTTTCTCACACGTACTAGTCCACAACGTGGACAGAGACTTAGATACCAAATATACCTAACGTCTCCAATAGTCAGGCAGACTATTAGCAGGGTTTATAGTGTGGTCAAGCCTAGTAGACGATGTAGCAGTGAGGT